>NC_133531.1:5666039-5976603 GCF_048544455.1 Silene latifolia
TCACAACTACACACTCTCTTCCTCTCTTCTCATTCTATATAATTTCTGGGTAAAGATAAATTCTGTCGTTCCAATGCTCTCAGTCTCGAGTGGGCGCGCCTGAGTGCAGTAGTGTAAATCCTTGGGGAACTACCGGTCATTTGCTGATCGCCACCACGGTCGTACCGGAAATATAGTTTTCAAGACAGTGGCTCTATTACCACGTCACTACGAATCGGTTATCTCTTTTCCTCTTACATTTTTACTGCAATTTTATTCCAACAATTTGAAAACTATATTGTCTTGCTGTAACAATGTCCATCATGTCAAAAAATGCTCTTGATTTGTCAAAAGTCGAACCCTTAGATGGTAAGAACTATAAGCGTTGGTCTCAAAAATTACTGATGTTTTTTGAGCAGTTTGAAATTGATTACGTCCTTTTCTCTAACCCTCCTGCTCCCGTAACCGAAATCGATGCATCATCTGTCGAGACGACCCCTCCTGCAATTTCTGTTGTTAAGTCAAATGAAGAGGCTATTAAAAAACATGATAAGGATAATAAAACAGTTAGGTTTCACCTCCTTAATCTTATGACTAATACTCTATTTGACTTATTTATGGTTCATAAATCTGCTAAAACCATATGGGAATTACTTGAGAAAAAATATGGGGCTGATGATGCGGGTAAAAAGAAATATGTCATTGGGAAATGGCTGAGGTTCCAAATGGTAGATGACAAACCTATAATGGAACAAGTTCATGTCTATGAGAATTTCTGTGCTGACGTAGTTAATGAAGGGATGAAACTAGATGAGATTTTTCTAGCAAATGTGTTACTGGAAAAATTCCCCCTTCCGGTCCGACTATAGAAACCATCTCGAAACATAAGAAAAAAGACCTTTCCCTCCAAGAATTAGTGAGTCACATGAGGACCGAGGAGGCAAATCGTCTCAAAGACAAAACCATTAGTGTGTCTGTAAATGCTTCTAATGCTTCTGTCAAGGCTAATCTGGTTGAGTCGAGTGGTCCGTCCAATGTTGAAAAATTCAAGGGTAAGGGTAAGGCCAAGGTTGGTCAGGGGAAGAACTAGGGTCCTGCTAAGAAAAATGGTCCAGGAAAGCATACCAAACCAGTTGCGAAGATTCAGAAACCAAAGAGCCAAATTGTTTGCTATGTCTGTGGAAAAGCTGGTCACAAAGCCTATCAATGCTCCGAAAAGAAATCTTTGAGCGAATCTGTGGATCGATGACATCATTCTTTGTTGTGGTTGTGGAAGCTAATGTGGTGGGTAATGTTCTTGAATGGGTCTTGGACACCGGCGCTTCTAGACACCTCTGTCTTTGATAAGGGGTTATTCTTTGAGTTCGAGGAGGTAGCTGATGGGGAATGCGTTTTCATGGGTAACTCTTCATCCGCTCCGATCAAAGGCAAAGGCAAGATCTTTCTCAAACTCACCTCAAAACACTTGCTCTAAAAAATGTTTTGTATGTACCCTCGTTACGTCAAAACCTTGTGTCTGGTGCCTTATTAAACAAAGCTGGATTGAAACTTGTTTTTGAGGCTGACAAAGTGGTAATGCCGCGTAATGGGGAATTTTTGGGCAAGGGTTATCTTTCTGGGGGTCTTTTTGTATTGAACACTGATTCAGTTTCTAATAATATTGCTTCTACTTCTGCTTATATCGCTGAGTCTATTGATGTTTGGCATGGTAGATTAGGTCATGTGAATGTTGACTACATTAAAAAACTTAGAACTATGAGTTTAATTCCAAGTTTGTCGAGTCAAGAATTCTCTAAATGTGCTAGCTGTGTTGAAGCTAAATTCACAAAGAAACCTAGTAAACCAGTTACCACTAGGAAAATGAGTTTTCTTGAGCTAATTCACACCGACCTAGCTGACTTCAAAAATGTTGCAAGTAGAGGTGGTAAAAATTATTATGTCACTTTTATAGACGACTGTTCAAGGTACACCCGTGTTTATTTGCTTAAGACAAAAGATGAAGCAGAACATTCGTTTATAAGTTTTAAGAATGAGGTCGAAAACCAACTTGATAGAAAAATCAAAAGGGTAAGGTCTAACAGAGGAGGCGAGTATAAATCAAACTGTTTAGCCGAGTTTTATGAGAAAAACGGTCTAATACATGAGACTAGTCCACCGTACTTACCTCAATCCAATGAAGTAGCTGAACGAAAAAATAGAACTTTAAAAGAAATGATGAATGCTATGCTTTTAAGTTTCGGCCTACGAGGATATGTGGGGGAAGCAATTCTATCGGCTTGTCATATTCTTAACCGTGTACCTCATAAGAAGTTAGACAAGACACCCTACGAGATATGGAAAGGCTATCCTCCTAACCCGAGCTTCCTAAGGGTATGGGGGTGTTTAGCTAAAGTGGGTTTACCTGACTTTAGAAGACCTACAGTTGGACCTAAAACCTATGATTGTGTTTTTATAGGTTATGCTCAAAATAGTTCTGCATATAGATTCATGTCTTTGAGTGATCGTTCTATATCTGAAGCTAGAGATGCTGTGTTTTTTGAGCATGTTTTCCCATTACAGAAGAATGTTGATTCATCTCCTAGTTTGCCTGTTACATCTGTTGATATCTCTTCACATGCTAGTAGTAGCACATCTATTGATCATGTTGCTGAACCTAGAAGCACTAAGAGACCTAGATGTCCTAAAAACTTTGGACCTGATTTTGTTTCAACATTGCTGTCTGAACATGGTTACACTGTTTGTGCTAGTGATGAGTTTGTTTCAGCCTTTTTAATAAAAGATGACCCAAAAACCTATAGTGAGGCAATGAAATCCATTGATGCTAATTTTTGGAAAGATGTTATTAAAAGTGAGCTTGATTCTATTGTGTCTAATCAGACTTGGGAGTTGACTGATTTACCTAAAGGTAGTAAACCCATTACGAGTAAATGGATTTTCAAAAAGAAAATGAGACCTGACGATACAATAAAAAGATTTAAAGCTAGACTTGTGGTTAGAGGTTTTACACAAAAGAAAGATATTGATTATTTTGACACTTATTCACCCGTGACCAAAATATCGACTATTAGAACTCTTGTCGCCTTAGCTGTTATTCATAACCTTTTTATACATCAGATGGATGTCAAAACTGCTTTTTTGAATGGTGAGCTAAGAGAAGAGATTTATATGTCGCAACCTGAAGGGTTTGTGGTAGAAGGTCAAGAGAATAAGGTGTGTAAACTAAATAAATCACTATATGGTCTGAAACAAGCACCTAAACAGTGGTATGAGAAATTTAACAACACTTTGGTAAGTAATGGCTTTATGGTAAACAATTCTGATTCATGTGTTTATTCAAAAGTAATAGAATCTGATTGTGTGCTTATATGCCTTTATGTTGATGACATGTTAATACTTGGTAATAATTTGGAAGTATAATTAAAACCAAATAATTTTTGTCATCACAATTTGAGATGAAGGACTTAGGAGAAACTGATGTAATCCTAGGAGTTAAGGTTATTCGAAACTCTAAAGGAATTTCTTTAAGTCAATCTCATTATGTGGAAAAAGTGTTGAAAAAGTTTAACTGCTTTGATGACGTGCCTGCTAGGACACCCTACGATGCTAGTATTCACTTATGTAAGAACTTGGGTAAGAGTGTATCCCAAGAAGAGTATGCTAAAATCCTAGGTAGTGTGATGTTTCTTATGAACTGTACTCGACCTGATATTGCTTATGCAGTTAGTAGACTGAGTCGTTACACACATAACCCTAGTAATGAACATTGGAATTCTCTTCGTCGTTTGCTAAGATACCTAAAAGGAACAATTGACCTTTGCTTGCATTATAGTAAATTTCCTGCTGTGTTAGAAGGATATTGTGATGCAAATTGGGTTTCAGGTAACGACGAGATCTGTTCTACTAGTGGTTATGTCTTCACCATGGGTGGAGGTGCTATATCGTGGAAGTCTTCTAAACAAACTTGTATTGCACACTCTACCATGGAGTCGGAGTTCATAGCTCTTGAGTTGGCAGGTCAAGAGGCTGATTGGTTGAAAAACCTATTGGCAGATGTACCAATGTGGGGAGGATAAAATATTCCGATCTCTTTACATTGTGATTCACAAGCAGCTATTGGTGCTGCTAAGAATAGTGTCTATAATGCTAAGAAACGACACATTCGAATCAGGCACGCTGCAGTTAGACAACTCCTTGATAATGGAGTTATCGCTTTGGACTATGTGAAGTCCGAAAGCAATTTGGCTGATCCCTTTACTAAGGGATTGACTAGGAGACTAGTCGTTGAAACGTCGAGGGGAATGAGACTTAAGTCCTTAAGTCAAGAGTGACTAGGCCTAAAGTTTCTATTCCTATGGCGTTATATGATTCATAGCCTTAACTGGTGGTGCTTTTGAGACGCACTTGATGAATCATACACAAGGTTGGACTTATGTCCTTAATGGCTCATGCAAGAAGTGCTATTGAGAAGCTCTTGAGCCACCTACGTAGGTGTGTTGATCATAAAGACTATGAGAAGTCTTGTGAACACATCTATTAGTACCGAGGTAAACGCAATGCTCTAAAAGAGCGCGTTGCACTTTGAAATCGCGGAACGATCACAATTCTAAGGTATGATATGTGTTGTGGGGGTATCGACCGTTCGAGCTATGAATTCAAATCGCAAGATATTCTCTCATTTGTAAGTAAGTTGTTTCCTCATCTCACTAAAGTGTCAATTCAAATCGAAAGATATTGATACCTAAGTATCCAATCCTTCCTTTACCCAGGAATTTCTTTCTCTATCTCTGTCGCCCCTAGTGGGGGATTGTTGGAAATAGGGGCTTGTTATGCCTTTGTAGTTTTTCTAATTTGTCCCACATTGGTAGAATGAAGTTGTTGTCATGTGTTTATATATGACCACACTCCTTACCATATCACTAGTGGGTCATGGGAGGCTTTTGTGGAAGCTTTGCGAGGTGCTTAGTCGGCTCGCACATCGCGATGCGTGCGAGCCCGTTCCTACCCGGATCGGATTCGGGATTTGGGATTTGGGATTTGCAATCGCTGCGGCGGGTCGTGTACTCTGTCTTTTTGGGCGTGAGTTTGTGTTTTTGTTTTGGGAAGAAGTGACCAAGTTCGTTTATAGGAAAGTGTCCAGGTGCATCTGTTAAATAAATGCAATTAAGAGCCATATCTTCTGCGTTAATGGCTCCTTAATCACGTTTGATCGATGTTAATGCGAATCAATTTTTGGCTCCTCACCTGCTAATTTTCTCCTATATAAAGGGACCTTCTTCATTCCGTAAATCACAACTACACACTCTCTTCCTCTCTTCTCATTCTATATAATTTACGGGTAAAGATAAATTCGTCGTTCCAATGCTCTCGGTCTCGAGTGGGCGCACTGAGTGCGAGAGTGTAAATCCTTGGGGAACTCTAGGTCATTTCTTTGATCGCCACCACGGTTGCATTAGGAAATATAGTTTTCAAGGCAGTGGCTCTATTACCACGTCACTACGAATCGGTTATCTCTTTTCCTTTTACATTGTTACAGCAATTTTATTCCAACATATACTCTATCAGTTAGTCTTGTTATAGACAGATATATCCGTCTATAGCTAAAGACGGGTCAAATAGCTTGAAAGTGGTGACATTTTTTACCCCGCCATCCCACTTGTTGTTTGTCATATTAAGAATGTGGTATTGTATTTGGCCCGTTTTTAGTTATAGACGGATATGTGTCGTCTATAATAAGATTTTGTGATACTCTATATGATAATTTTGGTGGCTCTCCATAAATCAACTATAAAACCATCATGTACAAGTCCCAATCTCATACTCTCAGAGTTTCATACACAACTACACACCAAGAACAAGACATTGCAACTTGAAACAAATTGTAGCAACTTGAAAGACACCCATCTACCATCTCCTCTTTCTCTCTTTTGTCACTTCCTCCACACTTGATTTTATACGATAATCTAAATCGTTCAAAAGAAACTGATCATTAGATCGGTTCATGCAATAATCTAAACCGTTCAAATTAAATTGAAAAACACCCATTATCCCTTTCTTTCTTCTGTCACTCTTTCCACACTTGGTTTTATACAATAATCTAACCTGTTTAAAAAAAATTGACCGTTAGATCGTTCCAATGCGATAATCTAAACCGTTAATAAGAAATTGAAAGACACCCATCATCCCTTTCTCTCTTTTGTAACTCTTTCAACACTTGGTTTTATTTATGTGACCCAAAAACCCGCCTTCCATTCCCTTCTTAAAAAACCACATTTCCCTTTTTTTTTTGTCCCCTTTCTTTTTCCTATTTATATTCACCCAAAATCTCACAACTCAAATGACAACAAAGCCCAAAATTTTCCTTTATAATTTTGAAATTTAATTAATGTCAACATTTGAGCTTGTTTTTATCATATTTCATCATTATTTTATTAAAAATTCCTACATATAATGCTAATTCTGTAGATTTATTCCAAATCTAACATACCCATTTGCTCATTACTCAAACGTTGTTAAATTTGTTGCAAATTTCTTCAAAGAATCAATCTTTTCCATCAAAGGTATGTAATTTCTCTTCAATTTGTTATTTCCAATCTATTAAATTGTTTTTTTTTTGGGAGTTTTTGCTGTTATTTACTGTTATGGATACTGTTTGTTGAGTTATTGATGTCAATAATTTAATTTTAGTTCTTAATAATTATAGGGGCAGTTGTATCTTGTTGAAATATGGCATGTTTATTGTGGCGAAAATGATTGTATATGACGGCCTTATAGTCTTATAGTGTGAGACGGTCCTTTTATATAATACAATCATTTGTCGATAGTAATAAGAGAACCGTCTCAAACTGCAAGACGGTCTTATTCTATAATTTGTATTACTGTGGGGTTCTGGTAGTTAGTTCAATTATTTGATTAAGTGGGTGCTTGACTGCTGGTAGTCAAAGTTCTTACCTAAAATTCACTGTTATTGGAAGCATTTTATTTAAATTTTGTTAGGTGAAGAATCAAAGGTTAAAGAAGTTCAAAGTTTGTATCTTTTTCCAGGAATGAATTGTTAGTTATGAAATTTAATGTGGGGTTAGTTGAACATCTGAATAAAATGATTAAAATCAGCTAATTTGGCTTGTTAACCTTTCATTATTGATTAGGAGTTGTATTTGTTTGCTGATCTCATACTTGATTTGGTGGAATTTGAATCTTTAATTCGCTCCGTTAAACGTTAGGATTTGAACCCATGTCATGAGTACGACCTCTCAATAGTCCCGACTTTCTAGTTAAGGTAGCTGACAATTGCCAACATCAGCTTAACTGTGTAGTATACTTTGCCTAAATGCCTAACTTCTGCATTTAAATTCCTAAATATAATACTCCCTTCGTCCCAATAGTAAAGTTCAAATTCAGGAGGTGATTTAAGTTTATCTTAGGGTACTTGGGCAGTTAAATTTATGGATTCTTATTTAGATTTAGGAGTATAAATTTACGCTTTTGGGATGATTCATGTCAGCGCACCCCAAATCATTTTGGGATTAAGGCTCTGATGTTGTTTTTGGGATATGGTTGCGGTCATTTGTGAATTGCGCATTGTGATTGTTTGAAATATAAGATCCATGGCATTTTGAAAGCGCAATTTGTCGCAAAATTTTATTTGCTGTTTGAGACTTTTGATACGTTGAGCATTCTACTTTACTGTTAGGCTTTTGAGAGTATGTTTGTGCTGATATGTGGTTTTCAAGATGGAATTTTTTTTTGGTTATATGAAAAGTACGTTTTTCATACGAAAACTTCTGATGCAGGCGTTCTTTCGTATCTAATCGATGGATAGGAATGCATGGGTAAGACATTTCCATTACAGCCCTGCATTCAATCCCGTCAAAGTTGATTCAGTTTCTGATGTAAATGATGAGTTGAACAAAAATACCGTCTCTGTAGTTTCTATTCTGCCAGATGACGTACTAGAAAGAATTCTGGCTATCCTTCCAATTGCCAGTATTTTTCGAGCTGGTTGTGTTTGTAAGAGATGGCATGAGATAGTGGTTTCCAAACGTTTCTTATGGAACTTCTCTTTTATCACCTCGGCACAAAAGCCTTGGTATTTCATGTTTACTGGCACTGATGAATTTTTCGGGTATTCATATGATCCTACCCTTCGGAAATGGTATAGCATTGACCTTCCCCATTTTGTGACTTCAAATTGGTTCATTGCTTCCTCATTTGGCTTGGTTTGCTTCATGAATAATGATAGTATAAACGAGCTTCATGTTTGTAATCCCGTCACCAAATGTAGCAAGAAACTTGTTGAGCCTTCTGGTATTAAGTCCTCGGATTATACTGCTTTGGCAATATCGGTGAACAAGACATCACACAAGTATAAAGTCTCGATTGTTAGGTCAAAGCAAGTGCCAGAGAACTTCTATGAGTGGAATCTCTCCATTCATATTTATAGTTCAGAAACAATGACTTGGACTACTTCATTGACCGAGGTTTTAAATGGGTGGAGAGCCGGTGACGAATCTGTAATATGTGATGGTGCTCTTTACTTCTTACTTTACTCAACTGGAGTCGGAATGTGTGATCATCGCCATGGTCTAATAAAGTACAGGCTTTCAAACCGCTCTTCCAAAGGGTTATTAATGAGCAATTTTATTCCGGCCCCTTGTTCATTGACATGCGGGCGTTTAATGAACCTCAAGGAAAAGTTAGTAATGGTAGGAGGGATCGGGAAGCATGATAGGTCCGACATAATCAAAGGAATCGGAATATGGGTTCTGAACGGGAAAAATTGGGTGGAGGTTGCTAAGATGCCTCATAAGTACTTTCAAGGGTTCGGAGAGTTCGATGATGTTTTTGCAAGTAGCGGGACAGAAGACATTATCTACATCCAAAGCTATGGTGCACCGGCATTGCTCTTATTCGATATGAACCAGAAGCAATGGAAATGGTCACAGAAGTGCCCGGTAACCAAGCGGTTTCCACTTCAGCTTTTCACTGGTTTTTGCTTTGAACCTAGGCTTGAGGTTTCTCCTTTTAAACTTGGTGAAGTTTAGTTTCCAAAAACCTTCTTGTTTTTTTTTATATTATATTATGACATGTTTACATCCATGTTTCAGAACAGTTCACATGAAAATATACCAGCTGGAAAATGGTTGCATTTCAATATAAAAAATGAACAAAAACCATATTCTTTTGCTTTCACAGCTGCACCTCAAAGTACAAGTTCTGGACACCTAGGGATTGGAAAATAATTCAATCCATTTTTTTTTTTTTTTACCAAATCTCCTTTGTTTTGTTTGTTTGTTAATACCCTAAAACAACAAATGGTTATCGAGTCTCTCTTAGGATGGCAGTATCCGCCTTATAATGGAAAACGAGTCAAATATGCTCTCACACACTTGCATATGTAGGACAAACATTTTGTTAGTCCTTAAACATCCTCCTTTTGTCTCATCTAACTGTGTTTGACCCGTTTTAAGTTTAAAACGGATATCGTCATCTTAAACAAGAATTAAATTATTTGTTCTTGTCTCCTTTATTACACTTTTTTACCAACCACTTTCTTATATATTTTACTTGGTTTACTTTTAAGGCATTCCGGATCCTTAATTATATTTCAGTTTTCAAAATCGTTTTAATCTTTTCTCTCGATTTAAACTTTAAGTTTTTATAAAAAAAATCCGGAATTCGATTTTAAAACCTGTCAGTTTAACTTGACTTTGCATTACATTTTCGCTCTCCCTTTGTTTTTCATTTCCCCTTGTCTATTCGCATTTTGAGGTGTGCGTCTATCCATGGACGGTTCTAAAGGATGATTCATGTCAGCCGACCCCAAATCATTTTGGGATTAAGGCTCTGATGTTGTTGTTGTTGTTGTTGTTTTATATAGAGGAGTGGACAAAGATGTCACAGACCTTTCTGTTTGTTTCTTTGCTTCCACAACATTTTTTCACCTAGAGTTTAAAACTTGTATGTGTGTTACTGTGTTTCCCCTGAGCAAATTTGTTGATTTCCTGCATTGTGGAATAGATTAGATGTTTGTTCTTCAAAAGGGAAAGCTTTGAAAGGTAACCAAAGTCGTTTCGAAATGACTCGTCCAGAATGACCCGTTTATCAGTTCTACCTATAAACAATGGGATTTCGCAACGGCACGAGTATCAATACTTTTCTGTTATTGAAAGTTGAAACTAGATGGGCACATGCTCTTTCCCATAGAAGTAGACCCAGGACCACTAAGTAATGTCATGGTGATGCATGATTTGCTGTTTTATAAGCATATTTGTGCCAGGATGATGGCCAGAATGTAAAACTGTAGTATAGCCTAAGGGCCAAGCCATGTGCTTGGCATTTGGCAATAAAAACTATTTGGTCTTGCAGTATGCTTTAGATAATTTCCCCCAACTGTGAATTAAGGCCAGATGAGCAAGAAAAGGCTGTCGTCCCGTTTTAAAAAAAATAAATTGCAATTTTACTAAATTTTCTTGGACAAATATTCAAAAAAGACTACGTTTAATTTGTCGTGTTATTTTTTTTATCTATCTATACTTTTTCGTTTAACGGGGTGGACTTAATTTTTTTTTTGATGCCGGTGAGGTTCTTTATTATCATTTTGGGATTAAGGCTTTGTTGTTGTTGTTGTTGTTGTTGTTGTTATTGTTGTTGTTGCTGGTGACTGGTGAGGTTCTTTTAGTGCTATGGTCTCGGTTTGATGATGTTACGAGCTACTAGCTACGATGACTTGCAGTAGCCATCATCACGGACTAGTATATATGCAGATACTTATTAATTCACTCTTTTTTTTTTTGGTAAACCGGGATGTCCTCTCTCGATAAGAGTGCAGGTTTGATTCGAAATACGTGCATGCACTCTTATCGAGTGTGGAGATCAAGTTGCTTACTCAGCTGCACATCCCTTACGCAAGATCTATTGCATCATATCTTGTTGCTGAATCTGTTTAACATTGATCAATGATCACGTAAAATCCGAGTGGAAAATTCATTTGGCTGACAGAAATTTGCAGAAAATTTAAGCAACTAATAGAAAAAATAGATCAACATTGATTTTTTTTTTTTTTTGGTCAATCGAAGCACACTTAGTCGCATTACAATAGAGGGGAGGGGGAATTCGACCTGGGACCTATTGTCCACAATACTTCCGTCCTAACCAATAATCTAAAATATCACACAATAAAAAATAACATTAACTAAATTGCTATTTTGGGTTGTCCCAAAATTTTGATAACTTCTAAAATGGGGTGATTCTGTATTTTAATATGGCAAGGAGTGTATCAAACTCAAAGAATTCAGTGAGGATCTTCTGTCTCACTTTTGTGTCTCATTGTGTGTGCCACACCACTTACATTTTGACACATCACTTGTGGTAAAATAAAATATTACAATATATATACTAATTTGTTGAGGTGTTAGAAGCTAAGTGGTGTGGCACACACAATGGGACACCAAATATTACAACATTTATTGTCTTGTCGAGGCATTAAGATTGTACAACACAAGATTCGAACTTAGGACCTATTGTTCACATGACTTCTGTCTCAACTAAAAGTTCAGCATTAAAAATTACTTGTAGTATAGTTATCTATATATCTATATATATATATAAAAGAGAGTTTTTTCGAGCGATCTGAGAGCGTCCACATCATCAAAAATCAATTTAGGAAAGTATAATTTTTGATGTAAAAAATAAAGTGGAAAATCTTTTAATTATTATAATATGTATATTTCCTAAATTATATTCAAGTGATATTTCCAATTTTTATATCAAACTTTTAAATTTCATTTGGCAAAAAAATATCGTTAAAAAAATTATGAAAATAATATAATTAGCTTTGTGTTAAAAAATGCTATCATTAGAGTATAAATTTCATATTATTTGCACATATTAAAGATGGTGTACTTCTTAATACGTAAAATTGTGTACTTTTTAGTATGTTTTGTCCCACATTGGAAAATAAGTAGGTGTGGTGAATATATTATATATAAATAGTAAAATTGTCCCACATCGAAAGATTAGTATAAGGTGATGTGATCCTATGATTATAAATAGGATGCATATTTGAAACTTATGTATCCACCCAAAATTTTTTGAGTCTCATAAATATTGTTTTAAAGAGCTCTTAAGATTTTCTATCATTATTTACGATATGATATAAAAAATAAAGTGGAAATCGTTGAGAACTACCCGGGAAAGAGTTAAGAACATGAACAAGAAAATCAAAAAATAACTAAAGGTTTTACTAATGGTAGTCTCTTGACACACAATAGAAAACTAATAAAGATTTACTAATGGCTGTCTTCTGAATGCAGTAATAGAGCGTTAATGAGTCGTTATATGTACGATGTAGAGATCCATATCTAATGATCGAGACTAAGTGATTTTACCTTCAAAGAAAAATAATATGTATACAATAGTGGTTTTTTAAGAAGAGACATGTATTTCTTGGTATGTTATATCTTTCACATTGAAAAATAATGTAGGCATTATGAACATATTACGTCTAAATAATTAAATTATGTATCTCACATTGAAATAATAGTATACGGTAGGGTGATTCTATAAATATAAATAGGAGGCATCCTTGAAACTTATGTATTAATCCAAAAATTTTTGATATAAAAGATATAGACTTTTTAGTATGTTATATGTCCCATATTGAAAAATAATGTAGGTGTTGTGAATATATTATGTATAAATAATAGAAATGTCTCATATATATACATTCTCTATATTATATTAAAGTGATGTTTATAATTTTGATATAAAAACTTTATATTTCATTTGAAAAAAAAAGTATCGTATGAAAATTATATAATTAGATTGTGACAAAAAAAATGCTATCATTAGAGTGTATATTGTATTGTATTGTATTTTCTCATTATTAAATCGGGTTGATGTCAAAGTAGGTGCAAAAAAAAATGGTGTACTTAGTATGTTATTTGTCCTACATTGAAAAGTAACGTAAGTGTGGTGAATATACTATGTATAAATATTTGAATTGTCCCACAACGGAAGATTACCATAAGGCATGATGATCTTAAGTATTGTCAGAGATAACTCTTAAAAGAGTTTGTATTACTGTCTCTACAATAATGATTTCTAACCTAAGTTAATGTTTGAAAAATCTTTTAGTTATTATAATATATACTATGTATTTTCTTATTTTATATTCAAGTAATGTTTCTAATTTTTATATAAAAACTTTTAAATTTCATTTGACAAAATAATGTAGGTAAAAAAATTATGAAAATAATATTATTAGATTCATGGTAAGAAATGTTATCATTAGAGTATATATAGATTTCATTTAATTTGCACATATTAAAGATGGTGTATTTCATCGTATGTTATATCTCCCACATTGAAAAATAATATAGGTGTGATAAATATACTACATATAAAAAATAGAATTTTCCCACATCGAAATATAACATAAGGTGGGTGATTCTATGAGCATCCTTGGAACTTAGGCATCAACCCAAAATCTTTTGAGTCGCTTAAGTATTGTCTTGGAGAGCTCTTAAAAATATATATATCATTATATTTTCTACCTATAGATTTTATATGTCCCATATTGAAAAATAATGTAGGTGTGGTAAATATACTATGTTTAAATAATATAATTAGAATTGTGTTAAAAAATATTTCTATCATTAGAGTATAGGTTCTTATCATTTGCACCTATTAATTTTAATTATGATAAAAAAAAATAGAAAACAAACGTCAATGGTAGCATGTGTAATCTATCAAAGTTCAAGGTTACCATGAGAAATTTCCAATATTATAATTTACATTTAAAAGAGAGATATCCGTATCAATAAAACAATAAAGGGAGTATTATTTTTTAATTGTTATTTTATTGTCACACCATCAAACTTAACGTCCATTTAACAACATTTACATTAGGGGGTACCATGAGCAAAAAAAATGGAACCTCAAGGGTACCATAGGCAGATTTTTAAAAGTAGGGGTAACATGGAAAATCTAAAAAAATTAAGGGGTACCACGGGAAATTTCCGTATCTCAATTATGTTAAATTTTTTTTGAAGAAAAACACCGTACAAATATTAATGAGGAGTACTTGATCATATTATTAAATTTAAATATAACTATTAGATATAATGAGTAGCAATTGTCTGTATTCGGTATTCGAGATCTGGTTGGATGTCGAACTAAGTGCAAAAAAGATGAAGTAATTCTGAGTATGTTATTTGTCCCACATTAAAAAATAATGCAGGTTTGATAAATATTTATTACGTATAAATATTAGAATTGTCCCACATCAGAAAAAAAAAATCCAATTTTTGTGAATATACTTATAAATAGTAGAATTATCCCACATATATATTAATCTTTTATTTTTTTTTGAAAGAGATATTATAATAATATGTAAACAAATCATTAGACATATAATGTAAATGTTAAACGCTTATAACGTTTTTTTTTTTTGCATTATAAATAAGCTAATTACCCCGTTGCAACGCACGGGCATTCAAACTAGTTGTATAATATATAATACTTTCATAAAAGGTACTTCTATGAAGTATGAAAATGAGGAATATCTCGTGATTATTAACGATTATTAATCAACTCTATTCATGAATGTTGTATACATATTATCTGCAACCATTCTCGAATTAAGTTATCGAACGTTTTTACATTAAGTATCGCCTATCTTAGGCTAATTTTTAGTAACCCATCATTTTGCCAAAGTAAAGGAGTCCATTTAGTGGCGGAGTTAAAAATTGACACCAACGGGGGCAAATGAGTAATGGTTCAAGGAAAATTCGGAAAAAGTTGGAAAACTTTAACTAAAAATTTTTAAATTTTAGACCGTCGGCCGAAGCGAGCCCCCCCTACTAGCCCCCCTAGATCCACCCCGCATTTATGATGGTATCCTACCTCATCATATGACAATGCACGCGAGAGATGGGTATTGCCGTATTGTGTTAGTGACGTTGAAAGAAAGATAGGACCATGAAATAACGACCACAACTGATTTTGCCGCCAACAACAAAATTACAATTTTACACGTTTGTATTTCCACATTAAATCTATTCCCATTAAAATTGCAATTTCCGCATTTTCGAATTTCAACCCCATCTAGGCATAAGGCATCTACCGGAATCTAACAAAGAAATAATTCCCCAATTACATTTTATATCAATTTATCGTGTTTGAAAAGAACAAAAACGATCATAAAAAAAACTCGTTTTACACAAACTTCCTTTTATTTCATTCAACTTTATTCAATCTTTGACACTCATATTAAACTCTGTTTTTTGTATTATTATTCTGATATTCGAATATATTTTTTTTCAAAAATAAATTAAAGTAATTCTCCCATTTTGTTGCCTTTCGTCTCGATTTCATCTTTTCAATTAAATATTAATCCTTTCATAAATTCAAATAAAACAAAAGGAAAAAGGATTTAATTTTTTATGGATGTTATGCCACTTTGACATCTCCTTTTGGTGTATGAGAGGATTTTCTGCATTTTTCTCTTTTTCTTCATTGGTTATTTGAGAAGAAAATAAGGTATCCTTATTTATGTAATTTAATTTAATTTAATTTATCGTGTATTTGATATTGTTTAAGATTTCGGTATCATTAGATTGAATTAACCATAACATATTATGCTTTTATTTGTCAATATGTGATTAATTAATTCATGCGGAAATTTTCAGAAGGGATGAATTACTAATGAAAAAAGGTGAAATTTGAAAATGAAAAATCAAAAAATGTGACAAAAATTAACAACTTTTACCTTCATAATTTAATGTTTTGTTGGTTAATAATTAATTACTCCGTAAAACATTATTAGGGGCCTCACTTTCTGATCACCCGGAAATATTTACCAGTTGAGCTAGCGGACATTTTGTAAAAATTGCAGGTGGATGGCCTTGCTCAGGAAACAACTTTCTTCAAAATTCAAATCTTCAAGAAGTACTAAGATACAATACTCTAAACAAAATCTACCTCCTGGCACAATCGCCGAATTTGTGTGGAAAGATTACTGCACTGCCAGTTTCAGGTGCTGTTTTTACTTCAACTCTATTCTTATTAGCCGTTCATGAATTCTTATACAAGACCGTCTTTGATCGTGTTATTTTGGGATGTAGAAGCATACAAGAGCTTGGAAATGTTAGTTACGAGGATTATATGCTGTCAGTATGTAACCATGAGACTCTTATGGAACTGGCAATGCGAGGTTACTGTGGTAGACCCTTTTATGTTCGTCCTGATAATAGATTCGTCATCAAAATGTTGCGTAAATCTGAGGCTAAGGTTGTTCATTTTGTTTTTTTTTTTACTCACATTAGTCGCTTAGTTTAAAAAAGCGCGCCTAAGGCGCGCCTTAGATGAGGCACTAGCCAAAACGCCTCTGTGCATTTTAGGTGCGCCTTTTAGACAAGGCTCACCTAACAACTAGTACGCACTTTCCATATCTTTTAGACATGACTCACCATTCCTGTTCCCCTTTATTCCCAACTTTGCTCGTTGACATGTTAGCCAACTTGAAAACTCCTAAAAAGGTTATTGTTGCAAAAAAAATTATTTGGAAATTACAAATTTATCGAAAATAGGGCGTCTCGCGTCCAAAAGGCGCGCGCCTTCACCTTGCGCTTTGCGCCTCATCGCCTTGGCCCTTTAGCGCCTCAATGCGCCTTGCGCATTTTCAAACTAAGATTAGTCGCGTTCTAAACCCAATGATGTTAATAATAGGATATAACCATCACCATAAGGTTTTGGTTGAGATGGTTCATCTATCATGGTATCAGAGCCAGTGAGGCGCAAACCCTGACAGCCTCCAATAACTCACTTCAAATATAATGGTGAATCTATCAGTTAAAATGCAGTTAGTTTTTTATTACTTGAAATCAGATTTCTGCAGTTTTTTAAGTTGCAAGTATTGCATCTGAACATCTTGCAGGTGCTTATGGAGTTGCTCCCGAGTTATTCTCGCCATCTCGAAAAGAACAGTAGTTCTCTGTTAGCAAAGATTTATGGCCTTCATGCTGCAAGATCTGGCAATGGAGGTCCAAAGGTAACTGTATATGAGATTTTGAGCAGTGAAATTCGAGTAAGACGTCTTGGAGAAAAAAGATTATACATCAGATGTACTAACTCAAATATGGAGAACTTTTTGAGATTAATGTTTAAGTAAATGAACTTAAAAACTTTATAATAAAACTCAAATTTTTTAAATTAAAACTCAAAAACTTTATCCTAATGCTCAAAAACTATATCATCTGACGTAGTATAATCCACTTATTGGACGTCTTGGGAACTGAGTTATAATTCTCTTGTTACTCAGTCTCTGGCGTGGCCGCGTGAGTGGCTGTCAGAATGTATTTGAGGCAAATTTGTATCGACAACCAAAGTGAAGTGTCGAAGTAATATGAAATCTGAAACTGAATAAGCTAACAAAGTGTTTTTGTAACATGCAGATATATTTTGTTGTTATGGAAAATCTGATACAAACAGAACTGCAAATTCACAGGGAGTATGATCTTAAAGGGTCTTCACAAGGAAGAAACCCTACAAAAACCGGAACACAGTCGCGGTTGACATTGAAGGACTTAGAATTTGATCTGTGTTTCTATCTTGATTCTCCAATTCGACATCAACTATTAGAGTGAGTTTACCCAACTTTGTGTTTTCTTAAACCCTTATGACTAATTCATTAAGAGAATGCTAGACGACATTTACTAAGGATATGTAAAATACCAATGTTGGCTGATATGAATGGTAAGGGCTCTCATCTCTTAAACAAGTGGTCAGGGGTTCGATTCCTGACTCTTGCGAAAGAAAAAGCCAAACTTGGGAGGGTCTACCCATTAAATTGCCTTCAGTACCCCGAAGGAGATTCCCCTAGCTGTCGGTAGGAGATACTTATACCTCACTTATTCTGAAATCTTGATGCGCAAATCTTTATCGTGTCTTATGATTAACAGACAGATCAAGATAGACTGCAAGTTCTTGGAGGATCAATTCATTATGGATTACAGTCTACTTCTCGGTGTACATATAGAGCACCCATCTCGAGGTACTCGTTCTTATTTCTTGGTATTGGTTCATGCAGTTAAAAAAAAAAAAAAAACTTCAAAATTTGAATGCTACTGTCACCTGCAGCCAATAAAGATGAGAGAAATTTTCAACAAATGGTACAAGCGGAGATAGTAACTGATCAGTCGCCACGTGATGACTTGTTTCATGAACAAAATGGGACTGATCCTTCTTCTAACGACAAATTCCAACCTCGTCTTAATAGAGATCCTACGCTTTCTGACTTCTTTACAGACGCTGATAGGTTAGTTGTAACATGTAATCCATGTTACTCAGATTTGCCTGCAACTGTTTATAACATAATCTGTGACGATGTTGCATGACTATAGGAACCCAACAAGATTTGGAGCGAAAATTCCAGCACGAGCTGTAAAAATATCTCGGAGCATGAAGGAGGGATCAACAACAACAGGCAGAAAACCAATAGTAGCAGAAAGATCAAGTGTGCTATTATATATAGGAATTATAGACTTCTTACAAAGCTACAACATGATCAAACGTTTAGAGCATGCTTACAAGTCATTGCAATATGATGCCAGGGAAATCTCATCTGTGAAGCCTACGCTTTATTCGACTCGTTTTCAGGATTTTTTGTCCAAAGTTTTTCTCACTGAAGATTTGAGTCCGGATCAATCTCATGGGTTACTTCTTCAAAATTCAACTTTGATATAATCTAATTAAGATTTTGGGTTATTCTACGCGGTAACCCTGTGTTTTTTTGAATTCTAGCTGGTAACCCTTCATTTTTCAACCACCCACATGGTAACCCTGAACTTATCAAAAAAAGTTCTCCGTGACCCCAACTTTTTATTAGTTAAAAACTCGTTAGTTTGCGTATGTTTATTGGGACTTGGGCTTGTTTTTTAGAGTTCAAAATGCTTAAATGGCCAACTAACTATGCTCTTCTCAACTCAATTAAATAAATATACCCCAAATTTTCCTAACAAATAATTATATTTTAGGAGTGGTAAGACTTAAAGAGTATAATTCATAATTTTATTATTATCATTATTATTATTATCATCATTTTTATTGTTTAACAAATAATATTAAAGTAGTAAAAATACCGATCCACATCTTACCTTTGTTTTTTCTTTATAAAAATAATAATAATATAATATCAATTATAATCTAATATAATTTATAACAAAAACAAAGTAAGATGTTTTTCAATATATTTACTACTTTAATATTCTTTGCTAAGCAATAAAAATGATGATAATAATAAGAATGATAATAAAAATGTTATGAATTATACTCTTAACACACCTATAATATAATTATTTGTTAGCAAAATTCGTGGTTTATTTATTTTAATTGAGTTGAGAAAACCATAGTTACTTGGTCATTTAAGCATTTGAAGTGTAAAAGACAAGCCCAAGTCTCGATAAACATTCAAACTAACGGAGTTTTTTAACGGAATAAAAGTTGAGGGTCATGGAGAACCTTTTTTCATAAGTTCAGGGTTACCATGTGGGCAGTTGAAAAACGAAGGGTTACCAGCTAGATTTCAGAAAAACACAGGGTTACTACGTAGAATAACCCTAAGATTTTTATAGACTTTTTGATTAAATAGCTAGGAAGACGTCTAGTCGTATTTTAATCCGACATTTTTGAATATGATTTAGGTTTATAGTTTTTCAAATTCAAACAGATTCAGATTAATATATAGTACTAGATATCAAGAATTTTTTTATTTTCAAATTTGAGTTCGATATATGAAGAAATTCAGATTAATTTAATTTTAAAATGCATATCATGTTATGCATTCCGACGTGTAAATAGGTCGTAGGCTTGAATCCGTCTACAATATTAATACATGGATCCTTTGGCTAACCTTACCGCCGGTGAAAAATTACATATGCTATTATGCACCATTGCGCCAAGTTATGCCACTTTCGTCTCTCACAAGTCATAACATAGGGCAGATGTCAACTAATTAGTTGGTAAAGTAACGATGAGCCGATGATACTTACTCGTATTAGAGCGGGCCATCAGCACTGGCTGACCCGAACTCGGCACGGCTTGGCCCGTTATTTTATGCAACTTGGCCCTGCCCGCCATTGGCTCGAGTCCTAAAATTCCAGCCCGACCCACCCTTGGCCCGCCAAAAATAAAAAAAAATAAAAAAATGGTAAGGCCTACCAACCTGACCTAGCCCGCCTCGGGTCAAGCATATCCAGTCTGACCCGTCCCTGGCCAGCCCGTCCCGAGTATATGTCTAGTTGTCTACTCGGTATGACTTGGGGTCAAACCCTGTCCCATCAAAATTGCATTTGTGACTCCCTTTATAAAAAAAAAAAAAAAAAAAAAAGTTAGGGTTATTCTCTCGTGTACCTTTGAACTTTTTCGTTTTCTATTGTGTACCCCTCGTTTTTCATAAAAAATCTTTGACCGACAATAATTCTCTGTTACGAGTTCAGGAAATGGTAATTTTTTTTTCAAACCAATTATCTCGTCAAGGCCTTCAATTTGAAAAAAAAAATCACCGCTTTTTGAACTCGTAGCCGGTAGTTATGGTTGGTCAAACATTTTTTAACGAATAAACTTTGACCGACCATAATTTCCGACTATGAGTTGAAACGTCGGTGAATTTTTTTTCACACGGAAGACCTCTTAAAGACGGTCAATTTGAAAAAAAAAGGTTTATCGTATTCTGAACTTGTAGCCAAGAGTTATTAACGGTCAAAGTTTTTTTGCATGAAAAGAGGGGTATATCATAGAAAATGAAAAAGTTGAGGGCTATACGAGAGAATATAAGTTACAACTACAAATTTGTGGTTTTCAACGACAAATTTAATGCTGACGGAAATCAACCCCGGCAAATTAGTTTAGAGATGAATCCCCAAATTGGTTCAAGCTTGAAATTCAAGTAACTTGGAAACTACGAATGCTAGCATTTTGCACGAGGATCAGGTAGAAAATCATTTATTTAGCAAAATCGTTTGTAATTAGGGATTTTATGATCCAGGATTGTCTTTAACTAATTGTCGAAGAAATCATATTCTTTGTATTCATCATACAGTTATGATTGAATGTGTTAATTCCTGCAGTTGATTGCATGATTTTGATTTAATTGCAAAGAAGTATTGTTCAATTAGCTATTAAACTGCAAAAATAATCCTAATTCTGTTGAATATCTGTGAAATATAATTGTGTTGGACTTAAGGGGATGTTGGTGTTGAAGATGGGTTAGTTCAAGGGGATGTACTCTCAAGTGAAGGGGAGGTGCTTCCAGGTAAAGGTTGGGTCGCTCCGCTCGATGATGATGGACAAGTCCAAAGTAATGTTGGACTTAAGGGGAGGTTTGTTGGGAAAGTAATCCCAACATTAATCCTAGGCATAAGTTAAAGTCAAGGTTTTGAATATAGCATTTAGAGTCTTTAATGGTTACTAGTTTGTAGATAGGTTATTAATGTTATTCTTTAAGTAATACTATATGTTACTAAGTGTAAATGTTAGGGAGGGTTCCCAAAGAAAAGCAAGGGTAAATTATGTTCCTTTTGGGGAGGTTCCCAATTTTTTATAGGTAAATGGGGAACCCCATTGTTGCATAAATATGGTTATAGATTGGGGAGGGTAGATGGAAAAATTAGTGGAAAATGAGGTGGACGAATAAGAAAAAGAGAGATAAAATATGGGGAACCCCATTGTTGCGGATGCTCTGGCTATATTGGAGTTAGAACTTGGACCTTATATATAAAGGTCATCACTAGTTATGTTTTGTTGTAAAATAAGAGTGAGTGTATGCTTAATATCCCGAGTTAAGCATAGTTGGAAATCTTAGCTAGTAGCTAAGTGTTGGAGGATTGATTGTATTATTGTTAAGGTTTAGCATTTGTGATTATTTATCTGGATTTCGACTTGTACTATTTGTTTTTCATTGTACAACAACTGCATATTATTTTCATGTGCTAGTTCCTGCTATTCATGCTTGCTAATAGTATTATTGATAGAGATTGTGTAAGACTAATGAAAAGATTAGGGGAAGTGATAGATTGACTATTTGTGAGATTAATGAGACTGCAAATGGAACATGTTTTATTTACTAAACATAATTTTGGTGTTGTTCTGTATGTGTGACAGTAGCTAGACATTCTCTATAAAAGCTTCATAACCTTGGTCTAAAATGATATGCTATGGATTATTTTATTTTATGGTAGCTCCCTCTAGATGAAATCAATGTGCCATCTGTTATTTTCATGATGTATGCAGGGATAGTCCGCCTATCCTACTTCGTATCGAGAAGGTTGTCTCTTGCTGATTGAAGCTTGATTATGGCATCTGTTAGTTTCATTCTATCGTGTGGCAAATGGTTGGAGCACGATACACCAACAGTAATTACCGAACAAATGCATTCCACTCTTTGTTGACATTCATCTTGGATTGCAGTTCTATCATCAGCGTCTTCTTTGAGATTGTCTTCTTCAAGTGCTGGGTCTACAATCTGTAACACTTGGTCAGGTAATGCTGCTTCTGCATACATATGAAGGTTGTAATCGTCCTTGAACATGTTGTCGGTTGGACTTTTTCCTGTCATGAGCTCAAGAAGCAATATCCCATAGCTGTAAACATCTCCAGCAGCAGATGCTTCACTTCCTAGGCCGTACTCTTAACATTGAATTCAATAACAAAGCTTAGTCGGGGAAACAGAGAATGTGGACTAGAAATCTAAATTACATGCAAGAGGAATTTTTTTAAAATGATATTACCTGGAGCAGCGTAGCCAATAGTGCCCCTGAATCCTGCGGTGCTACTTTGATTTATATGAAGGGGTTGAGTAAGAAACTTTGCTAATCCGAAATCTCCAACATGGGCGACCATGTCATTATCGAGCAATATGTTGCTTGGTTTGAGGTCACGATGCACAATTGGATTTTCTATCTCCTGGTGGAGATAGATGAGTGCATGAGCCACATCAATTGCTATACCCACCCTTTGAAGAAGGCTCATGTTTCCATCAAATCCATGTAGCCATCTATCAAGACTTCCGTTGGGCATGAACTCGTATACTAGAGCTCTAAAATCATTTCCTTGGAAGTCAATACTTGCGCAAGCTGTTACGATGGCAACCAGATTCCGGTGACGGGCATTCCTCAAAGCATTGCATTCTGACAGGAAGCTCTTTGATGCATCACAATGTTTCGAATTGAGAACTTTCACAGCAACCGTATTTCCATCCAAGATCCCCTTATACACAGATCCTGAAGACCCTGAACCAACTAAGCTCTCTGAAGAGAATCCACCTGTCGCTTTGAGTAGCATGTCATACGACACTTTCATGAATGCTTTTGCCAGCACTGGATCTGATGAAAGAGGTGCTTTTTTCTTCCTGACACGAACCAGGTATATCCCTGTCACTATGGCCAGCCCTCCAAGAAGTCCACCTAGAACTAGAATTATTAACCTAAAGGCATAGGACATTAGTTTGTTATTCCTTTCTGTGCATTTGGGTAAATGCAACTGCGGAATACCTCCACAAAGTCCGGTGTTGCCGTCAAGAAAGATTGCACTTGCATTTGCAAATACTGAATTTGTCGGAACCGATCCTTGAAAAAAGTTGTGGGATAAGTCTAGGAAATATATCGAGGGAATTGTTGATAAAAAGACCGGAATAGGACCAGACAAATTGTTCCGAGAAAAATCAATTTCTTGAAGGCTAGCCAAAGAAGAGTACGATAAAGGAATTTCTCCATGGAAGGAATTCCCGTCCATGTACAAGCTCTGAAGCTCAGTACTCTCACTAAGACCATCTGGAAGTAGGCCTGAAAACTTATTCCTTGACATTCTCAAGGTTACGAGGCTGGTTTGCTTACTAATCTCCAAAGGCAGGGAACCTTCCAAATTATTATGGGACAAATCTAGTCCAATAAATGTAGCTGATCCTTTAAATTGTCCCTTGTCCAAGGTTCCATTGAGTTCATTGTACGATAAATTCAAGTACAACAAGCTCTGACAATTTTGGATGCTTCCAGGTATACTCTCTTCCAATTTGTTATCGCTTAGGTCAAGTCTACTTAAACGTGATAAGTTTCCCAAAGAATCGGGAATCTTACCCGTGATTCTATTGGAATGCAAATCAAGAGTCTCCAATTTGTAGAGCTTCCCAATATCATGAGGAATAGATGCTGTCAACTTGCTGTTACCGATAATCAATTCCTCAAGGTTAATGAGATTAGTAATACCGGGAGGAAGTATTCCACTTATCATACTATCTCCAACCGTGAGATGTACTACAGAGGATAAGTTAGCTATAGAATTGGGTAATATTCCAGAAAAATCATTTCCGCTCAATGTGAGGAATTTTAATTGGGTACAGTTAACTAGTGTATTTATAAAGTTGATGTCGCCTTGAAGGTTGTTATACGAGAGAAATAAAGAAGTTAAATTTCGAAATTGTTGAAACCCATGAGGAACCATCCCAGTAAAGTAATTGTTTTCGAGAATGATTTGCTCAAGGCTTGTGAAGTTTGTCATGGTCGGGATTGATCCTGAAAAGCTATTTTCAGATAGATCAAACCATTTCAGACCAGAAGCATTGAAGCCCATTTGGGATGGAAGCTGTCCATGTAACAAATTATTAGAAAGATCAAGATTTTGAAGAGAGGAGAGATTGAAAAGAGACATGGGAAGTATTCCCGAGAGTTTGTTCCCTCGAAGACAAATGCTAGTTAGGTTCCGCATTCTATCAATGCTATTCGGGATTGTTCCTGTAAATGCATTGTAAGCGGCAGATACTTTTTCTAAGAAGGTAAAGTTTTGTATGATATCAAATAGAGGTCCTGTAAGGTTATTGGAGTCCATGAAAAAATACTCTAGTTTCGACAATGCTCTTAATTCTGCTGGTACAGCTCCCTCTAGATGGTTGTATTTTATGTCGAGAAATTGGAGGTTTATGCAGCCAGACAAGTTCGCTGGAATTCCACCTACTAGTGCGTTTTTGTTTAGCCCTAGATTCTGCAACCTGAATAAACCACCCAAGCTGCTCGGGATTTGGCCCGAGAGACTATTATTGTAGAGATAGAGGGTATGAAGGAAGCTGAGGTTTCCTATAAAAGGCGATATGGTACCTGACAAGCCGCTGGAATGGAGCGTTAAATTAGTCACTCGATTATGTTTGTGGTCACAAGTAACTCCCTCCCAAATACAGTGATGAATTGAGCTGTTCCATGAGCTCAGAATCCCCTTGGGATGATGATCTATTAGTTGGTTTTTGATGGCCAACAATGCAATGCGGTCAGTTTCATTGCCTGGATGATCAAAACTACTGGGAAGGGATTCAGTTCTTGAAATCTGTTGCATTGCAAACACAAGGAAAACAAGAAAGGTTAGTTTTCTAAAGAGGCAACAAATAAAACTTGAAGTATTATCAGTTGTTTTGAGATGGTTAGGCTTCATGTTTGTAGGCTGCTTTTATGTGTGAACTCACTGAGATGTTCTTTAGCTTTTTAATCTATTTATATAGATAAAAATAACTAAATGACGACTTATTCTGTTATTGCATTTCTTAGTTTGGCAATAGTCATTTGTGGGAGGTGAAGTGATGTTGATTTTTTTTTTTTTTTGGTGTTGACCAAGAGTATCCCCTAACGACAGCTGAGGCAATCTCCTTCGGGATACTGAAGGCAATTTAATGGGTGAACCTCTCCCAAGTTTGGCTTTTTCATTCGCAAGAGTCAGGAATCGAATCCCTGACCACTTGTTTAAGTTTAAGTGATGTTGATTGTGAAGACTAAAAACAATAGAGTTCTTGTAGCTTTTTGTTTTGATTTGTGTAATCTTTTTCCGGTAATCGCGCTTGTTATTACCCTGCAGGGGCCGTAACAATTCTTACCAAGCGCGATGGAACACGCAAGGAAAAAGAAATGGTAATGGTCACCAACCCGTCCTTGAGAAGATATCGATACGACAAAGCCAAACCTGAAATTACCCGATTTATTTTACGTCGATGACAAACTAAACTTACTGTCGTGGCAAATAATATGTGATGGCCAGACCAGGGCTGATTTTTCCAAGCTTGGACTTGTACTCGGTAGTAGATGGTAAGTCCGATCAGTGCATGTCACACTCAGCAGTCAGCAGTAGGCATGTTTTTTTTCGACAATTACAAAAAAACAAGACACTGGAAATATTTATCGTGGTTTTTTCGTGCTAATCTTCGAAATTTCGAAGTTAGGCGCTCTCTGTAGCAATCACTCAGCCTAAGACAAATGTGTTATGTTGTGACTTGTACAATGTGGATTCCGTGACTATTTTCTCATAATGTGTTATGTTGTGACTTGTGACTACTAACTAGAATATCGGACATTTAGTCCATTATGGCGGTACTGTGTATTTTGTGACGCGATTTTCTCATTTGTTGAAAGCAATTTTGGTTATGGTTTAAATTTCACATTCACATTCACATTCACCCGTCTTTAATTACGCCGCCACAAGAATCATGATCCTAATGAATTCATATCCCGAATTTGGATTACTTAGTGAACGATTATCGTCTTCATTCATGTATTTACAATTTGTTGGGAGTATGGTATAAGTGTATTGGACGATCTTATCCATGAAACCAGCATGTTAACGACGATATTATTTCTCACATTGACGAAAGAGTAGAGAATTGAACACTTTACAAACAAATGAATTACTCATCTAGCTATCAATTTGTTTTAGTATGAAATTCAGACTTGTAAAAGAACTCTAATTTTATTTTAACAACTCGATATTTCAACGTCATAGATAAGACAGCACTACGTCCAGTCGACATAGCCTTTCTTCAATGGCATTCATATATGTATGTAGTCATGTGAGTCATGTCCCTCTCAAAAAGTTCCATTTATTTCAACCCAAATTACAGTTAGACGAATTATTTAGCTTCATTTACCAACTTGTAAACTAAGGTCTAAGGTGAACGAGTGATTAGAGAAGGGTGCTGATTTTCGCAGTACACATTTTACTCATTACAGTACAATATTGACAAATATACCCTCTTCATTTCCCCTACCACTTTCTCTCTCATATCTCTACTCTCTAGTGGTATTCTCCATGTACTTCGTAGACTCGTAGTACATCAATTAAAAAAAAAAATCAAAAAACACACAGAAAAACGTACTATAGTGTACTTATACTACACATCAACCACAAACACCACCATCGGCGCCGGCCACCCATCCAGACTCGTCGGCCACCTACTCCTGCACATCCTCACCGCCGGCGACCCGCACCTACCTCCCACCGACACCCCAGAGCAACACATTGTCCCTCTCCCTATCTATCTATCTCTCCCTCCCATCCCTTCCCCCGTCGAACGGCTGTCGGCGACCTCTCTGCCGTCCTTCTCGCCGGCGGCAAACAACCATTTCACCGGCAACATCTCAGTAAATTAATCCAACACTCCACCATCCTCACCAATATAACCCTTAATTATATTGAACATAGACCCTAATTAACAAAAGATACAAAATTATAGTAACAAATAATCACAAATAATCAATTTAATTAATAATAATAGATGAATACATGCTTTATTATCATTCATAATTGAATAAATTTGGGTATTTTTGGAGGGATTGAAGAGTTATCAATGGAGAGGAGTGAGAGAGAATTAGGTTTGATATTTTTTTAGCTAGGGGTAACCAAATGGAAAGTTCAGTACAAAATGTACTGAAATGAGTAAAAAACGTACTGCGAAAATAAATTGCGTTATACACCATCTATTAATTTCCTTCACAGGTTCTAATTTATTTCGGTTGGTAAATGTATTTGATGTTTTTTGACAGATTTAGTGTTTTTTTTATTTAATTTAAAGAAATTAATTTATTTATTTTTCTCACCTTTATTACACTTTTTCACCAACCACTTTCTTATAGATTTTACCTGGTTCATTTTTCGGATCCTTAACTCTATTTCGGTTTTTAAAAATCGTTTTAATCTTTTCTCTCGATTTAAATTTTAAGTTTTTTATAAAAGAAAGACGGAATTCAATTTTAAAACCCCTAAGTTCACCTTGACTTTCCATTACATTTTCGTTCTTCCCTTTTGTTTTTCATCTTCCCTTTTTTTATTCGCATTTTGAAGCGTGCGTTCACTCATAGACGGTTCGAAAAGATGATTCATGTCAGCCGACCCCAAATCATTTTGGGATTAAGGCTCTGATGTTGTTGTTCTAATTTATGACAAAAATGTGACCATTTTAATAAAATGTACTCCGTAACTGTTATCATAAATAAGAATTTGTGGATGGTTAAATTGGTTATTCGCTTTTTTATTATAAAATGGTCATATTTTCTCCGTCGCAATTTGAAATCCGTTACACGAGAGACCAGCAATTTCTTCGGCTTTCTGTGATTGAAAAGTAATAGTGGGATGAAAACATCGACGAATAAATACAAGAACAAATGTTGTGGTACAAAATAACTTTAAATTACATAAAGCACCCGCGGTGAGAGAATTATACACGACTGTCGACCCAGTTTGCACCCAAAAAAATGACATGAGGTATGACTTGAGAGATTTTCTTGAATTGGGCAATTTATAAGTTAGTACCATAAGTTATGAATTTATAAGTCGGTCCATGACCATCTTGACCACTTTTTGTGCATCAACTGTGATTGCAACCGTTACACTTGGTTTATTGCACCATTCTGTAACTTCTCCAAACCTATACAATAAAATAAGAAACCAAGTAAATTAGTATATTTAAAAAAAAAAAAAAAATCGGGATTGAATTTTGTTTCGTAAATGAAATATTGATTTATCCGATTTCACATGACACGTTATGGATGAGTAATATCTCATGAGTCTTGTATGAGACTGATTTACTTGTGAGACTGTTAAATGTAACACTGTTTCATATAAGTCTTCGAAACAAACCTTTTCTGATTGTTGTATAGTAAAGTGAGGCCTCTGGTGATGCCGGTTCTTTGAACTCGGACTACGCCTTCTGTGCAAGTAACCACTGAAGGATCTATAGCAGCAATTATAGTTGCTGGATCATGAAGGTAAACACCTGCATGATTTTTCATCATTAAAATCGAAAAATCAAAGCAAACAAGATTACTGCTTGTAAAACCAGGAAAAAAGGATTACAAACGAAATTAGACGTTGTTACACGAACCTCTGGTATTGTATGCATCATAATGGTAACCATAATACACACCAAAGATATTGCACAGAACTACTATAAGAATATCATGAAATATACCATAAGATTTACATGATATTCTTTTGATATGGTGATATGTAAATATTGTGTTTTAAGTAAAGTAGATTATATAGTTGCCTTTCTTTGTAAGATATTATAGACGCATATCTTTGGTGTTGTAGGTGTATGTATATATGTATTCCTCTGTCGATGATTAAGATCAATGAGAATAACCATTCAACATATTATTTCTCTGCTTCACAATTTCACATGGTATCGTGAGCCTTAAACGATCTAGACACACTAAATTCTTTCAAAAAAAAAAAAAAAAATCAATCAAAAAAATCGAGCAATTCACCATGACAGGTGACGACAAGAAGAAAGGAAACGGGAGTGGTCCAAAGATAATTCCCGCAACATCACCACTTTATCTTCATCCTTCCGACAACCCAAATTTGAGTGTTACGCAAATTATCTTTGATGGCAGTAACTACGATTTGTGGGCCGATGCCGTCAAAAACGGCTTGGATGCTAAGAATAAATTAGCCTTTATAGAAGGGAAGGTGAAGAAGCCAGAGGGCGATGAGGAGGAAAATAATCTTGAGATGGTGGCATGGCGGCAGTGCAACGCCATGCTTAGGGCGTGGCTTCGGAATGTTATCGATCCGAAGTTGCACCCAAGTATTACCTTTTCGCAACCCATTGCAGACGTTTGGGAGGAGTTGCGGGGTAGGTACTCTGCGGGTAATGCCCCTAGAGTTCATCAATTAAAACATGAATTGAATGAATGTAAGCAAGAAAGGGATTCCGTGGTGGAATATTACACGAGGTTAAAGACGATATGGGACGAATTGGCTAATTACAGTAAGATAGCGAATTGCACATGTGGAGCAGCGGCATCAATAGCAAAGGAAAGAGAGGAAGAAAAGGTTCACCAATTCTTGATGGGGTTAGATTCGAAATTATATGGCCATATTCGAACTAATCTGCTAATGGAAGATCCTATCGCTCCATTGAATCGTGCTTATGCTCTAATACTAAGAGAAGAGAGACACGCATCAGTGACTGCAGCGAAGGAAGAACATCATGATTCAGCCATGACTGCTAGGACCTACGGAGGAGAAAACGGCAGAGGTGCGGTTGCAAAAACAGAAGGAGATGGAGGATATAGACCACCTCAATGCACTCACTGTGGAAAATTTTATCATACGGAAGAAAACTGTTATGATAAACATGGATATGAAGAAGTGAAGGCACGAGAAAGAGGAAGGGGTCGTCGAGGCAGCAGCACCAGCCGAGGAAACTACAGTCGTGGCAGAGGAAGAGGACGAGGCCAAAACAGCTACCAAGCTAATGCCGTGTCAAGCAATTCAGGGACGAAGGCAGGAGAGTCAGCTAAGCAGAATATTCCGTTCACTGACGATGAAATCGAAAGAATTCGAATCCTGTTGAGTGCAAGCCCGAATGGAAACGAAAAATTACAAGGTATGAAACTAACTATAGATGTCGAGTGGTTGATAGATAGCGGAGCATCGCATCATATGACGGGAAAGCGAGATTTTTTGGAGAAAACTTGGGTCGAAGAACCTTCGACAGTTAGTCTGCCTGATGGACGAGAAGTAGAGGCAACTTTACATGGCCAAGTCCGATTGGATGCTCACTTTGTTTTGAAAGATGTTCTTTATGTGCCATCGCTAACCTGTGACTTAATTTCCGTTAGACAACTGATACATGAGAACAATTGTTTGCTAACATTTTTTTCTGATCATTGCGAAATACAGGACCGGATTACGAGGACGGAGATTGGACGGGGTGAGCATCGACAAGGGGTATACTACTACAAGTCAAAGAAAACCGAGGTGGTGGACCATGTAGCAGTATCGAAAGAAAGTCGATTATGGCATAAAAGACTTGGACATCCGTCAAAGAGTATTTTTTCTCGTTTTACTAATTTAATTGGTTGCAATTTGAATTGGAATTCAAATTATGCTTGTGATTCATGTAATAGAGCAAAACAAACACGCACTTCGTTTAAGCTTAATCATAAAACGTGTGAAGATTTATTCGGCCTCATTCATTGTGATATATGGGGAAAATATCGGGTTGCTAGTTTGACTCGTGCACACTATTTTCTTACTATCGTTGATGACCATAGTCGGGGTGTATGGGTCTACTTAATGAAGGATAAGAGTGAAGCAGGGGACTTAATTAAAATGTTTTGTCAAATGGTGAAAACTCTGTTTGAAAAACACGTTAAAATTATCCAAAGTGACAACGGTACAGAATTATTATCTGGGCCTATGCAACGATATTATGAAGAAAATGGTATTCTATTTCGAACTAGCAATGTCGACACACCCCAACAAAACGGTAGGGTTGAAAGAAAACACAGACACATTCTTGAGAAAGCAAGAGCCTTACGTTTTGAAGGGGGGTTACCCTTAGAATTTTGGGGAGAATGCATTTTAACTGCTGCTTATTTGATAAATCGTACGCCAACACCTTTATTAGACGGAAAAACACCCTATGAAATTATATACCGTAAGAAACCCAAGTATGACAATATAAAGGTACTCGGGTGCTTGTGTTACGCCCACAATAAAGAGAAACCACGAGACAAATTTGGGGAAAGGGGAAGACGGTGTATTTTCATTGGGTATCCACATAGTAAAAAGGGTTGGAAAATGTATGATTTAAAGGAGAAGAGAGTCTTTGTCTCACGAGATGTCCATTTCTACGAGCACGTCTTTCCTTATGCTATTTCGAATAATGAGTTAGTGTCACAACAAGAATCCGACAAAGCCATAAACGGTTTCATCGATTGTGAGGAAGAGCCCTCTGAGTTGAGAGGCGATGAAGAAGCAGGGGACGAGACAAATGACATTGCTGAATTAAATGAGGTTGTCAATGACCAACCAAGCATGGGTACTGGGGGAGTAATACATGATGAGCAACATGAGGTGCAAAATGAATCCATGGAAGAAATAACAGGTACAAACATGACCGATGAAAACATGGGTCGTGGAGCAAGGCAGAGATTCGAACCGGCATGGAAAAAGGACTACTATTGCAAATCGACAAGAATAGTTACCCCGAAATCACATGCTCACCACGACCAAGCTAAGTCCTCCCGGTCAGGTACGCGCTATCCTTTGAAAAATTATGTTGTAACCAATTGTTTCTCACATTCTCATAAAGCCTTCCTAGCAGCACTTGACAGCCACGTTGAGCCCACATACTATCACCAAGCTGCTAAGGACGAAAGATGGCGAGAAGCGATGCGCAAGGAAATCGATGCTTTGGAAAAAAATGGGACTTGGAAATTGGTTCCTTTACCTCGAGAAAAAAAACCCATTGGATGTAAATGGGTATATAAGATCAAGTACCGAGCAGATGGGACGGTGGAACGGTACAAGGCGAGACTTGTGGCGCAGGGATTCACTCAAGTTGAGGGCATCGATTTTCATGAGACTTATGCGCCGGTAGCAAAGATGACTAGTGTGAGATGCCTGCTTGCAGTGGCTGTCATCAAAGGTTGGTACATTGAACAATTAGATGTTAATAATGCTTTCTTACATGGCGACCTCGACGAAGAGGTATACATGAAAATCCCACCAGGTTTCGAAAGAAAGGGAGAGAACAAGGTATGTAAATTGCTTAAATCGATCTATGGCTTAAAACAAGCGTCTCGAAATTGGTTTGCCAAATTAACAATTTCGATGAAGAATTATGGCTTTATACAATCATTAGCTGATTACTCCTTGTTCACATACAACCGAGGTGGAGTTTTCATTGCAGTTCTCGTCTATGTAGACGACATGATCGTGGTCAGTAGCCATAAAGAAGAATGCGCAAAATTCAAAGTGTTTCTTGATACGAGATTTGGCATTAAAGATTTGGGACGAATAAAATATTTCTTAGGGATAGAAGTAGCCCATGGAGCCACTGGGTTGTTCCTAAATCAACGCAAGTATGCAATTAGTATCATTGAAGAGTCGGGTATGCAGGGAGCAAAGACGGTTTCAACACCAATTCAACCACGACATAGTCTGGCCATGGCAAAAGGAGATGTTTTAAAGGACATAATGAAGTATCGTCGGTTGGTAGGACAGCTAGTATACTTGACTATAACGCGGCCCGATCTTGTGTATGCAGTCCATGTGTTATCACAGTTTGTGAACGAACCACGCAAGGAACATTGGGACGCGGCTTTGCGGGTGGTTCGATATATCAAGCGGAATCCGAGTAAAGGTATATCATTCAAGAGGAATTCGGATTTACATGTTCGTGGATATTGTGACTCGGATTATGCGAGTTGCCCATTGACTAGAAGGTCATTGAGTGGCTATTTTGTTTCCCTAGGACAGTCGCCCATCTCGTGGAGGGCAAAGAAGCAATTGACAGTAGCAAAATCGACTGCGGAAGCTGAGTACCGAGCAATGGGGGCAGTCACGAGTGAAATGATATGGATAAAGGCGTTTTTAGCATCGTTGGGTGTCTTTCATACTCGACCTATGAGCTTGTTTTGTGATAACCAAGCTGCCCTCCATATAGCAAGGAACCCCGTCTTTCATGATAGAACGAAGCACATCGAAATTGATTGTCATTTTGTGCGACAACATTTGGTTTCCAATACGATTAGTTTGCACCATGTCCGGAGTAAAGAGCAAATAGCTGATCTATTCACAAAGGCTTTGGGAGGCGAGACTTATGATCATCTTCAGTTCAAGTTGGGACTCGGACTTCCAAGTGCTCCAACTTGAGGGGGAGTATAAGAATATCATGAAATATACCATAAGATTTACATGATATTCTTTTGATATGGTGATATGTAAATATTGTGTTTTAAGTAAAGTAGATTATATAGTTGCCTTTCTTTGTAAGATATTATAGACGCATATCTTTGGTGTTGTAGGTGTATATATGTATTCCTCTGTCGATGATTAAGATCAATGAGAATAACCATTCAACATATTATTTCTCTGCTTCACAATTTCACAACTACAAATTCACAGGGAGTATGATCTTAAAGGGTCTTCACAAGGAAGAAACCCTACAAAAACCGGAACACAGTCCCGGTTGACATTGAAGGACTTAGAATTTGATCTGTGTTTCTATCTTGATTCTCCAATTCGACATCAACTGTTAGAGTGAGTTTACCCAATTTTGTGTTTTCTTAAACCCTCCTGACTAATTCATTAAGAGAATGCTAGACGACATTTACAAAGGATATGTAAAATACCAAAGTTGGCTGATATGACTGGTAAGGCTCTCATCTCTTAAACAAGTGGTCAGGGGTTCGATTCGTGACTCTTACGAATGAAAAAGCCAAACTTGGGAGAGATCAACCCATTAAATTGCCTTCAGTACCCCGAAGGAGATTGCCCTAGCAAGTCTAATCCGACATCCACAACCAAGGCCGGGCAGGTTAACTTATACCTCACTTATTATGATTAACAGACAAATCAAGATAGACTGCAAGTTCTTGGAGGCTATGTTACTCAGACACGGATACTACGTATCGTATCCGACACGTGATTTTGAATTTTAATAGATACGGGAATACGGTCAAAGGAGTATCTTAACTTTTTTTTTTAGACACGGATACGATACGTTTTATATATATATATATTATTATATTTGAGAAATAAATAAAAATATACTTTATACTGTATTTTTTTGTTTTATACAATAGTAATTATTAAAATATTATCACCTTTTACAGCTATGTATTATTAACCCAACTACCCACCCCCTGCCCCACACTTCTCTTTTAAAAAATAAATCCCTAATCTTTCTCCTTTTCCACGCACACCGCTCTCCCTCACACAAAGATCAAGATCAATCTCTTTCTCACACCAAAGATCAAGATCAAGATAAGATCCTTTTCATACATAAATATTAAAATATTACAGTTAAGTCTTGTTTTTCCATCAAAATTAAGATCAAGATCAAGATGTTTCCATTGTCGTTGCCGTATCCGTATCGTGTCAGTAATTGGCGTATCCGATACGTATCCCGTATCGTATCCTGTATCGTATCGTATCGATACGGAATACGCCACTCAACAGACGTGTCCGAGTATCGTAGCTTGGAGGATCAATTCATTATGGATTACAGTCTACTTCTCGGTGTACATATAGAGCCCCCATCTCGAGGTACTCGTTCTTATTTCTTGGTATTGGTTCATGTAGTATCTACCACGTCCAAAGATGGATATTGAGCCTAATAGAGTCCTTATGTCATGGGATGATAAATGACAAGTTTGGTTACGTGTCCAAGTAATCACTTAACGCCTAAAACTGAGTTTAATTGATGAATAATAAAGTTTAGGGGTACACTTAGTGATAATGATAACAATTAGGGGTACCATGTACTTTTTATAAAGTATAGGGGTGCCATGTAAAAAGTCAAAAAATTAAGGGGTACCATGTAGAATATCCCTTATTTTTTATATAATCAACTACTTATCAGTTCCTAATTTTCAAGTAACTTATCAGCTACCTTTTTCAGGTTTCAGTTGGCTTTTCAATTTTCAGCTAACTTTTCAGGTTCCATCTATTTTTTCAATTAGTTTTACCAGATGGAGCCTTATTCGATAATTCGGTATTACTTGGGGTCAAAACCTATCCGCATCAAATATGAAAAAGCCAAACTTGGGAGGGGTCAACCCATTAAATTGCCTTCAGTAACCCGAAGGAGATTGTCTCCGTTGTCGGTAGGAGATACTCCTGGTCAAAAAAAAAAAAAAAAAAAAAAAAAAAATTCGTTGTGGTTTTCATTTTTCAACGACAAATTGAATGCTGACGGAATTCAATCCCGGTAAATTAGCTTAGAGATGAATCCCCAAATTGGTTCAAGCTTGAAATTCAAGCAACTTTGGAAACTACTGTACAAATGCTAGCATTTTGCACGAGGATCAGGTACAGAATCATTTATTTAGCAAAATCGTTTGTAATTAGGATTTTTATAGTCCAGGATTAAATTCGCCTTTAATTAATTGTTGAAGAAATCATATTCTTTGTATTCATCATACAGTTATGATTGAATGTGTTAATTCCTGCAGTTGATTGCATGATTTTGATTTAATTGCAAAGAAGTATTGTTCAATTAGCTATTAAACTGCAAAAATAATCCTAATTCTGTTGAATATCTGTGAAATATAATTGCATGATGACGCGTTTTGATTAATTCCTCAAACCCTAATTTATAAAGTCTAGCATATAATTTTGTTACTTGATTACATGATACGGCAGATACGAATTAAATTACAATACAAATTGAAAAAGTTCTACAATGTTGAATCTTGACAGTAGTATGTTTGTAGTCTTTATAATGTATAATTCTGTCTGAATACTTCATTTATTCAATGCTTCGGAGTCCGAATGAGAGTATGAATATCAGCTTCATGAATCATGTTCCTGCAATCGTTAATAGTAATTTGAGGAACTGTTAGAATAGTGTCTGATCATTTTGATATCTGTTTGGAAATTTGTCGCGTTTATTTGATCAAATGATTTACTGATAATGTTAAGGATGACTCCTGATTTACCTGTGGCCGGACGATTACGTCTATTTCTAACTGTCAGAAGGTTGTCTCTGGCTGCCTGAAGCCTGCTTATGGCATCGGTAATATTCATTCGATCTTGTGGCAAATGGTTGGAGCATGACACCCCGACACTAATCACAGCAACAATGCATTCCACTTTTCGCTGAAGTGCATTTTCGATTGTCCTTCTGTCATTGGCTTCTTCAGTGAGATTATCTGCTTCAAATGTGGGGTCTACAATGTGTAACACTCGGTCAGGTAATGCTGTGTCTGCATACTTATGAAGGCTGTAGTCTTCCATGAACATGTTATCTGTTGGACTCTTTCTGGTCATTAGCTCAAGAAACAATATACCATAGCTGTAAATATCACCATCTGTAGATGCTTCACTTCCTAGGCCGTACTCTAACATGTGAATTTGATGACAAGGCTTAGTTACGCTGTTACGGAATGGCTAAAACAGAGTAGTACAAGTTTAATCTGCTGGAAAAGTATTACCCTACAAATAATAAGTTTTTCATGTCTTTCTCCATTGTTTACTAAATGAAACAGTTAGTTTGAATAAAAGCGTGCTAATTTTTACTTTTTACTAAGGAAGGAGCATGGAATTCTGATCACGCCCATTTAAAGCTAAACTGCAGGTGGTTTAGAAAACTCAATTAGATGCAAAATAAAAGTGCTGAAATAGTATTACCTGGAGCAGCATAACCAACTGTACCTCTGATTCCTATTGTGCTACTTTGATTTGGATGTCGAGGTTGAGTAAGAAACCTTGATAGTCCGAAATCTCCAACATGGGCGACGAAGTCATGGTCAAGCAATATGTTACTTGGTTTCAGATCGCAGTGTACAATAGGAATTTCGCATTCATGATGGAGATAGTTGAGTGCATGAGCCACATCAATTGCTACACCTACCCTTTGAGGAAGGTTCAGGTTTCCAGCAACTCCATATAACCATGTGTCAAGACTTCTGTTAGGCATGAACTCATATACTAAAGCTCTAAAATCATTTCTCTGAAAATCAATGCTAGAGCAAGCTGTTATGATGCCAACCAAATTCCTGTGCCGAACATTTCTCAAAGCTTTGCATTCTGTCATGAAGCTTTTAGATGCAGCATGGTCTTGCAAGTTGAGAACCTTCACAGCAACCGTTTTGCCTTCCAAAATCCCTTTAAACACAGATCCAAAAGAACCCGAACCAAGAAGGCTTTCCGAAGAAAACCCACTAGTGGCTTTAAGTAGCATGTTGTAAGACACTTTCATGAACCCTTCTCCCATCACCAAATCTAATAAAGGAGGTGTCGTTTTCTTTTTGATACATGCTAGGTATATCCCACTCAGCACGGCCACCACCCCAACAACTGCACTCATAATTGTAATTATCAACCTAAGGGCATGGGACAACTTCCTTCCCATGTTTTGGGACAACTTCCTTCCCATGTTTTCTTTTTCAGTGCATTTGGGTAAATGCAGCTCTGGAATTCCTCCACAAAGCCTGTTGTTACCGACAAGAAAGACCGCACTTTCATTTGCAAATACTAAATTTGTTGGAACGCTTCCTTGAAAGTTGTTGTGGGATAAGTCAAGGTAATATAGTGAGGGAATTTTTGCGAGAAAGGCCGGAATAGGGCCAGACATCTTGTTCTGAGAAAATTTCATTTCTTGAAGGCTAGCCAAAGAAGAGTATGATGAAGGAATGTCTCCATGGAAGGAATTCCCATCCATATACAAGTATTGAAGGCCAGTACACTTACCAAGACCATCTGGAAGTACACCTGAAAACTTATTCTTAGACAATCTCAAGTTTTGAAGGTTAGCTTGTTTACTAATTTCCAAAGCTATGGTCCCTTTCAAATGATTATTAGATAAATCTAGTTCAATAAATGAAGCAGATCCTGTGAAGAGTTTGTTGTCCAAGGTTCCATTCAGTTCATTATTTGATAAATCCAAGTATATTAAACTCTGGGAATGGCTGATGCTTAATGGTAAACTCTCTTTGAATTTGTTGTCATTTAAGTGGTGTTCACTCAGACGTGATATATTTTATATTACTCACTGATTCGGGAATTTTACCTGTCAATGTATTGAAACTCAAATCAAGAGCTTCTAATTTGTGGAGTTTCCCGAGTTCATGAGGAAGAGATGCTGACAACTTGCTGTTACTCATGCGTAGGATCTGAAGGTTAATAAGATTTGTAATACTGGCAGGAATTGTTCCACTAATCAAACTATCCCCGATTGTGAGAAATCTTAAAGTGGTGGATAGATTTGATATTCCATATAAATCATTTGCCATCGATTGCAGATATTTTAATTGGGTACAGTTGCTTAGTGTACTTATAAAGCCAATATCAGTATATCACCCTCCAAGTAGTTGTGAGCTATTGAGAAGTGATATAGGCTATGAAATTGCCGAAAATCACGAGGGACCTTCTCGGTAAAGCTATTCCGATAGAGCATGATATATGCGAGATTTGTTAGGTTTCTTGTAATCAGGATTGATCCTGAAAAGTTATTTTCGACAAGGTCGAACCATGTTAAACTAGGATTAGCACAGCCCATATGTGGTGGAAGTTCTCCATGCAATAGGTTATCGGTAACATCAAGAACTTGAAGGGAGGAGATATTAAAAAGGGACACCGGAAGTGTGCCAGAAAGCTGGTTCCCTTCAAGTGCAAGGGTAATTAGGTTTTGCATCCTACCAATGCTGTTTGGGATAGTTTTTGTAAACGTGTTAAAATCAGCATATATTGTTTCTAAAGATGTAAGGTTTTGTATGATATCGAAAAGAGGTCCTAAAACGTGTTAGAATCTGCTGAAAGTTTTCTCTCTAGATTGTTGTTACGTACGATAAGAAGTCTGAGGTTGACGCAACTAGACAAATTGGCTGGAACTTCACCTACAAGCGTGTTGTTCATAAGCCGTAGCTTCTGTAACCTGATTAAATCACCCAAGTTGAGTGGGATTTGGCCGTACAAACTATTATTGTAAAGAGAATAGTATTAAGGAAGGTGAGGTTTCCTATGAAAGGAGATATGGTACGAGTTTAGATCTAATATTGTCACTCTATTATGTTTGCGGCCACAAGTAACTCCCTCCCAATTACAATGGTGAACTGAGCTGTTCCATGAGCTCAAAAACCCCTCTAGATGATCTACTAGTTGGCTTTTGATGGCCAACAATGCTATGTGGTCAGTTTCATTGCCTGGATAGTCGAAACCTCGAACCACTTGAGCTGCTGTAATATTTTGCATTAGAAGCACAAGGAAAACAAGAAGTGCTGGTTTGCTACGGAGGGAAGAAATGCAAATTGAAGGATCATATTGGGTTTTCAGGTGGGTAATCTTCATTTTTGTAATATGTTGTTTTTATGTGTGAGTGAAATGCTCTTTGGCCTCCCAGTCTCTTCATTCATATAGTCACTTAAATCATGACTTTTTCTTTGATCTATATTTTTAACTTTGTTAACATAAACTCGACAATGGAATTTAACTATTCTTTCGCTTTTAATATGATGAAATAAAGTAATGGTGTGTTTGGGAAGTTTGAATTGGAATTGAATTCCGTAATTGAGACATTTCAAGTGTTTGGCAACTCCTAGAATTTGGAATTGGAATTGACCCAATTCCTTATCAATTCCAAGCTAGTTAAAATTTGGGGTTTTCAAATACCTACCATATACTAGTCATTTCAATTCCATGACTTCTTACGTTTTATTTCGTGACGCAAATTTCGTCATAATATTTTTATTTATGATATTTTTTCCGATCGCAAATATTTTTCGAGGCAATATTTAATTTTTTTCAAATATAAAACATTCAATGGTCTCGACCCATATCCGTCTCGCCCAAATTCAATTCCAATTCCAATTCCAATTCCACGGGTTTCCCAAACGCAATTTTGGAATTGGATTTGGAATTGAATTCAAACATTTCAATTTCTACAATTGAAATCCTGAAAATGAAATCAATTTCGTTTTTCCAAACACTACCTAAAGTTATTCTTCTGTTATGAAATGGCAGTCTGTCAATAATCTTCAATGCAATTTTCATCTTGGGTCGTTCAAAACTAGTGTCTATGAAATTCGATATAGAGATACTACTGCGTAGTGCTGCGTACATTAGACTCCTTACGTTGATATGAGCCGAAGTCTTTGGGAAATGGGGCAATGTTGTTGAAAGGGGTTCAGGAAATAGTCCAGGGCAACCCAGAGATAGCAAATATTGTGGAAAATTATGGAACATTATAATAAAGAGGTGCAACTGTACAAGTTTCATTGGTCTGTGAATCTTTTTACCTAAATTAATTTGCTTCTTTTTACTTTTTAGCAAGTTATAATTCTTACTGCCCCTTTATTTGCTAATCTTCTTTGTACAAGGAGAAATCTTGGAGAGGGCCAGTGCCACTCAAGGAAATAACGTATGGTGGAAGGGCATGAAGCATTCCACTAATACGATTATAAACTTTTGTCAGTAATTTTATATAAATAAAGGGCACTTCTGTCTTTTACTTAAATCCTCCTTGAAGAAAAAGGTTTAGCAGTGTCTTCATTAGTCCATACAGGACTTTTGAAATAATTTCTGAGCAAATCGAACTAATCATAGAATTGAACTGTCCATGTTTTTCCATCTGTGATTATTTATCCGAATTTCTACTCGTAGAGTCGTACTTCTCTTTGATTTTTATTGTACAACAACTGCATATTATATTCGTGCGCTGGTTCCTGGTTTGCTAATAGTATATGTGTATGATTTGACGAATCATTACTATTGCATTTTGGGTTGTCTCAATTCTCAAAGTAATTGATCAATGCGACGAATCAAATATTGACATATTGTCATGTCTAGATAACTTCAACTGTTTTCTGACTAGCCTCTGTTGAATAGCATATTGATAGGGATTGACTAATTGGGAGATTAGTAAGGCTAATGAAGAGATAAGGGGAAGTGATAGATTGGCTATTTGTGAGATTAATGAGACTGCAAATGGAACATGTTTTATTAATTAGACATAATTTTGGTGTTGTTCTGCATCTCAGTATGTGTGACAGTAACTAGACATTCTCTATGAAAGCTTCATAACCTTGGTCTAAAATGATATGCTATGGACTATTGTTTCATATGGTAGTTCCCTCCAGATGAAATCAATGTGCCATTGAAGATAAACGATAAAACGATAAATTACATGATACACTGACAGTGACTACTGAAATAACTATGGGATGTCTCTTAATATATGCAGGAATACTCCCCCAATCCTACTTCGTATCAAGAAGGTTGTCTCTTGCTGATTGAAGCTTGATTATGGCATCTGTTAGTTTCATTCGATCATGTGGCAAATGGTTGGAGCACGATACACCAACAGTAATTACCGAAGTAATGCATTCCACTCTTTGTTGAAGTTCATCTTGGGTTGCAGTTCTGTCACCAGCTTTTTCTTTGAGATCGCCCTCTTCAAGTTTTGGGTCTATAATCTGTAACACTTGATCAGGTAATGCTGCTTCTGCATACATATGAAGGTTGTAATCTTCCTTGAACATGTTGTCAGTTGGACTCTTTCCTGTTATGAGCTCAAGAAGCAATATACCATAGCTGTAAATATCTCCAGCAGCAGATGCTTCACTTCCTAGTCCGTACTCTAACATTGAAGTCAATAACAAAGCTTAGTCGGGGAAACAGAGAATGTGGACTAAAAATCTCAATTACATGCAGGAGGAAATGTTTTAAAATGATATTACCTGGAGCAGCATAGCCAATAGTGCCCCTGAATCCTGTGGTGCTACTTTGATTTATATGAAGGGGTGGAGTAAGAAACTTTGCTAATCCGAAATCTCCAACATGGGCGACCATGTCATTATCGAGCAATATGTTGCTTGGTTTGAGGTCACGATGCACAATTGGATTTTCTATCTCCTGGTGGAGATAGATGAGTGCATGAGCCACGTCAATTGCTATACCCACCCTTTGAAGAAGGCTCATGTTTCCATCAAATCCATGTAGCCATCTATCAAGACTTCCGTTGGGCATGAACTCGTATACTAGAGCTCTAAAATCATTTCCTTGGAAGTCAATACTTGCGCAAGCTGTTACGATGGCAACCAGATTCCGGTGACGGGCATTCCTCAAGGCATTGCATTCTGACAGAAAGCTCTTTGATGCATCACAATGTTGCGAATTGAAAACTTTCACAGCAACCGTATTTCCATCCAAGATCCCCTTATACACAGATCCTGAAGACCCTGAACCAACTATGCTCTCTGAAGAGAATCCACCTGTCGCTTTGAGTAGCATGTCATACGACACTTTCATGAATGCTTTTGCCAGCACTGGATCTGATGAAAGAGGTGCTTTTTTCTTCCTGACACGAACCAGGTATATCCCTGTCACTATGGCCAGCCCTCCAAGAAGTCCACCTAGAACTAGAATTATTAACCTAAAGGCATAGGACATTAGTTTGTTATTCCTTTCTGTGCATTTGGGTAAATGCAACTGCGGAATACCTCCACAAAGTCCGGTGTTGCCGTCAAGAAAGATTGCACTTGCATTTGCAAATACTGAATTTGTCGGAACCGATCCTTGAAAGTTGTTGTGGGATAAGTCTAGGAAATATATCAAGGGAATTGTTGATAAAAAGACCGGAATAGGACCAGACAAGTTGTTCCAAGAAAAATCAATTTCTTGAAGGCTAGCCAAAGAAGAGTACGATAAAGGAATTTTTCCATGGAAGGAATTCCCATCCATGTACAAGCTCTGAAGTTCAGTACACTCACTAAGACCATCTGGAAGTAGGCCTGAAAACTTATTCCTTGACACTCTCAAGGTTCCGAGGCTGGTTTGCTTACTAATCTCTAAAGGTAGGGGACCTTCCAAATTATTATGAGAGAAATCTAGTTCAACAAATGTAGCCGATCCTTTAAATTGTCCGTTGTCCAAGGTTCCATTGAGTTCATTGTACGAGAAGTTCAAGTACAACAAGCTCTGACAATTTTGGATGCTTCCAGGTATACTCTCTTCCAATTTGTTATCGCTTAGGTCAAGTCTACTTAAACGTGATAAGTTTCCCAAAGAATCGGGAATCTTACCCGTGATTCTATTGGAATGCAAATCAAGAGTCTCCAATTTGTAGAGCTTCCCAATATCATGAGGAATAGATGCTGTCAACTTGCTGTTACCGATAATCAATTCCTCAAGGTTAATGAGATTAGTAATACCGGGAGGAAGTATTCCACTTATCAAACTATCTCCAACCGTGAGATGTACTACAGAGGATAAGTTAGCTATAGAATTGGGTAATATTCCAGAAAAATCATTTCCGCTCAATGTGAGGAATTGTAATTGGGTACAGTTAACTAGTGTATTTATAAAGTTGATGTCGCCTTGAAGGTTGTTATACGAGAGAAATAAAGAAGTTAAATTTCGAAATTGTTGAAACCCATGAGGAACCATCCCAGTAAAGTAATTGTTATGGAGAATGATTTGCTCAAGGCTTGTGAAGTTTGTCATGGTCGGGATTGATCCTGAAAAGCTATTTTCAGATAGATAAAACCATTTCAGACGAGAAGCATTGAAGCCCATTTGGGATGGAAGCTGTCCATGTAATAAATTATTAGAAAGATCAAGATTTTGAAGAGAGGAGAGATTGAAAAGGGATATGGGAAGTATGCCCGAGAGTTTGTTCCCTCGGAGACAAATGCTATTTAGGTTCTGCATTCTACCAATGCTATTCGGGATTGTTCCTGTAAATGCATTGTAAGGGGCAGATACTTTTTCTAAGAAGGTAAAGTTTTGTATGATATCAAATAGAGGTCCTGTAAGGTTATTGGAGTCCATGACAAAATACTCTAGTTTCGACAAGGCTCTTAATTCTGCTGGTAGAGCTCCCTCTAGATGGTTGTATTTTATGTCAAGAAATTGGAGGTTTATGCAGCCAGACAAGTTCGCTGGAATTTTACCTACCAGATTGTTATTGTTTAGCGCTAGATTCTGCAACCTGAATAGACCACCCAAGTTGCTCGGGATTTGGCCCGAGAGACTATTATTGTAGAGATAGAGGGTATGAAGGAAGCTGAGGTTTCCTATAAAAGGCGATATGGTACCTGACAAGCCGCTGGAATGGAGCGTTAAATTAGTCACTCGATTATGTTTGTGGTCACAAGTAACTCCCTCCCAAATACAGTGATGAATTGAGCTGTTCCATGAGCTCAGAATCCCCTTGGGATGATGATCTATTAGTTGGTTTTTGATGGCCAACAATGCAATGCGGTCAGTTTCATTGCCTGGATGATCAAAACTACTGGGAAGGGATTCAGTTCGTGAAATCTGTTGCATTGCAAACACAAGGAAAACAAGAAAGGTTAGTTTTCTAAAGAGGCAACAAATAAAACTTGAAGTATTATCAGTTGTTTTGAGATGGTTAGGCTTCATGTTTGTAGGCTGCTTTTATGTGTGAACTCACTGAGATGTTCTTTAGCTTCTTAATCTATTTATATAGATAAAAATAACTAAATGACGACTTATTCTGTTATTGCATTTCTTAGTTTGGCAATAGTCATTTGTGGGAGGTGAAGTGATGTTGATTTTTTTTTTTTTGGTGTTGACCAGGAGTATCCCCTAACGACAGCTGGGGCAATCTCCTTCGGGATACTGAAGGCAATTTAATGGGTGAACATCTCCCAAGTTTGGCTTTTTCATTCGCAAGAGTCAGGAATCGAATCCCTGATCACTTGTTTAAGTTTAAGTGATGTTGATTGTGAAGACTAAAAACAATAGAGTTCTTGTAGCTTTATTATCCTAGACAAATTGATTTTTGTTTTGATTTGTGTAATCTTTTTCCGGTAATCGCGCTTGTTATTACCCTGCAGGGGCCGTAACAATTCTTACCAAGCGCGATGGAACACGCAAGGAAAAAGAAATGGTAATGGTCACCAACCCGTCCTTGAGAAGATATCGATACGACAAAGCCAAACCTAAAATGACCCGATTTATTTTACGTCGATGACAAACTAAACTTACTGTCGTGGCAAATAATATGTGATGGCCAGACCAGGGCTGATTTTTCCAAGCTTGGACTTGTACACTGTAGTAGGTGGTAAGTCCGATCAGTGCATGTCACACTCAGCAGTCAGCAGTTCAGCACTCTACAGCATTGAATATTTGAGAAACTTGGCATGTTTTTTTTCGACAATTACAAAAAAACAAGCAGTTAGTCTTGCTGAAGACGGGTCGGAGCAAGTGACGGGTAATGTCACTCACAAAACGGATAGGGGGGACAAGGTGAGGGCACCCCCATGTGCTTCCCTCTCTCTTCTATTTGGGTCATTTGTGAGAGGAAATGGTATCCGTCACTCCAAAGTGACGGATACGTGCCGTCTTCAATGAGATTTTGTGAAAAACAAGACACTGGAAATATTTATCGTGGTTTTTTCTTGCTAATCTTCGAAATTTCGAAGTTAGGCGCTCTCTGTAGCGATCACTCAGCCTAAGACAGATGTGTTATGTTGTGACTTGTACAATGTGGATTCCGTGACTATTTTCTCATAATGTGTTATATTGTGACTTGTGACTACTAACTAGAATATCGGACATTTAGTCCATTATGGCGGTACTGTGCTGTGCATTTTGTGACGCGATTTTCTCATTTGTTGAAAGCAATTTAGCTTCATTTACCAACTTGTAAACTAAGGTCTAAGGTGAACGAGTGATTAGATAAATACACCATCTATTAATTTCCTTCACAGGTTCTAATTTATGACAAAAATGTGACCATTTTAATAAAATGTACTCCGTAACTGTTATCATAAATAAGAATTTGTGGATGGTTAAATTGGTTATTCGCTTTTTTATTATAAAATGGTCATATTTTCTCCGTCACAATTTGAAATCCGTTACACGAGAGACCAGCAATTTCTTCGGCTTTCTGTGATTGAAAAGTAATAGTGGGATGAAAACATCCACGAATAAATACAAGAACAAATGTTGCGGTACAATAACTTTAAATTACATAGAGCACCAGCGGTGAGAGAATTATACACGACTGTCGACCCAGTTTGCACCCAAAAAAATGACATGAGGTATGACTTGAGAGATTTTCTTGAATTGGGCAATTTATAAGTTAGTACCATAAGTTATGAATTTATAAGTCGGTCCATGACCATCTTGACCACTTTCGGTGCATCAACTGTGATTGCAACCTTCACACTTGGTTTATTGCACCATTCTGTAACTTCTCCAAACCTATACAATACAATAAGAAACCAAGTAAATTAGTTTATTTTAAAAAAAAAAAGAAAAAAATCGCGCTTGGATTTTGTTTCGTAAATGAAATATTGATTTGTCCGATTTCACATGACACGTTATGGACGAGTAATATTGCATGAGTCTTGTATGAGACTGATTTACTTGTGAGACTGTTAAATGTAACACTGTTTCATATAAGTCTTTGAAACATACCTTTTCTGGTTGTTGTATAGTAAAGTGAGGCCTCTGGTGATGCCGGCTCTTTGAACTCGGACAACGCCTTCTGTACAAGTAACCACTGAAGGATCTATAGCAGCAATTATAGTTGCTGGATCATGAAGGTAAACACCTGCATGATTTTTCATCATTAAAATCGGAAAATCAAACCAAACAAGATTTTACTGCTTGGAAAACAGGAAATAAGGATTACAGACGAAATTAGACGTTGTTACACGAACCTCTAGTATTGTATGCATCATAATGGTAACCATAATACACACCAAAGATCTTGCACAGGTACTGAGCAAATTTTCCGTTTGAAGCCGCGAGCTTTTCCCTATCTCCATCTGCATTTTCCGAAAATCAGCTGCAACAGTCAGTCATATTACTAGTTTAACTTGCTCATGGCCTCGCGTGTGAGGCTATGACTAGTTAGGTATACCTTTCTTTACAGCTGTCAAAAAAAAAAAAAAAAAAAAACTTGCTCTGAGTTTTTATGGAATTAAATTGAGCGAGAATTTGTATCAGTAAGAAAACCATAGACCAGGGAAATTGAGCATGTTGGCTAAGCAGCTATGTGATTTCAGACTCGGCTGCAAGGATCAAACATGACAGGATGACACGGAGTTGGGATGTCCACAGCTAGAACATCAGCTGTAAAAATAACTTGATGGGTCACATTGATCATATGAAAGCAAGGTAACTCTACCAGTAAAAATAACTTGATGGGTCACATTGATTCCCACAGCTAGAACATCAGCTCCACTAGTGAAGACAATATCAGCCGCATCTGGATCACCAAAAATCTGCAGAAATAATTCAAACACCAAAAGCAATGAATCAAAGCAGAATCATGAGAAGAATAAAACTTGCAGCAAAGACGCTTGAATTTTGCTGTTGCTTGTTAAATATGAACTATGATGGAAATAAAACACGATTCCAATGAATACGGATCTTTATAGTTTATAACTAAGGCAAGAAAAACGATTCCAATGGCTTACGTTGGCCTCAGCTGCAGGATTCACATTGCCATTTACTGCAAATGCTCCACCAAGAATAACAATTTTCCCAATGTTTTTCGTGAAAGCCGGATCAAGCTGGATTGCCTGTGAAAAGATATATGTTCGAGTATATCAGTTCAACCGACAAGAAAAACAGGCCTAAACAAAAAACAATAGCAATGTGGATTCAGAATAGATAACATGAACACCTACCAAAGCGACATTTGTTAGAGGCCCTAAAGCTACCAAGGTAATTTCTCCTGGATACGTTTTCGCTTGCTCAACAATGAATTCGGCTGCAGATTGCCCAATTGCCTTTCCATTTGGTGGAGGAAAGTTTTGGTTACCAAGCCCATCTGATCCATGAACAAAATCAGCTATCCTAAGTTTTGTACCTTGCTTCACAAGATGCAAATATTTCAATGAATTTGCTTAGTACAAGAAACCACTCGAAAAAACACCAACTGTCAAGAGTTAAACGCGAATACAAATAGATACGAGTGATATACCAAGATTGTGACATGAGATCCTTCAGCAACCGGAATATCAGTCCTTCCTGCAATCTCCAACTACACAATAGAGGCGGAAGAAGGTTAATGCACACAACCTCTTCATTCCAATACATAAAAATCACCGGTCTTTGGAGAAACACTTTCGCACATCAAATTAGACCGAAATCATTAGAATCTCGACCGGCATTATCCATTCTCGTATGGCATGCCTATTTTCTCTAAATTAAGGCATGAGCCACTCCAAGCAAGCGAATGAAGGGTCAAACGCCTTTGCCCTGCTATATAAAGAGTTGCTTCCAGATAACTCGTAACCCAAAAATCACAAATAAGATTATACATCCAGTTGTACCATAAGCATTGTACAACCAAGGTATAAGAATCCGAGCTTAAATGTATTTTTTTTTGAGCTAATTCAAAGTTCATGTTTTTAATGTGTAAATGGATGAGTTCAATACTTTCTAATAAAGATCATATTATTTAACATAAAGCTCGGATACTTTATCATAAAGCTCAGATTCTACACCGTACAACATATACAACTGGTTGTATAATCCATGAATTGCCCAAAAATGGACTGAATAATCGCGTTCATCCCAAAGCAAAAGAACAACGAAACTTCTTAACATCATCAACAACAACAACAACATCAGTCATCAGAGCCTTAATCCCAAATGATTAGGGTCAGCTGACATGAATCATTACTTAGAACCGTCCCTGAGTGGTCCCACTCTCACAAGGTAAAAAGAACTTTAATTTATATATCCATTAGCAAAAACTAATTGCATAGCAAAAGAGATGGTAAATGAAAAGTAGTACCAAATGCAAGGCATTTCTTGTTGCAAGAGTGGTGTAAACATTGCCAAAAATAGTAGTTAGACCAATCACATCCACCTCTGGTGACTTCAATGCAACAAAAATTGCCATAGCATCATCTGTATTTCCAATATTATTTCAATATTATTTAACATCATGATTCAATCTAAACTCCAACAATAAAGCAACAATTCACATCCGCAAGCATGTTATAGGTTAATTTCAACGAGTTTCTTTACCTTATAAAAAAAAACAATAAGCAACAATTAAAATCTGGGTCAAAAAAGAAATAAACTGGGTAGTAGGATCTGGAGACCCCACAACTTATGGTTCGATACTCAGATTTTTATATAAAAGACCCCTTGACTTGTATTCAAGACCCGCACGTCCCAAATTTTCTGGCTACGCCACTATATGTCGACACATCGTCTAAACAGATCAAAACCATGATCATTAAAAATATTGATTAAAAACATAATTAAAGAAAAAGAACGTACCGATGCCAGGATCAGTGTCGATAATGAATTTTTTCTTCATGGATTGTACGTCTGTCATCTGTGGTTAAAGTGTTTAACTATGGTTAGATATGAAAATGAAATACAATATGTCTGAATGATTTGAGGATTGTGGTTAGTTAAACATTCAGTTCTCCTACAAAATTGACCAAACATGTGACACTCTTATCTGGCCATACTCATTATTTTAATTTTAAAAACATTTTATGCATGTGATGTTCAACTATTGTTGAAGTAACCTCTTTTGTTCTTATTATATCATCTCCACTATAATCCACTCAAAAATAAAAATGTTATCTTTCACATTTATGGGTGTGCCACTATGCCATGGTGCTCTCACGTATGCTTTCGATCACTAGATGATAATATTCGTCTTAAGCTTAAAATGGGTGAAACATGGCAGATAAATTAAAGTGAGAGTGCTTAGCTACTAATAAAAGGTTAATCTTATACAGACTATAAGCAAGTGGAAGAATATTAGACATGTCGTCCTAAGTAGAGGTGTACAACATAGCGGACCAGCTCGGCCCTGCAATACTTTGTGGGCCGACATCTAGCAGCACGGCACGACCCGTATATCTCCTCGGGCCGGGATAGTGCCACAACTCCCTCGATTCGGCCCGGTCCAAACACAATTAAAAAAAATATATAAAGAGGTCAGGCCCGCTACTCAGTGGGTCAGGCTAATGCTAGACAAAATTGCCCAGCACTAGTCCGGCCCAGCGCGGTCCTCATTTAGTGTCCTGCTTGGGCTGCTGGCACTCAGACCGGCCTACCCTATGGCTCGATCCAGCTTGCACCGACCTGGTCAATGCACACCCTTAGTCCTAAGAATGACTGATGTTAGACTTATGTCGTTAAAGCTCATATTATCTTTCGATCAAAATTCTTTGTAGTAATGTCATCTGCATTGGGTGGTCAAACCTCAGCAACGAGCCGCTTGACCTGTGACCAGCCCGAACCAATTCGCCAAAACAAGGGTCGGGCTCGGGTCAAGCAAATCCCGACCCGCTCTCAATCTGAACCCGGCCTTACCTCGGGCCGTTCCGGTCCATTTCCACTAGGCCCGACCAAACCCGTGTTGACCCGTCTCCCACCTCGGGCCTGTTCTGGGTCCACCTTTCCCTACCCGGTCCGAATGTTTGACCACCCCAAATCCGAATCATATGAGACGTTATCTCGTAAGTCGAGCACTTTGTCCATCCGAAGTCCGAAACCCCTCGGGCATTTATGATTGTCCGTTTTAGAAATTAGCAAACCAAGGCGAAATTCCAGGACAAACAAAAACAACTTCGACAGAATCAATTAACACACTCTATCTCCCAGAATTCAAACTCAAATCAAATCATTCCAAAAATTATTCCTTGTTTCCTTAAAAAAAAATTCAACTTTTCACTGCCCATTTCAATTTATACCCTAATTAATCCCACAAATGTAGAGTAATTAGTAAAAGAAATTAATTTTATGTAACCAAATGATGTTGAACACAAAAATTGCATCAAAAAAACAGCAGAAAAAACAGGAAACTCAAATAACTCCATTGAAGTTAAAGGATCTCAATGTTGAATGTTCATCTTCTACTTCAACTCAAGCTCCAAAAGGTTGTTTAAGGTTCTTTTTCTCTAATTACTCTTCTAATTCTTCTAAAAATAAGCCTAAATGTAATAATGTAGTGAAAAAGTGCAGTAATTTGGTAAAATTAGGAGAAAATTTCAGTGCAAAATATGATCTTTCTGATGGTGTGAACAAATTTACATCTGGGTTTCAGTATAAATTATGTGATGATCATGAAAATGTGGTTAATTTAGGAAAACATGGTAAAAGATGTGATCTTTCTGATGAAATTAGCAAGTTTTCAACTGGTTTTGGGAATAATGTGAATAATGTGAGTGATAATGCTGAAAATTTTACTGCTGTGAATAAATTAGGAGGTGGGTTAGGTTTTGGTAATTTTTGTAGGAACAGTAATGCTGATGAATTACTGGAGAATGATACAGAATGTACTGATGCACCAGTTCAAGGTGGATTATTGACCTCAGGGGTGGGCCGGGCGGCGGGGACGGCTGCTAGTTGTAATGCTGCTGACCAGGTTCTTTCTGGTGTGAGTGACAAAAGGAAATGTAGGGTTTCGTCCTCGCCTTCTGGTGTGAGTGACAAAAGTGAAACACAGGATGGTGATGGTGACAAATTGCCACCCTTTGAATTAGTTAGGGTTTTGTCCTCGCCTTCATCTAGTCTTGGTTTTTCTTCGGATTTGTTTGACAAGAGTAATAGCAAAATTTCAACTAGTGATGCCACTAGTACTACACCTGATAGTCGAAGAAATTTGCATTCTTTTCAGCATTCAGACGTGAGCTCTGAAATTCGAGGTGTGCTTGGTCCTTCAGTTGATCATTTCGCGAGTAATATATCCTCACCTTCTCCTATTAGTCCTAATACGGACTCTGAGAAGCTAGTTAGTCCTAGTTTGGAAGATTCGTTAGGAATTGGGAATGTAATGAAGTCTCCGAACTTTGACCTCTCTGATTTAAGTAGAGACCAGATATCTAGACTTTGGTTTGAGTGTGAACTTGACTCAGTGACTGAAGTTCTTCGTAGAGTTAGCGTATCTCCAGAATGTCAAATATCAGAGCTTGATTCTCCTAGAGCGAGTTTTGAGTTCAATCCCCTTATTAAACGCGACAATTCAATTGACCTAACCCTTCTCCGGGAAGCTATGGATATGGGGACTCCTGACTCCGAGGCCAGGATATCATGGAGGGAAGGATTAGCAAGCCGCATATTTGAAATGGACAACGTAGATTGCTGTCAACCTGTCCCAGACAATTCGAGTTGGACAGTATGCTATATAAACGATTTGTTTCAACTATGATTATTCATTCTTTTACTCTCATTTGGCTGGTTATTGGATTCATTTTCCACTTCAGGTTCAGTAACTTAACACGACATATGTTTACGTAAATTTGTCTGAGAGTACTTATTCACTGTGAATCTGTGATGTTGTTACCTCTCATGGTACATATTAGGAGCTTCAAAATGTTTAGCTCCCTCTCCATTCCCCTAGACCTTCAAAAATGGTCTAGCTCAGGCTCGGCACAGAGGCCCATCATGTTGTGTTGTCTTGTTTCGGAATTTGAGGTGACATCACGGGACACCTGAATTGCCAATGGCCTGTTGCACCGCGTGTCTGATTTGTACTGCCTAGTTGTGCTTACAATTTGTTTTTATGATGAAACATTTGCGCTAGTCCAACCCTCACTGTAAGGGTCCACATTTGTTTTCAGAAAAATTGAAGACTTCATATGTCCTTCGGCCTATCATAACATGAGACGACCTAACCCGTGTTTGGATCATGTTGTGCCATACCGTCCTGATAACCCACAAGTCCACAACCTATGTTCCAACTTCCAACCTTATCTACTGTTCAAATGTTCCATTTATGACATTCACTGCTTCTAGTGTATTTTTCTCTAATTTTGTTAAATGTTTTTCCTTGCTGAAGGCCAGCACTAGTTCCACGGACTAAATCGCCCATGGCGTTAGTATATTAAGTTGTGACATTATTATACGGCGCTTGCATTTAGCAACACATTATAGAATAAGACTGTGTAATAGCTTAGTTATGTCACCGCAAGAATCATGATCCCCATGGATTCATATCCCGAATTTGGATTACTGGAGGTGAACTATTACCGTCTTCATTTATGTATTCACAGTTTGTTGGGATTTGCGAGTGTATTGGATGGACAAACACACCATTTTCTAAAAAGTTAAAACAAGTTTTTTAAAAACTCAAAAACCATCTTTTTGTCCTTAAAAATAGAACAATTTGATGTTTCTAATTTTGAAAAATACTTCTAGAAAATTAAGCTTCAAAAACTACTTTTTAACAAGTTAGGCCAAACATGCTCTAAAGATATCACATGTAAGCATTTCGTGTTGATGAAAGAGTAGAGAATTGAACAGTTCAGAAACAAATGAGTTACTAATAGTGTGTGCTTGGCCGAGATTTCAAAGTGTTTTTGGGCTAAAAAACTCAAATTGACCAAAAACACCATTTTTTAAAAGTTAAAATAGTTTTTTAAAAACTCAAAAACCATCTTTTTGTTCTTAAAAATAGAAGCAGCAATTTGATGTTACTAGTTTTTGCAATCACTTTTAGAAAATTAAGCTTGAAAAATAAAACTTATTTTAGCAAGTTAGGCTAAACATGCTCTAAGTTATCAATTTGTTTTAGTATGAAACTCAGGCAGTCAAGACTATACATATGTCCAACATTAAGAGTAAACTCAATTCAATTGGGAAAGAACTCTAATTTTATTTTAACAAATCATATCTTAACGTCATATCTAAGTTCGCCAAGTTTTGTCCAATATTTAGAAGGATGAATAGTAGTTCCTCTAATTTCAGAAGGAGCGCATTGACCCTTGTTTCATTCAACCAATCAAGTTCCTCTAATTTTAGAGGAAGGTGTGCATTGACCATTTGCTCTCTCACTTGCTCCTTGTGAGAGGTCACAAGCTTGTAACTGAATAGTGTCGTCACAAATAAAAATTTGTGTGCAAATAGATATGCTAGGAACACTAGCTTAGTTGCTAGTCGGTAAAACCATGAGATATTACATTGGTATTCATAGTTATGACCTGACAATCTGTTAGTAAACCTAGCAAAATTGATTTGATCATGAGATATTACTGTTCCGGGTATAATTTCCGGAGCAGTTATTAGTTACCACCCTTGACTTGTAGAATAATGTCTTGAGCTGAATCCTTCTTGCTCCTATCGTCCCACTCGGCCTCTCCGCAACAATGAACGAAGGCGAGGGCTTGGGTGTGTGCCAAGCGTACTCACTCCGACGCTCAAGTCAAGAAACTTAAAGGATTGTTGTGTTACTTGGCTAGATGCGTATTGTAGAGAGATAAGGGAGATATTACCAGATGAATAGTGTATTTAGGTTATAATTGTGAGATGCTTTCCTCAATGAAGGTTGAGGAGTATTTATAGACTTTCACCTTTTGTCACGTAGTGGCCAAGTGGCCAAGTGGCTAGCGGTGGAAAGATCGATCTACCCCTCGGCCGAGGGACCTATGGCAGGCCGGCGGACAATGTTGACTCGCCGCCGAGGGGTCTTGGATATGAGTACGCGGATGTGTGTCCCGGCTATCTAAGTCGTTGACTTGCTGTGGATATCTTTGACCTTGCTCAGTGTGTTGACTTGGTCAGCGGTGCAGAATATGCCCCATCAATTTGCTTTTTGGCGTAGTTTATGCCGTGGTATGGGCTCCGATGTACGTTGAGCATGTATTCTGCATCGGCTTCTTCTTGTGCATCGGCGTGGCTCTTGCTAGGCCGTGCCGTATACCATATCCTAGGCCGTGCCGTATACCATATCCCCCCTCCACATGGATGCGTAAAGGGCACTCGATGTGGAAAAGAATATGACGGCGGCCGTGACCAAGGCCGAGAGTCTTAGGTTGATTTTGATTGCCCCGGCCGTGCTTCCTAGCTTGGTTGATCAGGTGGCCGGCGGAGACCAGATACCTAGGAATTTGTTGAGGAAAATGAATAGTTGAAGGGATGTGAACGGGCGTGTTGAAGACGCTTGGTCACTGTTGCATTGATTGACATTCCGTGGTTGCATGCTCGACACGTGTTTGCTCGTTGATTGGCTGTTGCTTCATGGGCTGTGCTCTGATTGGCCCTTCATTGTGGGCTTTTTTCCTATAAATAGGGCAGTTTTTCCGTGATTTTGGTCACTAATTTCATTTTCTCAAATTTTCTTCAAAATTTTCGTCTTGCTAAACTGAAGGGCTTCTTTTTTCTTCCAATCTTCGGAGTTTTTGATCCGGCTAGCACTTTTTCCTTTGAAGGTAAACAAACGAATTTTTCTTTTCTTTGCTAGTAATTTGTTGTGAACATGTCTGCGCGATGTCGGGCTAGCACTTCCGCGCCGGGGGTTCCGTCGCGTCTTGACGAGGAGGAGATTTTAGAGGCCATCCCGCTAAGGTTAGGGGGTCCTAGGCCTCCTTCTCCCGTAGATGACCTGCCCCTCCTGGGGGAGTTGGAGGATGAGGATGATGTTGATCACGGTGATGGGGCTCCCGTCGATGGTGGGAGGATGACCCCATTCGAGTCATGGCGAGGCTCGCACGACCGGCCTCGACCGTGTTTGGACGAATAAATTCGCTAGTAGTTCGGGGAGGGACCCCGTTCGGAGATCATTTCTCCTTCGGTGAGGGGTATAAAATTGTTGTCCCGGAGGAGGGTCGAGTGGTCTGTTGCCCTCCCCCGGGCCATATCGGCGTGTACCTTAAGCATTTGGAGTACGGGCTCCGGTTTCCTTTAAACGAGCATGTTGTGGCCATCATCAGAGCTATGAACCTTGCCGTGGCCCAACTACATCCGTTGGCCATGAGGACGATAATCGGCTTTGTGTGGCTCTGCCTTTTTAAAGGGGAGGTCCCTACGGTCAACCTATTCCGCCGACTTCATAGTCTTCGGCCGTCGATCTCCCGAAAGGTGGGGTGGTACGGCGTCCGGACGGAACTGGATATGTCTCCGTAAACAAGCTTACTTCCTGCAAAGATTGGCAGGGGCGATGGGTGTACGTCCAGGTGCCGGAGGACTACCCGTTGCCGAGGTCTTTCCAGGGCCCCGTTCATTTGCGGTGTGAGACCCGGGAAGAGTATGAGAAGTACGTCTCCCGGGGTAGCAAGGTTAAGATGGACGCTTCTTTTGTCCCCCTTACGGCGGATGAGAAGCGGGCAATGCGGCTATTTGATCTTTGAGGAGGGATGGCGCCCCAGGCCAGTTATTCTTCGGGGACGAGATGCTGCCGCGTCGGCCTCATACCGGCCCTCAGCCGTGGTGAGTAGGGTCGGTGTGAGGCCCACCTTTACTTGTTATGTTCCTGTTTGGAGCTTTCTTACTTCTTTCATATAACTCTTGTTTGATTCCTTGCAGATCGATTTGGTCAGGATCTGTTAGAGAAGGACTTGGAGAGGCTTGGGCTTGATAAGGACGGAAAGGTTCTCACCCGCCATCCTACGGCTGAAGCACGTGATCGCCGATCGTCTCCTAACGAAGTCATGGAAAGACAGACAAAGGCGTTGGATCGGGGAGGACGGCACAAGCACGGGTTCTTGGCAACGTGCTGAGAAGACCAAAGAAGGCGGCGTCCAAGTCGGCGGCTGCATCAATGGCAACTCCCTCTTCGACCCCGGTGATCGAAAAGGATCATGTGGAGGTGATCAACATTTCTGAGGGGGAGGTGACCGTTGCTAAGGTCCCTTCTCCGAAGAAGAGGAAAGACCCACCGTCTGCTTCCACCGTTGCCGTGGAGGAGCACGCTTCCCGTGACCCTTCGACTAAGAGGGTTCGGCGGTACGGATTTAACTTGTGGTTCGGATTTAGCCGGCTCGTTGGGCATTCCTGGTGACAGCTTTCGACGTGTCAATGCACGGTGACATGGATGCTCTCGTAACTTTTTTGCAGTTCCATCGTCGGAGACCGCCGTCCTCGGCCGAACGGCAGCGGGGAAGCGACACGAGAAGGCGGTTGAGAAAACGGGTGACCAAAGTGTCACCGTGGACTCCTCACCCCAGAAGCTTACCCCTACCGAACTCGTGGCGGAGGGTGAGAAAATATACAAGAAGTTGGGGAGATGGAACCGTCAAGCCGCTTCCCTCATCATGGAGCAAGAAAAGGCCACGGCCCAATCGGGCGGCGATCGCAAAGCTCAAGTTTGATCTTCTTGCTGCGAGGGGGAAGCCGGGAAGGCTAAGGCCTGGATCTCCGTCCGCCGAGGGGCGTGCGGAGGAAGCCGAGAAGCCGCGAGGGCCGAGAGGGCCAAAGTTGAGGATGCGATGGCGCCACGACCAAGATGATGGAGGAACGGGACAGTACAAGGGCGCCTACGACTCTGTGGTTACCAAGAGGGACGAGTGGGAGGATCGGTTTCAGAAGCAAGCGAGAGGTGCTCGGGGGCACGCAGCTATCCTTGCTCGAGAAGAGAAGGATATTGAAATGCTTCAGGATGAGCTCCTTCCTAAAATGTGCGTCCAGTTCGGGACCGGGCCGAGAAGGCGACCGGGGAGGCGATAAGAAGACTCGTCCCCGAGGGCTCCTTTCCATGGGATAAATTTGATACTCTTTTGGATGAAATGGCGTCTTTGAGGAGGCGCGGCTACGGAGAAGGCCGAGGCGGCGAAGGCGCTCGAAGCGAGGCAAGGCGGGCGATGATGCGAAAGTGAAGGAGGATGAGAGGTGAAGTTGCTTGAAGATGCTCGGCCTTCAACAAAGCCGGCCACCGATGATCGTGGTGGCTGCGACGCAGGGAGCATCGAGCATAGGGAGACGGGCGGTCGTCACCGGACTCACCCAAGCATCTCGGATAGCTTTAGCGTTCGGGGCCAATTATTGAGCCTTCTCTCCCCCGCCATCCTTTTGGCGCTTTAATTTCCAAGTCCAGTACCTTTTTGCTTTTCTGTTTCCTTGCTTTTTGTAAAGCTCTGGTAGGTAGAGTTTAGGCAATCCTTATGGGGACGGCCGTCGTTTGTACTCTTCTTGCAGTCATTTTAACAAGGTTTTATCTTTTTGGTCCTCGGCTTGGCCGGGACTCTGATTACGATCCTTTATTTGTCTTCTTGTGTCACTGACTGAGGCGATTTGAATGTATGTCTTAACCGTGTAGACATATTGACCGCTAGATTGGCGTCTCAATTGCACTGAGTATACGTTTCTTCTTAGCGTATCGGCCGACGTGTTCCCCGTCGCTCTCGGTTTTGGCCGAGGTAATCGGGGTTGCGGCTTCGATAGCAATCGCAACTGTGTAGGCACATTGACCGCTAGATTGGCGTCTCAATTGCACTGAGTATACGTTTCTTTTTAGCGTATCGGCCGACGTGTTCCCCGTCGCTCTCGGTTTTGGCCGAGGTAATCGGGGTTGCGGCCGATAGCAATCGAGAATCGTGTAGGCACATTGACCGCTAGATTGGCGTCTCGGTGACCGAGTATACGTTTCTTTTTAGCGTATCGGCCGACGTGTTCCCCGTCGCTCTCGGTTTTGGCCGAGGTAATCGGGGTTGCGGCTTCGATAGCAATCGCAATCGTGCAGGCACATTGACCGCTAGATTGGCGTCTCAATTGCACCGAGTATACGTTTCTTTTTAGCGTATCGGCCGACGTGTTCCCCGTCGCTCTCGTTTTTGGCCGAGGTAATCGGGGTTGCGGCCGATAGCGAATCGCAATCGTGTAGGCACATTGACCGCTAGATTGGCGTCTCGGTGCGGCGAGTATACGTTTCTTTTTAGCGTATCGGCCGACGTGTTCCCCGTCGCTCTCGGTTTTGGCCGAGGTAATCGGGGTTGCGGCCTCGATAGCAATCGCAACTGTGTAGGCATATTGACCGCTAGATTGGCGTCTCGGTGCACCGAGTATACGTTTCTTTTTAGCGTATCGCCGACGTGTTCCCCGTCGCTCTCGGTTTTAGCCGAGGTAATCGGGGTTGCGGCTTCGATAGCGTTTCTTCCCTTCGAGTTTCCGTCTAGTGGCAAATTGTGGAGGGGACAGAGATGCGATGGGGAACTTTGGGCGATTCACTTGCTTGTTATCATCGTGCGTTGGGGTGTCCACAATGTGTTCGGACACCTCCGCCGCTATACAAAGTATTTTCTCAAGTTATCGGTGTTCCAATGGCTCATCAGAGGCACACCTCCCATGTCTGTCGTCCCGGTATGTACCCGGCCTTATTTCTTCGATCACTTTGTAGGGACCTTCCCGGTTGGGCGTCGATTTGCCATGAATATTTCCTTTGTTGGTGGCGGCCGACTTCCTTAGGACTAGGTCTCCTACTTTTAAGTCCCTTTTGTGGACTCTTCGGTTGTAGGCTCTCTTCATCCGGCTCGATATACGGACCAAGTTGAGGCGTGCGGGTGTCTCGGCTTTCTTCGACCGTGTCGAGGGAAGCTCTAAGGCCTTCCTCGTTTTCATTTGGGTCAAAAGTGGCCGTTCGAATGTCGGCACGTCGCTTCGATCGGCAAAACCGCTTCGGAGCCGTAGACCAGGTGGAAAGGGGTGTATCCCGTGGCTTCTTTCTCCGTGGTTCGAAGGGACCACAGGACGCCGGGTAGTTCATCGGCCCATCTTCCTTGAGGTCTTCAACCGTCTTTTTCAAACCGTTGAGGATGGTTTTGTTGGTCGCCTCCGCCGCCGTTGCTCGTGGGTGGCGGACGGAGGAATACGCAAACTTGATGCCGAGCTCCTCTAACCGATTCATTATTAGGTCGCTCCAAAACTCTCGGCCGTGGTCAAATACCATAACTTGGGGCAATCCGAAGCGGGTTATAACGTTTTCCCAGATTACCTTTCGACGAGCTGCTTGTGGTCTTTGCGATCGCTACGGCCTCAACCCATTTGGTGAAGTAGTCAACGGCAACAATTAGGAACTTCCTTCCCCGGAGGTGTTGGGAATGGCCCTAGCATGTCCATCCCCCCTTTGTGCGAAGGGGAAGGGGATTAAGCACCGGTTGTAGGTCCCCTGGAGGAGCGTGTATCACCGGGCATGTATTTGGCGTTCGTGCACTTCTTGGTCTTCGCTCGGGAATCTTGAAGCATGGTGGGCCAGAAGTAGCCGGCTCGGAGAGCTTTGTGGGCTAGTGTTCTTGCCCCATGTGATGTCCACAGATGCCTTCGTGAATTTCACATCGTATCATTCGCATCGGCCGGACCGACACACTTCAAGAGTGGTCTTATTACGAGATCTCCGTATAGTTCCCCTTCGAACATTAGGTACATTTTGGCGGCGATCCTTTTATTTTGGCCGAGGGATTGCGGCCCTCCGGTAATTCACCTGTAAGCTTGTATCTTATTATCGGAGTCATCCATGTTGACTCGGTTTCTATGTTACCCACCATGCGGCGGTCTCGGTGATGCTCTTCGCGTTCACGATGTCTACCAAGACGGTTGGTGACATTCTTGATGGTTGGCTGGCGGTTTGAGAGAGCGTCGGCCGGTTGTTCTCGGATGCGGGGACGCACCGTATTTGGAAAGACTTCAATTTTGCTACGTCGGCTTTTACCCTTTCTAGGTACCTTACCATTCCGTCGTCCCGGGCCTCGTACTCCCCTACGATTTGGTTAGTAACCAACGGTGAGTCATTTTTAACACAATGTGTTCTCGCTCCGTGACCCTAGCTAGCTCGACTCGGTTATCACCGCCTCGTATTCGGATTCGTTATTCGAGGCCGAGAATGTGAATTTCAAGGCGTACTCAAACTCGTCTCCGTTTGGGCTGATGATAAGGATGCCGGCTCCTGAGCTATTCGTTGTGGAGGAGCCGTCGGTGTAGACCTCCCATATGCCTGGGTTTGGCTCTTCCTGCACGTGCGTGCATTCGGCAAGGAAGTCCGCAAGTGCTTGCCCCTTTATCGAAGGCCTTGGTTTGTATTGAATGCCGAAGCCAGAGAGTTCCACCGCCCATTTGATGAGCTCCGGATTGTTCGAATTTTTCCAAGGATTTCTCCAATGGCTGATCGGTTAGGACCGTCACGGGGTGTGCGTCGAAGTAGGGTTTTAACTTCCTTGTGTCGACGACGACGGCGAAAGGCGCTTTTCGATTAGTGGATAGTTTTTTTTCGGCGAACAACGGTGTATGGTCGACGAAGTAGATTGGGTGTTCTTTGTTTGTCTTCTTCCCGATGATCACGGCAAGACCGACCGTGGCCGAGGTTATCTTATGTATAGGTATAGCGTCTCCCCCATTATCGGCACGGACAGAGTTGGGAGAGTCGAAGATGAGCTTTCGGTTGTTTGAAAGCGTACTCTGTTCCTCCCCCCATTTGAAATCTTTATTTCCTTTCAAAGACTTTGAAGAATGGGGTGCTCTTATCGGCCCGACCGAGAGATGAAACGGGCGAGAGCCGCCATTCTCCTGTCGATTATCATAACCTCTTTCCGATTCCTTGGTTGGGCGGTCTAGGATTGCTTGGACTTTGTCGGATTGGCATCTATGCCTGCGGCCGACAAGTACGCCTAGAAATTTTCTGCCGGACACCGAAGTTGCATTTCATTGGGTTGAGCTTCATCTTGTATTTCCTTAGTGAACAAAATGTCTCGTGTAAATCGCCCGGATGCTCTTGTCGGACTTGCTTTTTACAATAGCGTCGTCGACGTATGCCTCAATGTTCCGTCCTTTTTGATTTTGAAACACTTTGTCCACTAGCCTTGTGTACGTCGCTCCGGCGTTCTTCAGACCAAATGGCATCATTTTGTACATGTATGTGCCGTTGGCGGTGATAAATGCGCATTTAGGCATGTCTTCCTCGGCCATAAACACTTGGTGATACCCTGAGAAGGCGTCCAGCAGGCTCAAAGCATGGTGTAGCTCGCCGTGGCGTCGATTAAGCTATCTATCCGAGGCAAGGGATAACAATCTTTGGGGCATGCTTTATTAAGGTTGGTAAAGTCTACACACATTCTCCATGCCCCGATGACTTCTTCACCATTACAACATTGGCTAACCACTCGGGATAAGTACAAGGCGTGATGAAACTGCCGCTAGTAATTTATCTACTTCGGCTTTGATGGCCTCGTCCTTCTCAACCGAGGAGTTTCTCATTCTCTCGCTTGACGGGCGGGCGGTGGGTAGCACGTTCACTTGTGAACAATCACCTCCCGATTCACGCTGGCATCTCGGCGGCCGAGTATGCGAAAACGTCTTTGTTCTTTCTCGGCAGTCTAGGAGGTCGGCTCGAATTCTCGGTTCCAGGTTGACACCGACGGTTACGGTGCGGCCGGATCGATCTCTACCTCCTCGGTCTCTGCTCCTTCGATCATGCCGATGGTCCGGTCGTTCCGGATGCGGGGGTGTCTTGTATCCGGAACGACTCTAGTTACGGCGTTTACGCTCTCACCCTTACTAGATACCTTATTGTTTTGTAGTCCTGGGCTTCGCACTCTCCTCTAACCTGGTTGGTCACGAGGAGCGAATCTGTCTTTACCATGATACGTTACGCCGCGGCTTTAGCTAGCTCAATTCGGTTATCACCGCCTCGTACTTGGATTCCTTGGGGGTCACCGAGGTAAGCTTCAAGGCGTGCTCGGATACGTCCCCGTTTGGGCTGATGATAACCATGTCGGCCTTCGAGCCATATGTCGCGAGAGGGCGTTAGCGTGAACCTCCCACAAACCGGGATCTTCCTCTTTCTTCGAGATGAGCTTATGTGCCTCCCCCCGGTCCGAGACATACATCAATGTCGGGCAGGATGGATATTACTGGCGTCGATCTCGCTCAAAGTGATCCGGCCTATGAGTACATCGTAGGCAGGTGTACCGTCGATGACCACGAATTTAGACATGACGTTCTTGTCGCACCTCCCTCGCCGAACCTTAAAGCAAACCGATTGACCCCGGGGTACCATGCCGGCCCAGAAAAGTCAGTATAACGGGTTGGTGCGGGGCTCAAATCTTCCATCCTCGGACCGAGGCCGAGAAAGCATTCTTTATTCATAACATTGGTGTAGGCGCTGTGTCAATCAGGCACCCCTTCACCAAGTGGTCGGCTATGTCTAGGTGGACCATAAGTGGGTCGCTGTGAAGAGCGACGACTCTCTCGTAATCCTCCTGTCCGATGGTCATATCGGGAACTTTGGAAGCGGGGGTCACTGTGTTGGGCGCAAAGTTGATGGCCTGATAAGGTTTATCCAGGTGCCGTTTGTGCCCAGGAGTGAACTCGCCGCTCTCGTTGTCCCTGACGACGACATTGATCACTCCTACTCGCTCGGGAGCGGGCTTGCTCTTTGATCTGCCGGCATCTGGTTTTTGGCCTCTGGCAACATATTTGCCGAGGTTCCCCATCCGAATCAGTTCTTCAATGGCATCCTTCAGGTGTCGGCAATCGTTGGTTAGGTGTCCGTTGTGGCCGTGGTACTCACAGTACTGGCTCGTGTCACCATCACTTCTCGGCCTAGGGGGTCTTTCCCATTTCTGGCCCTCGTTTTTGCTCAAAGCGAAAACATCGGCGGCCGACGCGACTAGGGGATGTGATCATCGTATCGCTTTTTGTAGTATGTCCCCGAGCTCCCCCCGGCATTCGCCGAGCTTTGTTTTCTGGCAGACTTCTCTGGCCGTGACCAATTATTCTCACGGCGTCTCTCATCGGATCGTGACCCATTGTTGTCACGGCGTCTTTCGTCCGGGTTATTCTCCCGGCGGCTATTCCTTTCTGAGTGCTTGGCCTCGCTGGGGCCTTCCCAAGTCTTGTGGTAGTCTTCCACCTTGATGGCTTGGTCAGCCAACTTCCTTGCGGCGTCCAAACCTAGGCCTCCGCACTTGATGAGCTCATTTTTTAAATCTCCTTTTGGGAGGCCCTTCATCGTCACGAAGGCGCCGATTCGGGATTGATTTCTCGAATCTGCTGGACCTTTCCATCAAACCTCTTTACGTAGCTTCGGAGAGACTCGCCCCCCTTCTGTCTGATAGTTAGGAGGTCGGAGGTCTCTACGGCCCTTCTCTTATGCGAGAGTCTTGGGTTAGGAAAGCGCCCTTCGGGTCGGCGTAGTAGTACACCGAGCCATCGGGAAGCCCTTTGTACCGGCTCCGAGCCATCCCATGCGAGTTGTTGGGAAAATCCGGCACGGACCTCGTCAGGCCGCTCCCATACCGACATGTAAGACTCGAAAGCCTCGGCGTGGTCGGTGGATCGCTATCCCCTTGTATGATAGGGGTGGAAGTTTTAGCTTGTTTGGCACCGGGACTTCTAGGACGTAGGCGTTGAGGGGTTGCTTGACCACGTGTTGAATGACACGTGGCGATCGGCTCCTCGCATCCCTATCCGGGCTTCTCCCCTCGTAGCGGGAGGGGCTCCTTCTTCGACTATGACTCCTTCTCCAACTCTGCTGAGTCGGACTCCTCTGGCTCCTTTGGGGTATGCCTCGTTCGTGTGGCGGGGACGCTGTCCTTCCGTGAGTGCGGGAAGGACTTAGGTCTACCGCACCCACTTTGGGCTCCCGGCGTCTCGACCGGGTCAACTTCTCCTAGTGCTCCGTTGATTTCTCGGAGTCACGTTTTGGGCCCTGTTATCTGGGACGGTTTCCGCCGCTCTTGTCGGTGTGACAGTGTGAGCGGGCGTGTTCTTGATTAGGTCCGGGAGCATTTTTAGCTTTGCTACGTCAACCACATGCCCCATGATGGTGACCTGGTTGGTTGGCACCGGCGCGTCGGGTATTATTGGCATCCCGAACTCCGGTTGGATTACTCCGCCGGTGGAGGGCCGCATGACTCGAGTTGTTGAAAGCGTCATCTTGGTAGAACGCGGTTTCGTCGGTCACGATGCGTCTTCTTTGTTTCGACATTTTCTCGGCTTTTTGGGTGGGTTTTTGTTTTGAGTTTTGTTTTTGTTTGGGAATGAATGTGACTAGCTTCTAGTGTCTTCCCCACGAGACAGGCGCCAATTGTTAGGGTATAATTTCCGGAGAGCGGTTATTAGTTACCACCCTTGACTTGTAGAATAATGTCTTGAGCTGAATCCTTCTTGCTCCTATCGTCCCACTCGGCCTCTCCTGCAACAATGAACGAAGGCGAGGGCTTGTTTGTGTGCAAGCGTACTCACTCCGACGCTCAAGTCGGTAAACTTAAAGGATTAAGCTGTGTTACTTGGCTAGATGCGTATTGTAGAGAGATAAGGGAGATATTACAGGATGAATAAAGTGTATTTAGGTTATAATTGTGAGATGCTTTCCTCAATGAAGGTTGAGGAGTATTTATAGACTTTCACCTTTTGTCACGTAGTGGCCAAGTGGCCAAGTGGCTAGCAGGTGGAAAGACTGATCTACCCCTCGGCCGAGGGACCTATGGCAGGCCGGCGGACAATGTTGACTCGCCGCTGAGGGGTCTTGGATATGAGTACGCGGATGTGTGTCCCGGCTATCTAAGTCGTTGACTTGCTGTGGATATCTTTGACCTTGCTCAGTGTGTTGACTTGGTCAGCGGTGCAGAATATGCCCCATCAATTACATTGGTATTCAAAGTTATGACCTGACAATCCTGACATCCTGTTAATAAACCTAGCAAAACTAATCCGACCCAAACTCGAATTGAGCGCCCGAAACATGAATTGACTCGACCTTATTCAACCCGTACAGAATGCTTATTATTGCATATTGACCATTATCTTCAAATAAGTTGATAATAACTCACCCAAAAATGACCTGAACTGACCTAGTTCGAATCCTTATAAACCAGGCGAACACGAATTAACCCGATCCGATCCAAGTTCCAACCCGGCCCAATTAACAGGTTTACTCGTTAGCATCAAAATCGCCTTTAATAGACAACGGGTGAGCATAGTGGGAAACGGATCCGGGTAAAAAATAGGGAAATCGGAAAGGCATTAGGCATCCCTCCCCAATCCCCATCCTTATTTCCCTACCACTCCAGCAGTACTGCACTAGTACAAGTCTACTGGACTGCCACAATATCCATCTCATTCTCATACTCTGGTATTTACATTAGATTGAATGTTAATAAATGGCGGGAGAGTTAAATCCTGCGGCGGCGATTAATTACCCGGCGGCAACAGCGACGGCGATAGCGGGAGAGAAGAACAACTTGGGCCCAAAGCGACAAAGGCGGCCCAGCGTAAGATTAGGCGAAATCGGCGGCGACAAACCGTCCACCAATACCGGCCTCCTCCGTCCAAAACCCCCTTCTTATAAGACCCGCCCTCTAACCAACTTGGTCAACAAAGACGAATACGAATTCGACGACGACAACAACGACAAACCGGCCAAAAGACCGCTCACCAATTTCAGCATCAACAACAACAACAACAACAACGACGAAGAAGACGAAGAAGCTGGAGACGAAGACGAAGAACAACAACAACAACATCAGCAGCAGACTAGTCAAGATAGTGGTGAGTCGGGCGACGAGAGAGTGTTTCAAGTATGGCATGCTCATAACCGTAGATCTACCAGGCCTATTAATAATAATATTAATATTAATAATAATACTTCGTCTGGAGGTGGGTTTCGAGGATTGGATATTGGGGTTCGAAATTGGTTAATTGATTTAGGGTTAGCTCGTTATGCTCCGGTATTTGAGATACATGAGGTTGATGATGATGTCTTGCCGTTTTTGACTCTTGAAGATCTTAAAGATATGGGTATTAATGCTGTTGGTTCTCGTCGTAAATTGTATGCTGCTATTCTTAATCTTCGTAAGGGTTTGTCTTGATTTTTTGTTGTTTCTTTTCGGATGGTCGTCTACACTTTCAATTTATATTTATACAAATACTGCCTTTTATTCTGATTGTGACTGTTCTCTTGCTTGTTCTGTCTTACTTTTGATTCATTCTTGCTTTGGGCAGTAATTTGGTAAAATTAGAGGGAAATTTGAGTTCAAAATGCGATTTTTCTGATGGTGTGAACAAATTTACATCTGGGTTTCAGTGTAAATTATGTGAGGATTATGAAAATGTGGTTAATTTAGGAAAACATGGTAAAAGATGTGATCTTTTTGATGAAGTTAGTGAAATTTCATGTGTAAATGTGAGAAAACCTAGTTCAAGATATGATCTTTTTCATGAAATAAACAAGTTTTATAATTGGGTTTGTGAATAATGTAGGTGGTAATGCTGAGATTTTAGTTTCGGAATAAATAGGGATATGGGTTTGGTTTTGGTAGTTTTAGTAGGAATAGTGAAGTTGATGAATAGTGGAGAATGATTGATTTCGCCTGAGATACAAGGTGGATATTGACCTCAGTGGTGGCAGACACGGCCGCGAGCTGTGATGCTGCTGGCCATGTTCTTTCTGGTGTGAGTGACAAAAGGAATGTATTGCTGAAGGGATACTTACTGTTGCAAAAAGACCTGTTTGGGTCTAGTGAAAAGTGTGAAACCAAGGGTTTCGACTTTGAGGGTGAGAGTGTTGCTAGGGAACGGAGCAATTGTAGGGATTTGGTGCAGTGTCTTTCATCTCCTTCTGACGAGAAAATGAGTGAAAAATGGGATGGTGACGGTGATGGTAATATCAGTAATATGAGTGGGTTGCGATTAATTCAATGTGACGAATGTCTGCCCTTTGAATTTGTTAGGGTTTCATCCTCACAACCTCACCTTCATCTACTCAGTTTTTCTTCAGATTTGTTGGACAAGAGTAATAGCATAATCTCAAGTCTCAACTAGTGATGCCACTAGTACTTCTTCTAATAGTCAAAGAAATATGTGTTCTTTTCGGCATTTAGACATGAGCTCTGAAATTCGAGGTGTGCTTGGTCCTCCACTTGATCATTTCGCGCCTAGTCCATCCCTGCATTCCCTGTTAGTCCTAAAATGGACCAGGGATGGCTATTTAGTCCTACTTCGGAAGATTCGTTAGGAATTGGGAACGTTATGAAGTCTCCTAATTTCAGGTTGTCTTGTGACCTTGCTCAGAGTCCTAACTGCAATTATAGGTCTCCTAACTTTGACCTCTCTGATCTAAGTAGAGACCCGATATTTAGACTTTGGTTTGAGTGTGATGTTGTGAACTTGACTCGGTGGCTGAAGCTCTTCTTAGAGTTAGCATATCTCCAGGATGTCAAATATCTTTATTCTCCCAGAACAAGTTCGAGTTCAGTCCCCTTATTAAACGCGACAAATTAACCTAACTCTTCTCTGGGAAGCCATGGATGTGGGGATTCCTGACTCCCAGGCCAGGATATCATGGAGGGAAGGATTAGCAAGCCGCATGTTTGAAATGGACGACTTAGATGGTTGTCACTATCTTTCTGATGAAGAAGACAATGTCAGGGTGGCCTAAACCATGTCTCAAGTCCGTAGATGATGATTGATGATGATGAAAGGTATGAACTTGTTCCAAACGACTCAAGTTGGACAGTATGCTATAAAAACGATTGGTTTCAACTGTGATATATCATTCTTTTGCTCTCATTTGGCTGGTTGTTGGATTCATTTTCCACTTCAGGTTCAATAACTTCAAGCTTCAGTTTTCGGTGTACTTACCAGAACACTTGGCCATATAAGACAGAGAGATTTTTCATTAAACCCCTCCGTCCATTCCCCTAGATCTTCAAATTGGTCTGCGCAGTCCCGCTAAGAGGCCCATCATGTTGAGTTGTGTTGTGTTGTGTTATGTCGGAATTTGGAGATGGCGTCAGGGACTCACGGCCCACTGTTCCCACGATCTGTTTTTATGATGAAAAGATTGCGCAAGTCAGTCCTCACTGTAAAGGTCCACATATTTTTCAGAAAAACTGAAGGCTACATATGTTCTTAGGCCTATCATACCATGAGACGGCATAACCCATTCTTGGACCATGTCGCGCCATGACATCCTAAAGACCCACAAGACCACAACCTGTGTTCCAACCTTATCTACTGTCAGTAAATGGGTCTGTCCGTATCACAGGCTTCATAGCTGAAATGTTCCATTTAATATTATGACCCATTTTCTGCTACTAGTGCATTTCTCTACTTTTTAGATCAATGTTTTTGCCATGCTGATTTTTTCACAAAGCAAACTGAAAACAGAGGACCACGCCTATTTATCACTAGGCCAAATTGTAGTAATTGATTATTAATGTAAAGCTATCCGGAATAGCAATCATCCTTTATTATCGTGCCATCATCGGAGTTCGTGATCGATAGACTGTAGACAGCATAAAACGGCCTTTTAATTGATTAAAAACTCATTTATTACTACTCGTGAATGAGATATTTAACTGTCTTTATACAATAATAACTCGCTTTGTAACATAAGAATCACTAGTTAGCCTGGAATTGAATAGGATAACTTTTGAATCAACCCCGTACATGTGGTAGAAAACCGGGAGAAAAAGAAACACAACCTGGTACGGCCTCCCGAATGACTCTTATTGAAGTGTATAATACACGGTTTTCTTGATTCTAAGATCCCAAAACAAAAATATCCCCAAATCACACGAGTGATTGACAAAGCGGCCTCACAAAATTTGAGGAGCAACAGAGTATATTTGAAGCTGCCGATGTGCGATAAACCAGTCTCGGGCGGAAATCAGGTACTCGTTAAAAATGGTTAATACTTGTTATTTAGGGCGGAAATCGAATAGGATAACTCCAGAAGTGACCATGAACATGTGATAGAAAAACTGGGAGAAAAAGAAATGTGACATGGTACGGCCTCCCGAACGGCTCAAATTGAGGTGTAATTGAAATGTATAATACAATGTTTTAAAGATTCCGGGCTCCAGCAACAAAAATGTCATCCATGTTGTGCGATAAACCACTCTCGAGCAGGAATCGGATACTTGTTAAAAATGATTTAATACTTGTTATTTGAGGCAGAAATTGAATAGGGTAACTCGTGATACAACCCCGGATACGTGTTAGAAAAAACGGTTGTTGAGCCACTCAAATTGAAGTGTAATACACGGTTTTCGGGATTCTAAGGTCCCGGAACCAAAATGTCCGAAAATCACACGCATGGTTTCTCAGGTCGGACAAAGCGGCCTCACAAATTTTGAGGTGCAACGGATAACATTTGAGGCTGCCGTTGTACGATAAACCAGTCTCGAGCGGAAATCGGATACTCGTTAAAAATGGTTTAATACTTGTTATTTGGGAAAGAAATTGAATAGGATAACTCCTAATACAACCCCGGATACGTGTTTCAAAAACCGACTGAAAAATAAACACAACGCCTCCCGTGCGGCTCAAATTGAAGTGTATGATACACGGTTTTCAGGATTCTAAGGTCCCGGAACCAAAATGTCTGAAAATCACACGGATGATTTCTCAGGACAAAGCGGCCTCACAAATTTTGAGGAGAAACGGAGAACATTTGAGGCTACCGTTGTGCGATAAACCAATCTCGAGCAGAAATCGGATACTCGTTAAAAATGGTTTATTTTTCGAAGGAGAAATTGAATAGGATAACTCGTGATACAACCCCGGATACGTGTTTGGATAACTGGCTAAAAAATAAACACAGCCCATTATGGCCTCCCGAGCGGCTCAAATTGAGGTGTATAATACAGGTTTTCGGGATTCTAAAGCTCCGGAACCAAAATGTCCGAAAATCACACGGATGGTTTCTCAGGTCAGACAAAGCGGCCTCACAAAGTTTGAGGAGCAACGGAGAATATTTGAGGCTACCGCTTTGCGATAAACCAGTCTCGAGCGGAAATCGGATACTTATTAAAAAATGGTTTAATGCTTATTATTTGGGTCAGAAATTGAATAGAATAACTTCGAATACGACCCCGGATACGTGTTTCAAAAATCGACTGAAAAATAAAGACAACCCAATATGGCCTCCCGAGCGGCTCAAATTGAAGTGTATAATACACGGTTTTCGGGATTCTAAGGTCCTGGATCCAAAATGTCCGAAAATCACACGGATGGTTCTTAGGCCAGACAAAGCGGCCTCACAAATTTTGAGGTGCATTAGAGAACATTTGAGGCTGCCTCTTGCGATAAACCAAACTCGAGCGGAAATCGAATACTCGTTAAAAATGGTTTAATACTTGTTATTTGCGGCAGAAATTGATTAGGGTAACTGTAACATCCCGTTTAATGTTTATGAGTGTCTTGATATTGGATTTTTCTAGTGAATAAGATATTGGTGAGACGAAGCAAGCGGCGTTGGTGGATGATATTTAGTAGTGTATGGAGTTAGTGTCGACAGACTATAATGTGGTGGATACAATATCGTGAGCCATGTTGTGGAGGTAGGCATAGTTGGTGTTAAGAGTTCATGTTTTATAGGTTGGGTTTGAACTTCGAGGACGAAGTTCGTTTTAAGGATGGAAGACTGTAACACTACGGTTTTCTATGCTTTTGAGTACTCTATCGAGTGGGGCTTACTCTGTCGAGTAAGTGAGTTTACGAAACAGTGTACTGCTTATGGGTACTCGATCGAGTAAGTGTGGCACTCGATCGAGTAAGGGTCACTCGATCAAGTACGTGACTTACTTGATCGAGTAAGTCAGTTTTACGGGTTATTTGCCGGGTTTGATAGCAATGCGTGAATAGGTTATATAAGCTTCTCCGTCAGTTTTTTTTTTTACTTTTTACCAAGTTCTAAACATTTTTACAAGAAAACAAACATCGTTGTATTCTCTTTTCGCATTGCTATCAAATCCAAGGGGCTAGAGTCGTTGGAATTCAGAGTTCTTTCTACCGTTGAGACCGACGTATTGTGGGTAAGATTCTTGTACAGTTTTTATGTCGTTTCATTGATTTTAGATGAAACCCTAATTGGATAATTTGGGAGTTTTGGGAGTATTTTGATACTAGATGGTGATTATATGATTATATATTTGATAGGACGTGATTTCGTAGAGGAATTTTGCTGATTCGTTAGGGTGACGGTATTGGTGATTGCTTTTTCAGGTAGGGTTTCCCTACTCGGTTATGGATTACATAGTTGTTGGTGATGGTTGTGTTTATTGTTGATCTTTATCGTATTGGAATTGTATTGGTGGTGTTGTTGTATAATTGGTTGTGTTTGTGTGTGTTCTCGAGGCGTGTCCTCGGCTGAGTGGAGTCACTTGCGGAAGTGGCTTCACGCCCTTGATTCGCCCTCTGTGGAACCCGCCACAGGAGGGGATGTGCGCATTAAGGAACATGGTTTATCGCTCGGAATAGATGAGCGGGGATTTGGTGGGTACGGCTGCAGTCCCCCACTGGCAGCGTGGAATATCTGTTGCGATGGGTATTCTGGCAGGGCTACACACTGTAGTGTGTAGTCAGGTGTGTGGATATGTGACGAAGCTAAGTTGGGTGATTCGTATATTGTTATCTTGTGTATCTTGTTTTGTGTAATCAGTAACTGACCCCGTTTAAATGTCTTAAAAACTGTGGTGATCTATTCGGAGTGGTGAGCAGTTGTCTAGCAGGTATACTATGGATGTGCGCGGGATTAGCTGGGGATGGAGTCGCCACGAGTCTGAAAGTAGTCTTCCGCTGTGTTATCAAGAGACCTTTTGTTACTTTAGTTGTAGTTTGGTTTTAGAACAATTGTACTTTACTTTACAGTTGGTTTTGTTATGTAATCACTTAAACTTATGGTCTATTTGATATTCATTGCCTCGGGTAACCGAGATGGTAGCACTTTCATGCATTGGGTGGTCTTGGTAAAGCACATTGGTGTATGGGGGTGTTACAATAACTCCTAATACGACCCCGGATACGTGTTAGAAAAACTGGCTGAAAAATAAAGACAACCGAGTATGGCCTCCCGAGCGGTTCCAATTGAAATGTGTAATACACGGTTTTCCGGATTCTAAGGTCCCGAAACCAAAGTGTACGAAAATCACACGGATAGTTTCTCAGGTCAGAAAAAGCGGCCTCACAGATTTTGAGGTGCAAAAGAGAACATTTGAGGCTGCCGCTGTGCGATAAACCAGTCCCGAGCGGAATTAATATGAACTACCCGACATTGTATAAGATAAGATATCATATACTGATTAAGTTGAAATGATTATTCAATTTTGATTCTAAGCTCACAAATATACTATCGAGTACTTCCTCCTTCTCGAACTCTCGATCATTTATTTATCTTTGGTGTTGGTGGAGGTATAGTTGTATAGTTATTGATTGATATATCATAAATTTTTAAAGAGAGGCGGTCTCTCATTAATGTTAGTGAGAGACCTTTCTCATAAGAGGTACTTAATATTTTATTTAATTAGTTTTTTGTTAGTTTATTGGTTGTCTACTCGTCTCCATTAATGTAATGAGATAACGTCTTCTCTATATAAATGGTTAATATCATTACGTAGAAAAACATTTTCAATATACAAAGGTAAACAAATGAGATAAACCGCGGAAATTATAAGCTAAGGCTACGTTTGACACGACACTTCAGGTAGTTTATTTGACCAAAGTAGCTTATTTGACCAAAATTTCAGCTACCTGATTTTTTTGGAAGTGTTTGGTAAGTAGCTTATTTGGTCAAATAAGGTACCTAAAATGAAATGCTATCTCAGGTAGCATTTGAGAAATCAGGTACCTGAAATGACTTATTTTCCATTTTGTACCCCTTTATTCTAAAATAGTTTATTAAATAATTTTCATATCCTTTTACGTCATTTTACGAAAATCAGCTACATTTTCAGTTAGTTTGTCAAACACATTTTTATATAATCAGTTACCTTATTAGCTCCTACTTTCCAGCTACCTTATCAGGACCAAGTTATGTTATGGCCCAAAAGGTGGCAAATCTTCGTCTGAAAATGTTACGGCATTAGTGAGCCACGGTTGGTTGTGAGCTATAGAGGCGACCATATTCAATTAGCTTTTCATTTTTTAGCTAACTTTTCAGATAGTTTTGCTAAACAGAGTCTAAATCTAGTAAGATTTCACTAAGTGAATAAATACCAAACAAAACCCAACAAATCACAACTTTTAAAGATAATTTCCTTTTTTATTTTTTCAAATTTTAAAAGATAAAAGAGGTCGGTCAGAGGAGAGAAGAAGACAAACAACAAACCCACGCTTCTCTTCTCTACCTCTTCTTCATCTTCTTCCTCCTCAACTAACCCACCTCATTATTTTAATATTTTTATTCCTAAAAAGGAAAAATGAGGGAGATGAACCGGGATTTATTCGACCCGAGAACCGTAACTGAACCCGAATACTCTAGATCACCACGTGAGGGTAATTTTGGGTTTGCTTTCAACGACAGTAATTTCTCAGACAGGGTTCTTCGGATCGAGATTATGGTTGGACCGTCCGGTTCGAAATCTGATGGTGGTGAATGTTCTGAGTGGGGGGCCCACCATCGTAAACGACGTCGTGATGATTTGAAGAAAGATGGTGTTGCTAATCGTGATGTTATTGATGATACTATTGATGCTAATCATCCTGATAATGATGATGATTTAGATGGTTTGTTTCTTGCTTTTGATCAATTTTTAGTTGCTGTGTTATATTCTTAGTGACGGGTATTTTAATCAAAGGTAAATAAATGATTGAGACGGAGCCGTACGAGGGTGTGAACTGTTATTAAAGGGGAAAAAAAATACTCGGTCCACTTCAATTGTTTGTTTACCTTTTGAATTATTTGTCCCGATATTTTAATCAAAGGTAAATAAATGATGCGGAGCTAGAGAGTACATGTGTGGAGGTAATATTCCATTGATATTGTCCCCTTTGACAAAAGATCGGAGTCAAAAAATAGTGATGAAATGACATTTTTACCCTTTGACTAAATGGTAAAATGAGGAGGGTTTGTTACTTGTTAGTGCTTACTTATTTAAGGAAGGGTAATCTAAAGTGTTTGCTAGTTGACAAATTCTTACTTATGACGGTCACAAGCTTGTGAAGTCTCAAAACCGATTGTTGAAAAGGAAAGACTTGCTTTATTTATTAGATATAGAAGAGAGAATTTATTTAGGATAGAACAAAATGGAAATGTGGACGATATAATTGGAATGAAGGGAGTATTTGACTGTGACTGTGAGACATGTATGTATGTGAGATTGAAGTGAAGTTTGGGATGTTGAAAGTAGCTCATTTTAAGAATGCTAGATTATGTATGAGTGAGTCGGATGAGGTCGAAAGTAGTGCAGGTTAGCTACAACCTATGTGAATGAACTAGATTGTCGTGTTTGGAGGTTGTTTCCCTCAAATGGGAATGAATGTATGATTTGGGTAAAGTTTTAGTTATCTGAGTGAGCTGCGAATACACTAATTAGGAAACGAGTCAGATGATTGTGAAGAAGATAAGGCTGTATACTTGTATATGTTTCTATTCGGGAGTTTGGACTATTTAATGTTGTCGTTTTGTTACGAATGAAACTTTGACGAAAGTTCTTGGGAGGAACTAGAAGTGTGCTTTTGTTTAGTATTTGTGTCTTCTTTTGTCATTTGTCGGTCACATAACTTTATTTCCTTGCCCGTTAATGTGATTTTCTAGGACCATTTGTGGATTGTTGATATTTCTTTGACTTGTCACAGTAATGAAATTCTGTGTATGGCTTTGAGTACTACAGGGAGCGTGCTGTTGATCTTTGTTCATCTGTGCATGTTTTGCGATTACAGGTGCTGATGTTGCTGCATGTGCTGAGGAGCAGGTTTTGAATCAATCTGATGCGGATGATGTCTTAGGGGGTGAGAATGATGACGAGGAAGCCGTTGCAATGATTGACGAATCACTTTCTGGTACTGGGATCATGCTTGTTCTCGTTTCACTAGGATATCATTCTGTTAGATTCAACATATAAATTATGAACGGACTGGTCAAGTGCCAAAATCACTTCTTATTCTTGTCACAGTGGCATCAGTGCATCATTAATGTTTTGATTAGATTCAAAAGGGGATTCGATTGATGTGGGAAATATGGTATATTGGAATATATACCAATATAGAATAATATATTGATATTACGAGAATATAATCTAAAGTTACCGGTATTAGATGACGCCCTGACGGTATGTTTAGACTAGTGAATGTGAGTAATAGCGTCATTTGCTGCTGCGTACTGGCTTAGATTTTTGAATCTCCGATGATCGCTTTTGCTACGTCGACCACTCATGACTCAACCATCACTAACTTCTTGTACTACCTCGTGTACCCTTATCTAACGCTCGATACTTTTATCATGGATATGATACTTGGACACTTCCGTAGTTCTATGTAGTACTAGCTGCCCTACCCTTGAAATAGGTGAATGGCCACGATTGCTTTGTGGCTTGTCAGTAAAGTTTGCTTTATGGACAATCTATTTTTTTGTCAAGCAAGGAATCTATGTTTTCTTGTAGATATGCTCATATGTTTGAACCAAAATAAAAAAGAAATGCTCATATGTTTTTTATCTCTTTCTTTCTTCGTGATGGTAAAGCAGATGAAGGGGCCAATAGCAATGATTCATCATGGAGCATGGAATGTACGACAGTTCTGAGAGTTCAAACTTTGCACATAAGCTCTCCTATCCTAGCAGCCAAAAGTCCGTTTTTTTACAAGGTACTCCACATTCTGCCATTATTAGGTTCAGCCGAACGAGGCAGCACTGGTTTCCTTCTACTCGTGAAGGCCTTGTTTAGTATTTTTCTCTGTGGTAAGGTCACTTACTCTTGTAATGTCCTTGTGGCAGTTATTCTCGAATGGAATGAGGGAGTCTGAACAGAGGCACGTAACTCTTCGTATCAATGAATCTGGTATGCTTCATAATTTAGCTCATCCTTCTGAATAATATAACTGCTAACCTTTTCTCCAGTTTTCTTATTATATTATCTACATGCTATCTATTGCGCAAAGTTATAACATTTTCAGTCCATGATTTTGCGTTATACTTGCTGGCTTTTTTGCGATATCAAAGAAACAGAAAAAAAATATGTAATGTCTTAAAAATGAAAGCTTTGTGCTATCTTGTTATGCGCTTACTAAGGTACTCAATATCTTGTTGCAGAGGAAGCTGCACTGATGGAACTTCTGAACTTCATGTATAGCAACACTTTATCTGCAAATACGTCTGCTGCTTTGCTAGACATATTAATGGCTGCAGATAAGTTCGAGGTTGCCTCATGTATGAGATATTGCAGTCGTCTTTTACGGAATATGCAAATGACCCCTGAATCTGCCCTCCTGTATCTAGATCTTCCTTCCAGTGTTTTAATGGCTGAAGCAGTACAACCGTTGACCGATGCAGCAAAGCAATACCTTGCTGATCGTTATAAGGATGTTACCAAGTAAGCGCCCATATTCATTTGTTATGATGCCTTTGATAATGTTGAAATTGATTTGTAAACCGATTTCGCCCTGTTAAGTGTTTAATGTAAGATCTGATGGCTCTAAAGGTTTCAAGAAGAGGTTTTGTCATTGCCCATCGCTGGAATTGAGGCCGTTCTTTCTAGTGACGACCTCCAGGTGGCATCCGAAGATGCTGTGTATGACTTTGTTTTGAAGTGGGTGAGGGCACGGTACCCAAAAATAGAAGAGCGGCGTGAAATCCTTGCTACCCGCCTTGCTCGATACATCCGCTTCCCGCACATGACATGCCGAAAATTGAGAAAGGCTTTAACCTGCCCTGACTTTGATCATGAGGTATCATCAAAACTCGTTATGGAAGCCCTCTTTTTCAAAGCCGAGGCCCCACACCGTCAACGGATGCTCATTTCCGAAGATTCTGCTTCAACTAACCATCGTTTTGTGGATCGGGCCTACAAGTATCGTCCCGTTAAGGTAGTCGAGTTTGAATTCCCCCGTCAACAGTGTGTTGTCTATCTGGACCTGAAGCGGGAGGAATGTGCGAATCTTTTCCCATCGGGCCGGGTTTATTCTCAAGCCTTCCACTTGGGTGGACAAGGGTTCTTCCTCTCAGCCCATTGTAACATGGACCAACAAAGCTCGTTCCACTGCTTCGGGTTGTTCCTTGGAATGCAAGAGAAAGGGTCAGTCTCTTTTGCAGTCGACTACGAGTTTGCTGCAAGGTCAAAGCCGTCAGAAGACTTTCAGAACAAATACAAAGGCAACTATACATTTACCGGGGGTAAGGCGGTAGGTTACCGAAATCTTTTTGGGATACCGTGGACTTCCTTCATGGCCGACGACAGCCTGTATTTCATCAATGGCATCCTGCACTTAAGAGCAGAGCTTACGATCAGGCACTGACTCATTTCACGTCTTACAACGCTTTTTAGCAAACATTTATGTTCTTCAAGGAACTTTTGTATAATGTTAACTTTCCTTCTCTAGGTCAAGACCGATCACCGATAAGCCAACTTTGTAATATGGGAGGGGAGATGCTTGGAAATGAGCTATCTCCTGTGTTGTCCTTGGGACATTCCTTGAAAATCATTCGATTTGATACAACGGTTATGGGTTCATGTAACTAAAAATGTACTTGTCTGTCTCGATTACTTGTTTACCTTTTTTTATTCTTTGTGAGGTATTTTAATTAAAGGTAAACAAATGATTGGGATGGATAGAGTAGTTGCCGAGATGGGTTTGTACTATTGTGTGTTGATATCTCACAATACCGTCAATTTGTAGAATTTGTGTGTTTGATATCTCACAAATATTGGTATATTTGTGTCTTGACATCCATTTTGAGCTTTACAACCGTCAAAAATAAGAATTTGTAGATTTTATATACTCTAAAAGGGCTTTTAAAAGTTTGGACTTTGTTTAATGTAAATCCTTCCTCTCTCGGCTTAAAAAACAAATGAAATAAATAAAGGCGGATTCAGGAATTTCATGTATATTGATTAAAAAAAATATTAAAAATAAAATTTGATACAAAAGGCTTGAAAGTTGAAACTATATATATTGAGGAAAGTATTTGTTTGTGCAAAAGGAATAGGTAAATTTGAAAATAATATATAAACAGTGGTGAGTTTTGAACCCTTGACCTTTTAATCACATAGCTTTGATAGCTTGAACTTAAGCTTATGGTTCGAGTTCAAAGATTGATTTTATACTCTAATAATATTTGTACTTCTCTCAACTTTAAGTTGGGCTTAAATCCACACAAAAAGGCCTAAATAAACCCCTGGAAATAAATCGATTTAGGATTCTCTCTATTTTCTAAAGAAATAAACATGTCTACCTACCCTAATATTTATTTAATACGGAGTATATTATTTTCCTTCTATCTTATCCTTCTTTGCTTAAAATTATACCTTTAAATTGTGTTAGGAAAGAATCTGACCCGTTAAAAAGAAACGGATAATAAGGGTAAAACTGTCAATTCACATCAACCTTTAAATTCTTCGCTCAACATTACCGTGAAGCCCAAGGTTTGAACTTCCAAGACCGACCTTTCTTACGCGCACTCCAGTCAAACTCTAATTTGTGTCCACGTTTAATAATCCGATAAGGGTAAAACCGTCAATTCACATCAAACCAAGAATACCTATATAAACTCATCAATCCTTCCATACTCAACCAAACAAAAACCAAAGAAAACAGAGAAAGAAAGAAAGAGAAGCAGCAGAAACTACAGTTAGTTTACGATGCCGAAAAATAAAGGAAAAGGAGGGAAGAACAGGAAAAGAGGGAAGAACGAAGCGGACGACGAAAAGAGAGAACTTGTTTTTAAAGAAGACGGTCAAGAATACGCTCAAGTTCTTCGTATGCTCGGTAATGGCCGCTTGGAAGCACAATGTATTGATAATGAAAAGCGTCTTTGTCATATTCGTGGAAAGATGCATAAGAAGGTTTGGATTGCTGCTGGTGATATGATCCTTGTTAGTCTTCGCGATTATCAGGTTTGTTTATTTATTTTTTATATTATTGTCAAGTTTCCGTAGCAGTCATTCGATTCAGTTCTTTACGCGATTTTCATTTAACCCTAACTCGTTAATTTCTTAAAATTTTAATATTATTTTGCAAAAAAAATCCAATTTTTAAGAGACCCTTAAGCATTAGCGGAGCCAGGATTTGTCGTTAGGACGAGAATTTTTTTAGGGTTAATCAGTAATGGAATAAGGTAACTAGAAAAGATTCTCAGATTTTAACTAAAAGTCGAAACTTTTTCAGGATTTGTCGTCAGGGACGAAAAATTTTTAGGGTTAATCAGTAATGGAATAAGGTAATTAGAAAAGATTCTCAGATTTTAACTAAAAGTCCAAACTTTTTCAGGATTTTTCGTTAGGGACGAAATTTTTTAGGGTTAATCAGTAATGGAATAAGGTAATTAGAAAAGTTTATCAGATTTTAACTACAAGTCGAAACTTTTTCAGGATTTGTTGTTATGGACGAAATTTTTTTAGGGTTAATCAGTAATGGAATAAGGTATTTAGGAAAGATTCTTAGATTTTAACTAAAAGTCGAAACTTTTTATGGATTTTTTGTTAGGGACGAAATTTTTTTAGGGTTAATCAGTAATGGAATAAGGTAATTAGAAAAGTTTCTCAGATTTTAAGTCGAACTTTTTCAGGATTTGTCGTTAGGGACGAAAATTTTTAGGGTTAATCACTACTAATGGAATATGGTAGAATATGGTAATTAGAAAAGATTCTCAGATTTTAACTAAAAGTCGAAACTTTTTCATTGTCGAGACGCCCCTGAGTATAGATCACCTGTCCCAATTTTATGTCCCATCTTGTGTCCCCATCCCCTTTAGATTTTGACACCTCACATTTGAAATAATAAGAATGGTAATATTATATCTCCTATTGCTAATGTGTCATTATGAGAAGTAATGGGACACATCAAGATGGGACATGGAATGGGACAGAGGATCTCCTCTGGACGCCCCTGCTAACCCTCCTAACTCGACAACGACCCTTAAGACAGTGGGTGATATTGTAGTCAGAGTTATAGTAGATCGAGAGTCGAGACTGATTTGTTTTTGATTTATTTCATGATGATTAGGATGACAAGGCTGATGTTATCCTGAAGTACATGCCTGACGAAGCCAGGTTACTCAAGGCGTATGGTGAATTGCCGGAAAACATTAGGCTTAATGAGGGTATTGCCATGGAAGATGATGATGATGACGGTATCCAGGACATTCTGTTCGAGGATGAAGATATAGATAAGATTTAAGTAGCTAGACTAAGTTCTTTAATTTTCATTTTCATACTTTCATTGCTGGTATCTTATGTAGTACTTCTCGTAATACTGACTGTATCGGGTATAGCCCTTCTGATAGTTTTTGGGTGGCGCGTGTATCTGATAGTCATCTTATGGCTCAATAAATACAGATTTAACAGTTACATTGCCCGTTTTTATTCGTTTCATGTTCTTGCATATTTGCTGTCATACATCATTTTCTATTATGATTGAACACCCTATACAACAATGTTATACAAGTTTTTATGGGAAAATAATGAACGATGGAAGAATTGTTCATCGAATGGAATGCAGATCACAAAGGCGACGAAGAGGGAAAGGGGGATCGAAGATGGATTCATTGAGAATCGCTTTGGTAACAAACTTATTAGCAACTTCAGTCGGATGAATTCCATCCCAACTAACATAGTAACCAGGGTCTGCACAAGCTGTTGCTGTCAAATTTCTTCCCTTAACGAGCCTGGCGGGGTTCCCACAATACGCTGCCAGATTGTAATTGTAAGGCTCACCCCCTTGTCCACAACATGCTTTTGTTCCATACTTCATGCCTGTTCCGAAAAATCATTGGGAACTCACTCGGATCAAATCAACGACATTGGTAAAATGATCTATTTCCGTTCCAATCACCAAAATCAGAAATGTTACTGCCTCCGTCCCAAATTCAGGCACAATCCTGCTTTTGGTACTCGAAATGAATACTAGGCAAAGTAGATAGTAATAAACAAGATGTTAAAAGTACCGTATGATTTGGGACGTTGAAAGAGGTCGAGTAAGACAGAGTGACTGTCGACATAAATAACAGAAGCATCCGGAAGATCTGCTCTGGTATGTTCAAGTGCTTGTTTGAGCAGATTATTGTAATCATTCACTGCTTTGTTATAGGAGATCATGCATCCAAACTCGTCAACATCAGTACTATTATGAGGCAACTCTACTAAGTACGCCGGGTAGCAACCGATTGGTGCTAGGTTCAGCACCCAAAATGTTCTTCCTCCTATACCATATAATTCCTGTAATATCATTTCATCAACTTATACTTCCATTTCTTTCGGTCAATTACTAGATGTATGAACTACAAACTGACCTTAATGGCAGCGGCTATCTGAGAAATTACTTGAGGTACGAACTGCATCACCCCACTGATACCGAGTCTTGCTAAGTCTCGGGTGAAGTCATTTTGGCCAATGTAAATTGTGTATAGGGCTTTGCCGAATATGTTCACAGGAGGAAGCGGATTTGATACTAAACGAAAGAAAATGCAGGACAAATTTAAAAACAACGACAATATCAAAGCCTTAGTCCCAAACAAATTGTGATCGGAAGAATAAATATAATAGTTGGGCCTCAACCAAGAGGTCACGGGTTCAAATCCTAGCAGCCTGAAAATTCAGCACATGGTATAAGGGGGGCCATTGTGACCAAACAAATTGTAATCGGAACGACACTTACCATTGTTGGGAGTAGAGTGAGATTGAAGTTCAATGACGGTAGAACGAAATTCCTTCATTTGATTGAGCTGAATATCAAGGGAGAAAGGGCTGATACCGGTGACAAACAAGGAAGTAGTCGGAAGCCGTACTGTGGATGCTGCTGTTGCGTAGTTTACACCGTGTCTGAAATCCGATCCAATTGACCTCAAGTATGGGCTTAGAAATGGTATCCCTATCGCTTGTGCTAATCATTGCCAAATATGAAACGGTAACTCAAATTGTTGTATTTTCGTTTTAGTCAATAGTTTACGTTTAAAAAAGAATTGCAACGTACCTAACAAATCAGTAATGACTCTTCCATCAGTATATCTACCAACAGGCTTCTTGAAGAATGTCATTCCATAAGGCGATCTCTGTGCTGGGAATGCAGCCGAGTACCCACCCGTATCCGTGTTCGAGTCACCAAAGTTGAATATTCCCTTTATATCACATTTGCTTTCACATAAGCACCCAAAAACTGCAACCATCAACACCGTCACCATCACCACTATCGAGCTACCCATTTAGCTAAAACGGGCAATTTTTTTTTTTACTTCGTACTAGTTTTAAATTAGAATATCAATTATTCGAAATGCATTATTCGCACTACAAATAGCAACGCTTGAGGATGATAGCACGAGGTATGAACGTGATGTTTTATTATTTGTGGTTCTAGCACGCATGCTATTATTATAGGACCACGGTCCGTAAGTCGGCAACGTGTAACTAGTTCGATGGTTGTCGCATTGTTTTATATTATTTGAGATGATAGATGATGCAAAGTCTCAATTAAAACGAGTAAACCACACTAGACCCAAATTATCTTTCACAAAATCTCATTTATTTGTGACGGCAGTTATCCGTCACTTTGAAGTGACGAATACCATTTTCCCTCACAAATGACCCAAATAAAGGAGAGAGGGAAGCACATGGGGGTGCCCCCACCTTGTCCCCCTTATCCGTTTTATGAGTGACATTATCCGTCACTTGTTCCGACCCGTCTTCAGCCAGACTAATTGATTATCTTTGTATATTACTTTGAAGACCTCACTTATTGTTGTGTAGCTTTAAGGACCTTATTATGTGCTTTGGACCAAAATACCCTTATTATTATTTATAATTTAATTTATAAATGTAGATATTTTCTTAAAAATGAGAAACAACGTAAAAAATTTGAAGCCATAGGCATAATATATTTTGTGTGAGTTTATATTTTCCGTTGGTACCAAATACCGTTATCTTCATTTATTATTATTTTTTAGATTTTTTTTTGAAAACGTAGAAAATATTTATTTTACGATTTTTTTTGGGCGATGAGGGGATCTGAAACAGCTATCTTTAATGTGCACTAGATAAATCCCTGGTATTCATGATAACCTGCGAACCAAATTTTAACTTTACACATTCAATTTTTTTTATCAGTTAGTCTAAATTTTAACTTTACACATTCAATTTTTTTTATCAGTTAGTCTAAATTTTAACTTTACACATTCAAATTTTTTTATCAGTTAGTCTTTTTTAAGACGACATTATTCGCTTTAAGCTTAAGACGAGTCAATTACATATCACTTGTATATATAAAAATGTACAGGGAAAAATAATATATTTGTCTTATATACACAAGTGGTATAATATTTGACCGAGAATTTGTATTTTTATGTAACACTTACGTTAACCATTATAAGATAATTAAGAAAATATTTATCATTTATATTACTTCTCATTGTTAGATCGCACATGGGTTTGGTTGTGCCGTCGAGGAGGAGAGATGGTCAACTTTACAATTTCAAAGAGATTCCCTCCTAAATTCAATTGACAATGAAAGGAGTAGCCCCTTGGGTTACAAGCTAGATCATCATTCTCTATTTCTCCTATGTGGGAGACCTACATATAATTCTTCACACTTTCGTATTTGTTAATTTTTCCTAATTCATTTCACGCGATCTTCAAGACCAGACTTTCTCCGTAAAAACACGACTTGTATATATAAATTGTTTATTGAGAAACTACTTAAGTGAATTAGTTTCATAAGAGATGTAATTATTTTGTTTTTCATTATTAATAATTTTAGTTTGTATTTATGATTAAAGTTGTTAATTTCAATCCTTAAAAAAAGGGTGGGAGTAATAAATCTAAGGGTATTTTGGTCAAATTTATGTGGTGAGGTTCTTAAAGCCACCTAACAATAATTTAGGTCCTTAAAACAACATTTGTTGATAATTGGGGTCATTGTTGTAGAGTTTACTCCAATTAAAACGGTTGTACTCCATTTATTAGTGCATCATTCAAGGCGCATTACCTGAAAATCGCGCTTTATATATTAATGATTAATGATACTCGACCCCAAATATTTCATTTGTTAACATTGTCTTCCTTCATTTGTCTCAGAAAACACAAAAACTCCGGAGTAAAATAAAAATTATCAAGGTATGATGGTACTGCCTCAGTGCCTCATATAGAGATCTTGGTAAAACCTAACCAAAAGCTAGCTCAAAAGGTAGCAGAGCTCAAGTCTATATAAATCTCACATATTAACCCACATGTGAGTGTCCCACATTGAAGGAGAAAGAGAGATTGTACAACTTTATAATCAAAGGTTGTACCACTTTATAATCAAAGGGGCTACTCCTCCTATTGTCAATTGATTTTAGGATGGAACCTCCCTTGTGTTGTTAAGTGCTCTGTCTCTCCTCTATTCGGGTAGGTAAAGCCCAGGCTCATTTCACAAATTCTTGTTTCAGACGGACACTTTTGGTCTTATTTATCAGACGGGTAAAATGTTGCCATTTTTTAAGAAAATGTAACCAATTCATTCACAAAATGTTATGACTAGAGGTGCCATTTTTTACCCTGAAAATGATGTGAACAATAATGGTAACATGTTATCAAAAAATAACAACATTTTATTGTAAAATGATGACATGTTACCCGTCTTATTTCAGACCAAAAACAATGGTCTTAAGAAAAACGGACCGGGCTCATTTACATGATTTAACCGTAACAAACTTATTAGCAACTTCAATGGGATGAATTCCATCCCAACTAACATAGTAACCAGGGTCTGCACATGCTGTTGCTGTCAAATTTCTTCCCACAATACGCTGCCGGATTGTAATTGTAAGGCTCACCCCCTTCTCCAAAGCATGCTTTTGTTCCATACTTCAGTCCTTGTTAAATTAAACAACGGGCCTGAGTCGCACCCAAATGGAGGAGAGAGAGTCCACAACGCAGACTGAACTTTGGGTTTCTTCACACCCTTTCACATGTGAGGCCCACTTTTCACTAAGACTGGACAAATTCAACTCAGCAACTTTGCTCGTCCAGCTGCAAACATGGCCCAGTATTAACTCAGTCCGGACAAATTCAACAGAGCAACTTTGCTCTTCCGACTGCAAAGTTTGGCACATGAAACCCAGGTCTTTAGCCATGAACTCTTATACCATGTTATATTAAACAACGGGCCTGTGCCGCACCCAAATGGAGGAAAAAAAGTCCACAACGCATGCCCAAGAGGGTTCCACTCTAAAATCAATTGGCAATAGAGGGAGTAACCCCTTGCTTTATCAAATGATAATTCTTCTCCTCTTTTATCAATGTGGAACAACCCTCACATGTGGAACAACTTTGAGTTTCTTCATAGACCTAATCCGACATAACATTAGGAAATCACACTAATTAAATCAACGACATTGGTAAAATAATCTAAGGATATTTTCTCGTGTACCCTCAACGCTTTCATTTACTAAGATGTATCTGTCTTTTCTTAAAAGGCCGTCAATAACACTTGGCTACAAGTTCAGAGTATGATAATTTTTTTTTCAAATTGACCGTCATCAAGAGGTCTGCAATTTGAAAATAATTCACCGACGTCTCAACTCCTAGTTGGAAACTATGGTCGGTCAAAGTTTATTCGCTAAAAAAGTTTTGACCAATCATAACTACCGCCTACGAGTTCAAAACAACAACAACAACAACAACAACATCAGAGCCTTAATCCCAAAATGATTTGGGGTCGACTGACATGAATCATCTTTTCGAACCGTCCATGGGTGAACACACGCCTCAAAATGCGAATAAAAAAGGGAAGATGAAAAACAAAAAGGAAGAACGATAATGTAATGGAAAGTCAAGGTGAACTTAAGGGTTTTAAAATCGAATTCCGTCTTTTTTTTATAAAAACTTAAAATTTAAATCGAGAGAAAAGATTAAAACGATTTTTAAAAACCGAAATAGAGTTAAGGATCCGGAATGAACCAGGTAAAATCTATAAAAAAGTGGTTGGTGAAAAAGTGTAATAAAGGGGAGAAAAATAAATAAATTAATTTCTTTAAATTAAATAAAAAAACACTAAATCTGTCAAAAAAATCAAATACTAAAAATCCACATGTATCATTTCCCTCCATTGTGCCCTCTCCGTCACCATACTCTCCTCAAGTCCCAGAACTCTCATATCGTGCTCTATCACTCTCAACCATGTCTGTCTCGGTCTTCCTCTGCCTCTAGGGACCTTTTTTTTCTTCTCCAAGTCTCCACCTCCTAATCAAAAGGCCCATAGGTCTCCTTCTCACATGGCCAAACCATGTTAGTCGGTTTTCCATCATCTTGTCCTCTATTGGCGCAACTTTTACCTTTTCCCTAATCACCTCATTCCTTAACAGATCTTTCCTTGTATGTCCGCACATCCACCTCAACATGCGCATCTCCGCCACACTCATCTACGAGTTCAAAAAGTGGTGAATTTTTTTTCCAAATTCAAGCCTTGACGAGATAATTGGTTTGAAAAAAAAAAACAATTTATCGTTTTCTGAACTCGTAACAGAGAATTATTGTCGGTCAAAGTTTTTGTGAGAAACGAGGGATACACTTTAGAAAACGGAAAAGTTCAGGGGTACACGAGAGAATATCCCAATAATTTATTTCCGTCCCAAAATCAGGCACAATACTGTTTTTGGTGCTCAAAATGAATACTTGGCTAAGTAGATTTAAAAGTACTGTAAGACTTGGGACGCTGAAAGAGGCCGAGTAGGACAAAATGACCGTCGACATAAATAACAGAAGCATCAGGAAGATATGCTTGGGTTTGTTAAAGTGCTTTCTTGAGCATGAAGAGTAAGGACGAGAACACCTAAGAGGGGAGAGGGGTGAATTAGGTGTCTAATTAAAATTTTAAGCTTGAATTAAGCTTCTTTGAAATCTAGGACAATAGACTAAATTGATATGGACACGAATTCAGCTCAGTATATGTCACAGTAAAGTCGACTGTTGCACATATTAGAAAAGTATGAATGAAAGAGTATTTTTCTTCAACTTAACAATGAAGATATAAAGTGAATACTTTTTAAGTTGAATACTCTTAGCAATGAAAATCTTAAGTGAATCCTTTTCAAGTTGAACACTTGAGATACTTAATCGTTTTAAGTTCACAAGATTGATTCAATCAGCTGGTCTAAGACGCAATATTGAATAATGTGACACAGACAGATTGCGAGATAAACAAGATATAAATAAGGAGAATAAACGTAAAAGTAAATGAACAAACAAAACGATGTTTTAAAAATTGGTTCAGCCTCTACTTCGAGGCCTACGTCCAATCGTTATTTTATTGCTTGTTTAGAAATTTACTCAAACTTACTAAACCCTTACAATGAAAATAATTCGCAAACCTACTCCGGTTGCACTTGCTTGAAGTTACTCTGCTTCAAGACTTTCACTTGCTCAAAACTACTTCGCTTCAAGACTTAAGTTCTATCTCACAGGTTTACAGAGTCTTTGAATCTCAATCGTTCACTTAATTAACATGGAGATCACAATTAAGACCTAAACACGAGAATCATGGAACAAGCTCAGATGCCACAGTGCAGCGAACTAATACATGGAGATTTACAGCTCTTTTGAAAAACGATTGAAAACTTTTAAAATAGAAGAATTACTCATGATTAAACATGAACAAGTTAACTATTAAGCGGAGTTGTTCATCGAATGGAATGGAGATCACAAAGTCGACGAAGAGGGAAAGGGGGATCAAAGATGGATTCATTAAGAATCGCTTTGGTAACAAACTTATTAGCCGCTTCAGTGGGATGAATTCCGTCCCAAATAGCATAGTGACCAGGGTCTGCACAAGCTGTCGCTGTCAAATTCCTTCCCTTAACGAGCCTGGCCGGGTTCCCACAATACGCGGCCAAATTGTAATTGTAAGGATCACCCCCTTGTCCACAGCATGCTTTTGTTCCATACTTCAGACCTAATCCCACAAATCATTAAGAAATCACACTGATTAAATCAAGACATTGGTAAAATAATCTATTTCAGTTCCAATCACCAAAATCAGAAATGTAAAAAGTACCGTAAGATTTGGGACGCTGAAAGAGGTCGAGTAAGACAGAGTGACTGTCGACATAAATAACAGAAGCATCCGAAAGATCTGCTCTGGTTTGTTCAAGGGCTTGTTTAAGGAGGTTATTGTAATCAACCACAGCTTTGTTGTAGGAAATCATGCATCCAAACTCGTCAATATCGGTACTGTTATGAGGCAACTGTACTAAGAACGCCGGGTAGCAACCGATTGGTGCTAGGTTCAGCACCCAAAATGTTCTGCCTCCTATACCATATAGTTCCTGAAATTTCATTTCATCAACTTATATAATTACGTCTTTAATGCGGAGTACTTCTTTTGTTTCGGTCAATTACTTGAGGTACGAACTACAAACTGACCTTAATGGCAGAAGCAATCTGAGAAATTACTTGAGGTACGAACTGCATCACTCCACTGATACCGAGACTTGCTAAGTTTCCGGTGAAGTCATTTTGGCCAATGTAGATCGTGTATAGGGCTTTGCCGAATATGCTGACAGGAGGAAGCGGGTTTGATACTAGACGAAAAAAATTTACCTCTAATTAGTAACACACTAGTTTAGATCCCGTGCAATTATTGCACGGTATTTATAGAGTTTTACTTTTTAGTGTACTCCGTATTATTTATGAAATTTAAATTGACAATTTATTTATTTTTCATTTTCTCATCACTATATTTTGATTGGAGCAACAAAAATTAAAATTGAAAAAAGTCAAGAAATTTATCAATTGAAAAAAAAAAAATCTTTTGTCGAGAAATTAATGATGTTATTTTAGGCGCAACATTTATCATTAAAAGTCAATAAATTTTCATCGTAAAATTATTTAAACAAAAAAAATAATTTTATTTTACAATATAAGACTGGAGATAAATTTATGCAGAATGTGAAATATAGAATGTTGATCGAAGCGACTCTTACCATTGTTGTGAGTCGAGTGAGATTGAAGTTCAATGACCTTAGACCGGAATTCCTTCATTTGATTGAGCTGAATATCAAGAGAGAAAGGGCTGACACCAGTGACAAACAAGGAACTAGTTGGCACCCTCACAGTGGATGCTGCTGTTGCATAGTTTGCGCCGTGTCTGAAATCCGATCCAATTGACCTCAAGTACGGGCTGACAAACGGTATCCCTATCGCTTGTGCTAATCATTCCCAAATATGAAACAGTAACTCATTAGTTTGTTATATTCTTGTCTCAACCAATAGTTTACGTTTTAAAAAATCGTAACGTACCTAAGAAATCAATAATGACTCTTCCATCAGTAGCTCTACCAACAGGCTTCTTAAAGTATGTCATTCCATAAGGTGATCTCTCTGATGGGAATGCAGCATAGAACCCTCCGGTGTCCGTGTTCGAGTCACCGAAGTTGAATATTCCCTTTATATCACATTTGCAATCACATATGCACCCAAAAACCGCCACCATCACCACCGTCACCAGTACCACTCTTCCCATTTCGCTTAAAACCGGCGAAATAATTTTAAATAAGAATATAAATTGTTAAGAAGTACACTACTAGTAGTGAAGTAAGAATGTGATGCTTTATTTGTCACTTTGAGCTTTTATTTGTAATTCTAGCACGCATGCTATTAAAGGACCACGGGGAGTCGACAAAGTAATTTTAGTGGTTTATTAGTGTTGTTGGATGAATGCGAATTCTTATTTAAAACGGTTGTCCTGATCGTATTCATTATAGAGAAATGGACCCGACTCTAAAAGGTAATCAATGGGATTTGTTTTGGAATTGTGTTGTTTACAACGGTTTTATGTGAGACTTACTTGTCGGGAAATGGTGTGATCTCTTACGTGTTGCAAGTATTTATCCTTTTTTCTTTCATATTGAGTTAACAAATGATTAAAGCTTCCTAGATTAGTGCATCATTCAAGTTGCATTCTCAGGACTTCAACCAAAATCTTAGCTTTATATATATCAGCAATAGACGGGCATATCCGTCACAAGCTAAAGACGGTAAAGTAATACTTAAGTGGTAGATAAAACAAAAGCAGAATAACTAGGGAGGAGCATTCTACTCTTGTAGTCCCCTAGCATCCTCTCTTATACAACAAGAATAGTTTGACAGAATGATAGACCATATCTAAGATACGTGAAAGGGTGATATTGAGACTGATAACTAGGGATGGCAGTGGGTCGGGGATCCACCCGCACCGAGGGCGGACCTAATGGGCGGGTATGAGTCTCGATTTTGACCCAATGGGTATGGGTCGGTTATGGGTCTTAAGAAAATATTTTGTCGGTCCGGTCCAAGTTATGAGACCCATACCCGACCCTTAGACCCTTTATTAAAGAAAAATCAAAAATCAAAATTACAACTTTTCCGAATTCATACTGCTACAGCAGATCGTGTAGAAACCCAACTAAAGTCTCTTTTCTTCCCTCATCCCATAAAGCCGATAAAACTCAACCAAACTCTTCCGAGAATACCACCACTCCACCACTGGCACAAGAAAAACCACCACCACAAAGACGACACGCGACCCAAGCAACCACCTCTCTAATAGCCGACGCACCGACAACCACCATTAACTGCAGATTAATAAACTCATAATGTTAAAGTAGTATGAATTTTTTTTTTTTAATATTATAGACCCCATAATCGTTAATCTTATTCTTAAAGTGGTAAACTCTGACATGGGTAGACAGACTCTACCCTTACCCATGGGTCCGGGTATGGCCCTCAAATTTTAGACCATGGTCAGGTGGCAGGTGAGACGGTTCAATGGAAAATCTTGGGTCGGATCCGGGTCTAGACGGACCCTACCCAGACCCTACCCAGACCCTACCCATTGCCATCCCTACTGATAACTATCCGAGTGTAGTACTCTAGTAGTCCCCTAGCATTATTGATGTCTAAATTGGTGAGATGGGAAAACCATTTTTGTATTAAAGATTCCCTGAAAAAATGGGCCTACTTCTTCAAACTTGTGTTATTATGCCCATGTTATCACAAATTTTTGTTTCAGACCGACACTTTTGGTCTTATTTATCAGACGGATAAAATGTTGTCATTTTTTAAGAAAATGTAACCAATTAATTCACAAAATGTTATGACTAGAGGTGTCATTTTTTACCCCGAAAATGATGTGAACAATAATGTTAACATGTTATCAAAAAATAACAACATTTTATTGTAAAATGATGACATGTTACCCGTCTTATTTCAAACCAAAAGCAATGATCTTAAGAAAAACGGACTGTCATATTATTGTAGTGGTAGACAAAAGACCAGTTGTCTTTTACTTTGGATCATATGAAAGACGCTCCGAAAGTAATCAATCCACGTAAAATCCGCCCAAATCAATGTTACTTGGCCCATCTTCGATGTGTCCGGATTATCTCCATTACTTGAAAAGAAATGGTTATCCATTACTTTCGAACGGTTCGGATTAAATCTTAGGATGATCTAGTGGTTGTAATTATTTCATAAAAGTAATGTTTTCATGAATGGAGAGAGAAAATATATTAGAATGAGAGTGTATTAGAGAGGTAATGGAGAGAAAGTAATAGAGAGGATCACAATTCATCTTTGGTAAACTCTTTCTTTACTACAGATTAAAGTAGGGTAGACCGTAGAGTGAGTTTAGGTTCAGGCCGGAAAAACGGACTGAACTAGACTCAACGGTCAGAATCAAATCTTGACAGATTTATATTATACGAATAACATGACCCAATACAAATCCATTAAAAGTAAAAACTAGTTATCAAAATACTCGTTTACATACATCTTACATGTAAATCACCTTACTTGAGAATATATAAATGTTGAATACCCATTTTCCACGTTTAAACCATACTATTTTCTCTGTTTCTAACTCTCGGTTATTTGTTGTCCTATTTTATTTTGGGGTATATCACTCAATTGTTTTCCTTTTTTTATTTCAAAGCATCTTGCTTATGACGGGCTAATCCCGTCACAAGCTGAAAACCTCTCACAAAAAAGGGAGAGGGGACAAGGTGGGACATCCCCCATGTGCTTCTCACTCACCTCTCAATGGGTATTTTGTGAGAGGAAACGGTATCCGTCACAAGCTTGTGACGGATATCGCCCGTCTTCAATGAGATTTTGTGTTTTTATTTAAGGAATACATTTGATGAACAATTTGATCATTTTAATTTAATGGGTTTTTCTATCCTATGCCCACTAGGCATAGGATAAGAAACTCAAAGAGGAAAGAATTAATGATGTTTTTATGGGAAATTACAATATTCTATCACTTTACAAGAAAAACATCATTAATACTTTCCTCTTTGAGTTTCTTATCCTATGCCTAGTGGGCATAGGATAGAAAAATCGTAATTTAATTTGGTCCACATATCATTTAATAGGAGTAATTAGATCCCCAAACAGTAATCATAATCTCTAAATCTCTCATGTGACACACTAAAATGAAAACAAGATCAAACGACAAATATGTTCCCCACAAAACCCTAAAATACGGCGTCGTATAACCAAAGCTTACAGTAAAAACCCTTCAAAAAAACAAAAACTTACAGTAAAAACGACATATGGACCTACATCACAATATGTCATAATCTCAGATTTTCAAATGTTTTACAAATTTGACCATTTTATACACATGTGTTTATACTTTAGTCTTGTGTAAAGTTGTTCTTCATCTTCAAATGTCAACAATTATATTCACAACTTCTCTGAAACAAATCTCATAGTTTTTGTAGGTTTTTTTATTGAATTATTAGTCCACATTTGCATTTAATTCCAAGTTATACTCCATTACATTAAATTTACAGTAGATTACGACATTACCTATGTACGTTATACCCATGGCTTCATTTCATTTTCATACATTTGTTCAAAATATCTGATAACACGGTCGAGTCAGCCACTTTTCTGAATTAGGATATTTAGTTGGAAAATTTTGGTGGGCATTTTCTTACCATTTTGGGTTTTTTTGTACTGGTAAATTTCTGCAACAAAAAAAGTTGTAACATGCACATGATTTAAGCAAGTAGATGGTATTTTTTCACCCTATATTATAATAAAGTTTAAATCTTTAATGTGTTTTCTATAGTTTACACATGATTGGCAACATCTGGTAATTTAATGTGAATTTTAATAAGATAACTGTTGGAAATTAGCTTCTGGGTAGTTGCCAAATGTTCCCTTTTCATGGGATTATTTTGTAGGTTGATGATTCTCGAGACACCCAATTAATAAAGCATGATTATATTAATTGCCCAAATCATAGAGTAAGACGGTCTCGCACAGTAAGACGGTCCATTTTTAAAAAAAATCATTCATTTACTGCTAATAAGACGTCTCACACAGTAGTATTAAATATTGTTTAATGTTCACTTATTTTAGGAGTATGTAACATTTTTGGGGAGCAGGATAAGGTAATATATCTAGATCTAATATTAATAAAAGTTTAGGAATTAGTCACAGAAATCTCAAGTTTTTGTCACAAGAAAGGTGTAAGAAGGTTGCTTAGATATCCTGAACAACTGCCAAATGTGTTGTTATTGTCATGCATAATATCTACTTGGTTTATTATAAAAGGGGCAAGAAATAGGTGAAGGGTTGTAAATCAGATGTCCACTATCGACAACATTGTGTAATCCCCTCGCCACATATTGTTTACTAGCAAGCAGAATATGGGACATTGCTCTAATGTAGCAGTCTGGGAATATAAAGCTTCTCCACATGAGTTTAGCAAAGATTGGAATGGGAATTTGCAGGTTGTGCTTAGAAATCCTCATGGAGCTTCCGCCACGGTAATTATTGTTCGCCTTTAGTTCGTTTTCAAAATGATGGTTCATGTTAGCCGACACGAGTTTTACAAGATTGAAGCTTGTTTTCTGATGTTGTAGTAGCATTTTATTTTTTAAACTTGGATTAATAGATTATGTTTTGTAGTTATGTGGTTGATGTTGATGCTTTAATAGGATGAAATCTTGTTATTTATTGTTATTAATAGGAATAATTATAATATTTGAGCCTCAACCATCACCTTAACGTTTTGATTGAGATGGTTCATCTATCAGTTATTTTATCTGCTTAAGTTTTTTCCTAGCTTTTAGGGAATGTAAAGACTTAAGACTGCTTATGTTTGTTGTTTTCTGTAATGATAGGATTAATATATGTAGTCCGTAGTTGGTAAAGTCATGAAAAATGATACTCATGACCTGGGTCTGAACATCGTCAACACTCAACATCAAAATCGCCTTTGCGACTCCTTTTACACAAAATATTATGTAGGCATACAGGTTTCTATATAATAATTTTGTTTGGATCTTGGATTTTGATTTTTCAGGTTAGTCTTCATGGTGGACAGGTCATCTCATGGAGAAATGAACATGGGGAAGAACTCTTGTTTACTAGTAGCAAGGTATAGTTTCGATTTCTGTTCTTGTTTTCTGGTGAAAGTTTTCGATGCAATGTTTTGGTATATGTTGCAAGAAATGTAAGGAAAATGTTCTTGTATAGTAATTATATGCATTGTATTTGTATATAACCTTTCCTTTTCTATTTTTTTCGCATTTTGAGATGTGCGTTCACCCATGGACGATTCCAAAGAATGATTCATGTAAGCCAACCCCAAATCATTTTGGATTAAGGCTCTGATGTTGTTGTTGTTGTTTATAACCTTTTGATAAGAAGTGTCTTTCATTCTTTTGTTCTCTAAATTACGGAAGATGACTCGTTTTCTTTGGCAAACAACAGGCAATCTTTAAGCCTCCGAAAGCAATGAGGGGAGGAATACCAATTTGCTTTCCTCAGGTATGTTTCTTCTTGAATCCATTATCTTATGAGTTCGAGTTTGTATCACCAGTTTTTGACATCCTGTTGTTTATCATTGAAGTTCGGAAACTGTGGATACCTGGAGCAACATGGATTTGCAAGGAACAAGGTGTGGTCAATTGATGAAAATCCTCCACCTTCGCCATCAAATGATTCTAATGGCAAATCCTTTATTGACTTGATTCTCAAACCATCTCCGGAGGATCTCAAATGCTGGCCTTACAGGTGTGCTATTTACCTTTTCTTTACCTTTTTACCTTTCAATGGCACCCGCCTAAGACGAGGTAAGGAAGGCGGGATATACACAACCTTACCGCCTATCTGATAGAACAACGATAATAGACTGTTTTTTGAAGTCCCATAATTAAACCAGCTATTTACTTTCTCGTTTATTTCTCCAGCTTTGAGTATCGCTTGAGGGTTGCCCTTGGAAATGACGGATGTCTGTCACTTACATCTCGTATAAGAAATGTTAATGGGAAGCCGTTTACTTTCTCATTTGCTTACCACACATATATGTCAGTTTCCGATATCAGGTATTGAGCTTTTTCTGTCTCCAACTTCGCCTATCTTGAACTGTTGAGTATGTGTTAAGACTTTCCAATACTTGTACTTCAGTGAAGTCAGGGTTGAAGGATTGGAAACACTGGACTTTCTAGACAACCTATCTGAAAGACGACACTGTACCGAGCAAGGAGATGCTTTGACTTTCGAGTCTGAGGTACCATTTTACTTTAACTATTGTAAAACATGAAAATATTGCGGACAGTAGTGAGGCGTCTTATCTGGTTCTTTCCCAAGAGTCGGCTACTGTCGTAAAAAAAATCTTTGACCATTCAGAATGTATGCCTCTGCTAAAAAGTAATCTGATTATTATATTACCGGGGCTCTGCGTGAATCTCTTATTCACTTGTGACCTTTGTAGGTGGATAGAGTATATTTGAATTGTCCGAATGCTATCGCTGTAATTGATCATGGGAAGAAGCGGACATTTGTGATCCGAAAGGAAGGCCTGCCAGATGTTGGTAAGAAACTTCCTGCAGAAACAAATTACTAAATTTTCTTAGATGTTCGCTTCATACAGTTGGTACTTATCAGTACGAGTAATCCAAAAATACCCTCGCAAAAGGCACCGGGATACCAATGTTCCTGCAGAAACCACTTACTAAATTTTCAAACAGTTGGTACCTATCAGTACGAGTAATCCAAAAATACCCTCGCAAAAGGCACCGGGATAGAAATGTTGCTGTTCGGTTCAGAACCCTTTTTATCTTGAACTACTTACTTGTAGCCTGTAGGCTGTAGAACAGAAGGATAATAATTATTTTTCCGATGATGTATAGTTGTGTGGAATCCATGGGACAAGAAGTCAAAGGCAATGCTCAATTTTGGGGACGAAGAATACAAACAAATGCTTTGTGTAGATGGTGCAGCAGTTGGAAACCCAATTACGCTGAAACCTGGTGAGGAATGGACAGGCCGGCTCGAGCTCTTGGTTGTGCCATCTAGCTTCTGCAGTGACCGTTTTGATCTTCATTAAGCATAGTATTACTTACAAAAGTCCGTAGGCTATAGATAAGTAAAGGATGCATGGAATTTTGGTGTCAACAGGAAACCGCTGTTTGCCGCTAAGCGAATATTTGCTGAAATCATTTTTAACTTTCAGCAAAACATGTATGAAAATTTGTATCTTGTAAGTTGATTGATCAAGTTTGCAAAATATTGCGTAGTTTATTGCAGTGTTGTACCAAGATCGATAGAGTTTGAGGTCAATTTTAGTATGATGTTTCATTTAAATATGAGGTCTAAAAGACGTAAAATCCTCGGCAATTGCCAAAAAAAAAACAGGACAGGGAAGCCAACTCTATATCAGAGCCAGGTTTCGATCCTGGGACCTGTGGGTTATGGGCCCACCACGCTTCCGCTGCGCCACTCTGATTGTTGTGATATTTTGTTTAACTTTCATTTATATCGTATCGTTAATTGTGGAATTTATTCCAACCCATGATAGTTCAGAAGTTCGTTACTTTTGAATACCAGAAATACAAATAAATACCCGCCAATCATCTAATCAAATAAAATCTTTTCACCAAATCTTTTTTATCTCTACACTTTTCCCCAAATTTAGTCTCTCGATTCCAAATCTGCGATATAATTTTGCTCTCTTCTTTCTCATTTTAATTAAATTATTTAGCCATCAATTAAATTAATTAGACAACAATGGCCACAGGGCCATCGTTGAAGAAACCTCCGGGATTCATGGATCCAGCAACGCCTCCTCCACCTGCCGGTGCACAGAAACCGGTTATCCCACCTACGTTTTATCAAACGAAGAAGGAAAAAAGAAATTGTTGTCGTAATTGTTGTTGTTGCATTTGTTGCCTCATTTTTTTCTTAATCATTATTATTGGTATTCTTTGCGGTTTATTTTTCGCTTGGTTCCAACCGAAGGTCCCAATTTTCCATTTTAGCCGACTAGAATTAGACCGATTTAATATTAATGTTAAGTCGGATGGGAACTCGTTGTTGGATTCTAAGGCTGTTATTAGAGTCGAAGCTAATAACCCAAACAGTAAATTGGAAATTTACTACGGTGATACCGAGGTTATGTTAAATTTGGATGAGGAAATCTCATTAGGTTCAGCTACATTGCCCGGTTTTGTGCAACCTGTTAATAATGTAACGCTTTTGAAGTATACCCTAGGTGTAAATGATGAAGTAATTGACTCGAGTTTAGCTTTGAGATTGAATAGGGGAATGAAAAATGACGACATTGAGGTAAATGCCGCGGTGCTAACAAAAGTTGGGATCGGAGTTGGAAAAGTTAAGATTGGTATGTTACCCGTTAATGTGATTTGTAAAGGGATTTCATTGAAGCAACTCGACGACGGGAATGTTTCGCCTAAGTGTTCCTTCAATACTTTGAGATGGTAAGCAACAAAACTAATTAAACTTTATTATTCTTATCAAAGTTTTAAATCTATCTTCATACTTTCATAGTGTTTTTTTTTTTTTTTTTGAATATTCTACCTGATAACCCTGTAATTTTTTATTTTCTACATGGTAACCTCGTTTTTAACAAAAACGCCTTTAACTGGCGATAACTCACGATCAAATGTTATGAAAGCTGCGATTTTTTTTTTCAAATTGACCGGTTTTATGAGATCTTGATCTGGAAAAAAAATAAAAATTCAATATCTGAACTCGTGGCAAGAATTACGGCAGTCAAACTTTAAACTTTGACTGACCGTACCTCTTTGTAGCGAGTTTTGAATGTGACATTTTTTTTTCAAATTGACCGCGTTTATGATATCTTTGATTTGAAAAAAAAAATGGTCGCTTTCGAAACTCATAGTTGTGAGTTATGAGCTTATGCCATTCAAAGACATTTTTTTTTGTAAAAATGAGGCTGTCATGTAGAAAATAAAAAAAATACGAAATTACCACGTAGAAATATTTTTTTTTTTTTTTTTTTTAAGAAAACAAGCCTCCTCAAAAACTCTGTTTCACAAAAAAAAAATTGGAAAGCGGTAAAAATTTAAAATTTTACACAAATTTTGAGTCTAGTTAATAATCAGAAAAGTGTCTAATGCAATTTACCATGCCCTTGTTGCAGGATCACCATACACTAATGCATTTATAAAACCTAATCATGCAATTCGGGTACTTTCTCGTCATTACATTGCTCATCATCATCATCACATTGCTCATCATCATCATCGACTATTGATCCATTTTTCTTAAATCATTCCGAGTTTATTCTAATTTTTCATTGAAATTTACGCCGTAAATATTGTATATAGGTGCTAAAAGGAATGATTGGCTGTTTGGCTGTGGTCGTATTCTAATGGTGTAACTTGCAACAAAAAAAAATATGACCAATTACATTAAAAATCGATCGCCGATAACCCCTTCACATAAAAGGAAATAAATTTTACGGCGTAAAAAATTGTCATATGTTCACTCGATCAAAGTCTGGTGTCTTTGTTAAACAATGTAATTATTTTTAATTTAAAACCAAACATTTATGTAACAATTAACAACCAAAGTACTACTCTTGTTTAGAATTGTTTTACTTGCTATGGAACGTTGTTCCAAACTCAAAAATCTATTTCAAAATGATATTAAAAAAAAAAAGATAGGAAAAATAATCAAAGTCTATCATTACACAATACTGTAACAATAACATTACCTTAATGTCTTAATGACTCTAACATTTACGGGATAGGGTCGGATGCATAACTAATTTGTACGATCTGATACCAAAGACAAAAGGCAAAATAAGCCCATAACACTACTAAACCTAACCTCTAAAATTTACCGAACCTATTACCTACTGTAAAACGGTATAGTAATCACCATTGGGTCAATATAATATTGATGGCTAATATTTTCGTAAGTTTGGTGTTTGTTTCAATCACAAAGCTCAATTTTCCAAACCTATTAGTAGCCCTCTCCCCATCAATTTTTGTCATTATTAGTTTGCTAATTCAAAAACTAGCATCATTTGTGAAATAATTATGAATCAGCGAGTCTCCCTTGTAACGGGTATATCCGTCACAAGGTTACGACGATTAAATAATATTCATGTGGATAGTAAAGACGAGCAAAATGTTACAGTACTTCCTAAGTCTCTAGGCACTCTGCTTTTATCTTATTTACCCAAATAAATACGGAGTAGTATTTGATCAGCAAGTTTGCGACGGATATTCCCGTTACAAATGAAAATTTGTGATTATGAATAGAGTAGTAGACCTTGAGTCAACTTATTATTCAATTTCCTAGATAATTCTAAAAATTGTCTATTTCTCGATTAAATCAGCTTGGAAATTTCTATGAGGGGAATACCAATGCGACATTTTGTTCTAGTTGTGTTTACCTAAGTTCCATTAATCTTAATCTCAATACGTTGGCTTTGTTCTTTTAGATTTAAAGTCATCCCTTTAAATTCAGTTTAAACTCTATAAATTCAGTTTAGAAAAGTTTAAATTTTATAAATTCAGTTCAGAAAAGATTTTATAAGTTCAGTTCAGAAAAGTTAAGCAAAATACTTTTAAGGTATACAATTATTGATTAAACATAGGTCATAAGTTAAACTTTTAATTAAGATGATCATTTCACATAATATCAAGTAATCGGAGTTCGAATTTTAAGAGTGATATAGAATTATTAATTCGATATGAACCATCAATACACACAGTACTACACTAGATAAACAAGTCTAAAAATATCATTACTTGTGAAAGTGTTACTCCTTGTAAGTACCATGATTGAATTGGATAATTGCTTTAAAAAGTTGTCTAATTTTTTGATCGAGCTATTTTGGACACCGACTGTACTATTGTACTTTGTACTCATCGTATATAATATGGGTGTAATGTTAATTCAATTATCAATCCCAGGAATTGGACAGAATTTACTTCACAATCTTAAAATGGTAAAGTCAAAAGCTTCAGGGAAGAGTAAATGATGGAAGACTTTAGTAAATATTGCTAAAAATATTTGGTTAATAATTACAAACTACAGAATGTCAATAAGTCTTACCAATTTCACTAATTCGAGTAGGTATAAGGCAGGTACGTAAGATTCAATGCGAAGTCATAAGAGAACATACACTAAGAAAATGACATGCACATGATGCACTAATATTGGATGGACTATTACATTTACATGCTCGCTCGCATCTACGGAATTGTATTTTCTATTTACTTAATCTTCAAGTTTCTAAATTAGACAAAATAATTATACATGATAATAATCTAATTAGGGAAATATTGTTGAGAATATATCATGATAAATTAGAGTTGAAACTCATATTTACCATAATTAGTGAAATAATCTCAACAATATTTCCTTACATAGCTTATTATCATGTGCCCTAAGGGCACATGTTAGAAAAACCCTTATACAGTAGATCCCCCAAACATAAAAGTCAAAATAGACTTAAGGTTTTTGAGTATTTCCATTCGTATCGGGAACATATGAGAATTTTAGGAGAGAAACACACGTACCTATGTAATACGGAGTATATTAAAATGAATTTAAACTACATTATTATAAACTTCATGAAGACGGGATGTCATTGTCTAGGTTACGGAAGATCAAAAATCTTAATGGTTTGTTATATGGTATTACATACTCCGTATGTTGTTAGGTTATCAGCTACAATCTATCATATTTGATAAAATCGATTCTCTTGAAAACTTTATTAGGAAAAGTTGTCTCATGAATCATCATTCATCAATATAATAGATGATATATATGTAGAAGCGGAGTAGATGCAGTTTAGAGATCTTTGTAAATAATGAAAATTTATTTTATATACTGATTTTAATAGATTTATATCCAATCAAATTTTCATGCTAATTATCACAATTGTTTAAAAACAATATTAAAATTTAAACGTGTGAATTTTGTGGCGGCAATGTTAATTATTAGCATGCATAAATATGATCGTAAAACTCGTGAAGTCGTGATCTAGTACTACTCTTTTACTACTCCATAATGGCAAAATATTAAATGGACGTACATATAAGTTCAATTAATTTTGATGGGGTCTAATTACGTCGATAAATTAGGTGTTGTCTAGCTAACGGAATGATTAGTGTGATTTTTGCTGCAATCATTCTACATTGGCAAGATGTTGCTTGTCAGCTAATCAGTACATATTTGCATGACTTGTCCAATTACAAACCTGTTTATTTGTTTTTGTCATTAGTATGATGTGATGTTATAAAAGTTACAAGTACTACTCCTTAAATTCGTATTTGATTTGGTCAAATTAGTGGTAGAGGCATGGTAGCGATGCTCGTCTTAAAATTTTAAAAATTTATTTAAAATTTACCGTTTTTAAAAGTTTCGCATTCCTAAGTCCAAACTGTATATTTGATTTAGCTAATACTGAATCCGATTATACATCTACGATACTAAGCTTAAGCAATGGCACGGTGATGGTGCCAATGTCTCCGGCAAAGAGTAAAATTAAACACTATTTTTGAGTGTGGTAGAGATTTGAAGTAAGATCGATCAATCTGTTTGCTTAATTTAAAACGATAAAAATAAGAGATAAATGGGTGGAAGAACACAAATTCTTTTTTCAGACCGCAAGATCCGTCTGAAGTAGTAAGACGGATAACGTTTCCTCTCACAAAAAACTCATTTAGGGAGTGAGTGGGAAAGCACATGGGGGTGTCCACCACCCATGAGCTTCACACTTGTGAGAGGTCTTATTGTTTCAGACGGAACTTACGGTCTAAAGCAAAACGGACTCGTTGAAGAATGGTGAGGAATCGTAGCAAATACTCCTCTTTCATTTGTTTCTTTTCACATATTTGTTCAATATTTGTTCAACATAGGTAAAAGCCATTACTTCATATGATCAATGTATGGAATGAATATGGGAAATTCAATCATATAGATGTATTTTAACAAACACACATCATAGATTCGTGAAATTGTTATTCATGACCGAAGCTCAAATTTAATTAACATTATATTTGACTTTGTGACTCCCGTAGTCGGTAGAGTTCCATTACACCGAATAAAAATAGCTTTGTACCAAGTACTAAATAATTATATAGAAGGAAAGTATATATTACAAAATTGTTTTTGCCCGGGGAAATGTTGAATGCTTGTTGGCCAAACAAGCTGGAAATTATTAAAGTATCAATATATTTCAAGCTCAAATTTTACTATACGATGGCAAAAAAAAAAAAAAAAACAATCCAATGTATGATAGAACGATCGTGCGTCTTATGTTACAAGTGACCACAATTTAATTTATTATTATTATTATTATAAATAACTACTTTATAAAATTGATCACTAATTAATCATAATTCATAAGATAATTAATTTCCCTTTGTCGCACCATATAATATTCGAACACAATAGTTTCTCCGTCCCGGTCATTTGTTGTCATATTCCATTTTGGGTGTTTCAGTCAAGTTTTGTTCTTTCTATTTTAGGATTGCATTTGATGAATAATTTGGTCATTCACACTCAATTTAGTCCAAATATCATTTTATAATTGGCAAAATCAAATGACAACAAATAACCAAAACGAAGGGAGTATTTACTTTATTTTAAGTAGTCAAAACTCAAAATCATGCAAATATGTCGCTACCGGTCGCTCTAAATACTCCTGAAAAATAATCCGTATTTAACATCACCTTAAATATCGTCATTATCTGACTGACGATTGAACCGAAGATGTCTTAGTCAAGTGGTTAAGACGGAGGTATTGTGGACAATAGGTCCCAGATTTGATTCGCTCTCCCCTCTATTGTAATGCGACTAAGTGCGTGCTTCATTTGACCAAAAAAAAAAAAAAAAAAAAAAAAAAAAAAAAACTGACGATTGAAAGCTTCCTTCCATTCGCGTTACCTTGGCGCACAAGTACTAAAAACTCCACTTTTTTACTCGCCTACCACGTGTACCTATATCACTCAACTGTACGGAACAACTTGTTTGGCACATTATCTATCTGATAAACACACATTCTTATTTAAAATCGTCTTAATTTAAATAATTCTCACACCCAATTAAAATAAATATGAAAATAAAAAGAGATTTTAAAAAATACGATTTTAAACTAGACCAATCAATTCATACTTTCCTCGTCTCAATCAATAGTTTAAACTTCTTTTATTTCCTTCTCACAAAATAAAACCGAAAATTATAAACTGGGACAGAGACTAGGTTGCACGGAGACTCCTCCTAATCAGCGTTCCGTGTCGGACACCCGTGTCAAACACGACACTCGTCGGACACACGTCAAAACGTGTCAGACACTTGTAAAACCGTGTCTAATTTTCATCTTTTATTTGGGCACGTGTCCATGGTATTTTGAGCCATGTCCATTGTATTTGGACACACCTCCAAACGGAATCAAGTTGAATTTAAGCTAAATGGCAATAATTGTTATATGGTTGAATTTGGTGGGGAAATAAGCTGAATTAGAGACAAATGATGTTCTTTAGACTAGTAATGAAATGTCGAAATAGATTGATTATAAGTTGGTTTTGGTTTTGAAAATGAGAATGAGTTATAATTAACGTAAGTTTTACTTTCACTTGTTTAAATTTAATATTTAATACTTTTTCAAAAATAAAATCACACATTTATAACTATAAAATATATATTTTATTAAATTTAAATGATGTGTCCCGTGTCCTAAATTTCATGAATACCGTGTCACGTGTCCGTGTCATGTCAGTGACAGTATCCATGTCCGTTTTGGTGCAACCTAGGACAGAGAGACTGAGAGAGTATTGGATAAGTTAAAATGAGAACGTAAAAAAAAAGAAGAAAAAAAAACGGTCATCCTATAAGACAGCATTCAAATCGCCTTCACCGCACTCTCCTCGACATTTCCTCTTATCTCTCCTTCTCCTCTTTCCTCTACCTAACCCACAATTTACTCTCTTCTTCACTCTCACTAAAACAGAGCGACCAAAAAAAAAAAAAGATTAAATCTTTACCCAAAAAAATGAACAACCCGTTTACCCGACCCGACAATCCTCCAATAGTCAAATACACACTAAAGAACAAGACTTTCCATGACCCGACCCGTTTACCCGCTCCGAAAGTCCTCCGTATCTCTGTCGTCGACGACGACGCTACCGACTCAGACGAAGACGACCACGTGACTTTCCCTACCAGTCGCCGGGTTGTTAAGCACGTGACAGAGATCAATTTTGGACCGGGTCAACAGGCGGATAGAGTCCGGAGAAGGAAAGTGGAGAGGAAAGTGAGTAAAACGGCGTCGTACGAGGAGGTGAAGTACAGAGGAGTAAGAAGACGTCCATGGGGTAAGTACGCTGCTGAGATACGTGATTGCGTTCATCGTAGGAGAATATGGCTCGGAACGTATGTTACTCCGGTCGAAGCTGCCATGGCTTACGACTCTGCTGCGGTCAAATTGTTCGGACCCGACGCCGTCACCAATTTCCCAAACCCGACCCATCTCCATGAGGAAAGGATGCAGATACAATCCCCAACTTCTGTCTTAAAGTTAGACGAACCGGTTTGTTCGGGTTCGGGTTTCGGTTCGGGTTGTGAGGATTTTGAGTTAAAGGAATTGAGGGATTTTTTTGGGTATAATGATAATACGCCGAGGTTAGTATTTGGTGATAATGAGATGAAGGATATGGTGAAATTGGAAGAAATTGAGGATTTTGATTTGGAAAGTGTGGATTGGTGTGTTGAACCGTTGAATAGTACGGCGATTGAAGTCGATGATTATCTTGTTCAAGATGAAGATATGATTTGAGTTTAAATTCCGTTAGTATTAATTAATTTTTGTTAAGGTCGGGTTAATTTCAATCTAGTATAGTCCGGTTTAGCTCGGTTTAGTTTATATTTAAGCCGAGTTTATTGGTAGGAATGGACTATATACGGATAAGGGGCTGTTAAGTGAGATTATTTCGGATTTTTGTTAATTTTCCCTCGGAGATTAGGATTACGGTCGTAACTCGTAATTAGTAATTAGTAAGTGTGGATAAGAAGGCTATGTTAATGACTAATGGTAAATTTAGATTGTGAATTTAAACTCAATGAATATGGAAGTTGTTCTTTTAGTATTGTGTGTTTGGTATGCAATTACTTTTTGATGAACCCAGTGACAACTAACAAGTACTCTTTTTGTTTTGATTATTTGTTTACGTTTTTTTTTTTTTTCATAAACGGTGTAAATGCGGACTAATTGTTAATATATTTTCTAAGTTCAAATTTCAATTTTATCCAAGTTTTGGGGGGAGGGGGGAATCACGAAAGTAGTGATTACTAGTTAGTGAACTGACAAGTGTCAGGTGTTTAATTTTTTTATTAATTTTTTAAAAACGGATATATCCGTTTTAAGTTAAAACGGGTTGAGTATTATACCACTTGTATGGATAAGACGAATAAATTGTCTAGAAAATTACAAAGTGTTTGTCCTGTTTATACAAATGAATTGTTATTTGTTCCGTTTTAATTTAAAGACGGATACTTTCGTCCTAAACGAGAATTTGTGAAGGAAGAATGCAACGTGTAAAATATGGTACGGAGTATTAGTGTAGTGTATTACCCTGTAAACTATAGCCTAAATATCTTAGACTAGTCACTGTTGTAACTGATTGAAAGCAAGATTACCGAATTCTTTGCCTAGATTTTCTATTTCTCATTGAACTCTCACATTCAGTCACGTTGGCAATTCAATCTACAATTTCATGTATAGTCAATTTCAAATGACAATCAATCTACTCTATCGATATTAAACCAACGGACTATCTCATAAACTCATAAACGATGGACATTTATCCTATTAAAATCGATATCCCTGCTCAATTACATCTCAAAATATCGTAAACTTAAGTGTTTAGAATGTCCATCTATTGTGTTCTTTTCATAGCTCGTTTTGTAATTACTAGTCTGTCATTTTCTTTGTCAAACATATATCAAATTCGATTTAATTTCAATGTAAAATTGAAAAATTTCAGTAAACTTAAGATAGATATAATTGTTTTAAAAAAGACTCAGCGTCGTACTTAACAACTCTCCACGTTTTAATATGAGAATTACCTAATCATCTGAAATCGACATTAATACAGTTAGTGACTACTCTCTTTGTGCCGGTCATTTGTTGTCCTATTCCATTTTCGGGTGTCTCAGTCAATTGTTATCCTTTCTATTTTATGATTGTATTTGATAAGCAATTTGATCTTTTAGACCCAATTTGATCCAGTTGTCATTTTATAATTGACTCTTTCCTCTTTTCTTGATCTGTGTGCCAAAACTAAATGACAACAATCGACCGGGACGGATGGAGTATTAAATTAGTAGAGAACATGGATCCATAGTTGGAGTAGTATGAATTGATGAGGATGATGATGTATTAATGTTTGAAATTGAAAATAGAGAGACGACGACAATAGAGGAAGCGTATGAAGACACATTGACCAACGTCATATTGTGATGCATACTCTTGTTGTACAGTACGAGTAATTTTTAGTGCAACTTTGGTAGTAGTGCTCAGCTCCTAAAAGGACATTTAACTGTTTCCACACCCTGTCTTTGACTACTCTTCAGTCCTCACCACCAATTACCTGTTGGGTTGTCTCTCCCGGTTTTCGAGAACGTTTTACGTTTACAACCGTCAATAATGATACACTTAGACCATCCCCAAGCAAGGTCAATTGTTTGGTCATGGTTAGTGACTTAATTAAGCTACTTAATTGGTGACCAAAGTTGCTAATTTGTGACCAAAGGTCAATTTGTGACCTTTGGAGGTCAATTTGTGACCTTTGCTACATTTGGTGACCTCTTCCATGACCCAATAAGTGTCATTTTCTGGTTTGTTGGACAAAAAAAAAGGACAAAAAAAGGACAATGAATATATTTATAAAATTAGAAAAAGTAAGAGAGAAGTATATAATATGATAGTGGGAATGTTGTAAAGTGGATAATGATTGGGTTGATGACCTAGGTCGCGACCTTCTGCTTGGGAGGGTGAAAATGGGTCAAGGTTAATAAGGTTGAATTAAGAGTGCAATTGGTTCGTGACCTAGTCAGCGTGACCTTTGCTTGGGGATGGTCTTAGAAAACCAAAAACTATCTTAAATTAACAACATGAAGGAATACAGGTTGAGTGTCGAGACACGAAAATGGGACATTTGAATGAATCATATAGAATAAAAAAAAGATTATTCGACGATCTCAAATAAGATTTCGTAGAGCAATTAAAATATAGGGAGAATGCACATGATGCCCTTGAGGTTTGCCATTTTGCACGATATACCCAAAATTTTGATCCGGAAAACTTTAAGAGGTCATAACTCGTGTTTAAGAAATCGGAATGTGACGGGTTTTTTTTTCATATCGATCGTCTTTTCAAGAACTACGATTTGAAAAAAAAATAGTCGTATTTGGATCCCGTGGCTAGGAGTTTTAGTATGTCAAAGTTTTTTTGACCGAACTAACTTTGAGTAACCATATCTCTTGGTAACGAATTTCAAACTTGAATTTTTTTTTCAAATTGTAGTTCTCGAAAAGACGATCGATTTAAAAAAAAACCTCGTCACATTTCGATTTCTTAAGCACGAGTTATAATCTCTTAAAGTTTTCCGGATCAAAATTTTGGGTATATCGTGCAAAAGGGCAAACCTCAAGGGCACCATGTGCATTTTCCCTAAAATATATATACCCAATGGCGACAAACTAAACAAGTAAACAATATAGTATCTTAAAAAATATCGAAAATTTTAATTTTTATGTTAGCGATAGGCCTCGGTAGTCGCAACATGAATTCATATTCTTTGTTTCATTTTCGTGTCTCATCTTATATTTCATTAGCTTTTTGTCTAATACATAAGCTTTAATCATTCAAAATTATGTAAATTCGTAAGAGGATATGTGTCAAAAGATAATAATGTTAATACTCCCTAGTCCCTCCTATTCAGAATAATTGTCCCATTTGTCATTTTCGTCTATTCACATAACTGTCCCGGCTCTTTTCTTTATTTACCACCCAACCACCCCTAAACCATCATATTCAATATTTTTCATTATTTAACTCCTATATTCTTACCCCCTATAAAATACTCTTCATTATTTTAACATCATTCCTTAATTTTCGTGTCATTATCCAAATGGGACGGAAAATGAGACGGAAAATCTGTTATCCTCAAATATAATTAGTTTTTTATATGTAGAATCGTTTCATACAATAATCCCGACTTTTGAAAAATAAAATTAATTTTTTTACTATCCTTATTATTGGCCCTACAACTTAAAAACAATACGAGTAAACAATTCACAAATTCTCATTATAGACGGACACTATCCGTCTATACTTATAGACGGATACCATTTTCCCTCACAAAATATCCATTTGCCATAAAGTGGGAAGCACATGGGGGGTGCCCCACCTTGTCCCCCCTACCCATTTTATTAGAGGTCTTTACCCGTCTGTTCGCCCCACCCGCCTATACCAAGACCTATTGTAAACAATTACACAACTTTTAGAGAAGTATGCAATACTCAGAAAATAAACATTGATAATGGTAAATGCAGAGAAGACAGATGTATAGTAAAAGAGAGACTAGTACAACTTTGATTTGCACCATAATAGGTATGTCCTTTTCAGAAACTTCAAGCATGCCAACTGCATTTTTTTAACTGTTTCTATCTTAATTATTTTACCAACTTTTTACAATCTACCATCTTGCTCCCCAAGTTACCACGTTTAATACTCCTTTACGTGTCACGGGTTTTATATTCTTCATTTTTATGTTGCTCATCCATTTTAGTCATATAGTCACGTACTCACGTTAATCACGTTTCCTTAAAAATCGTTAATAACAAGTTTAAAAAGTTTCCAAAATCAGTTTTTTAAAATTTGTAGAATTTAATTTGTTACTTATATGTCCGCGTTTGAGTACGATCTACACATTTGCTATAAAAAAAATGAAGTTTTTCTATTATATGAGTCTTAAACAGTCTTTTGAAATCGACCTCTCAATTTCATTTGACGACACTGTTACACTTACTCTATATAGTCTACGAATTTAGCACTTCTTATCTCCAATCAACGGTTAGTAGTCACACTTAAAATAGTTCATTTACCTCATAAGCGGATAAGTAACTTTAACAAGACACTTATTCAAAATTTAAGTGTCTTTTCTTATAGGAGTGTAATTTTTCTCAACCCTTTATTATACAAAAATGACATCCGTTTGAAACTTTTTCAAACAAACCTGAAAATACAAACAAGTAATTAAAGACTTGAATTTATAATAGCCTTAACTTGTGAAATTGACCTATTAACACTACGATTAAGTAGACTTGGCAAAATTGATCCAGTCCGAATAACCTGGCCTGACCGCAAAACTCAAGACTTGAGTTTGACCTGAATATCAATTGACTCAACCTAATATAACCTAACACGAAATGATCTTGATCTGAAATAATTTGAATAAAAATTGATCTGATCCAAACCCAATTCAATTAATCCGGTTGCCAAATTAGATTAAGTGAATACAAAACACATGAATTACATGTGGCAAAAAAAAATGAGGGTTTGGGGTGAAACAAAAGCAAGAAAAGGACATAGATTGTCTAGTTTATTGCAAGAATGGGGTGGCAAATCAGATCCACTAATAATAACAAAGTTGCAAATAAAAACACTTTGTTGATGATCAGTCTTGTTTCACCATAAGTTATCTCAAATAAACCCTACAAGATTTTAATGAACAATCATGGCGCGTCCACCCTCTGCCTCTCTTTTGTGGCCCTCTCTATTTTCTGTCTTTTATCTTCTAAGAGCAATTCCAATGGTTGTATTTAGGGATCTGCTTGCAATTATTCTAAATATTTAAGCGGTATGTTCACCATTGGAGTATTGAAATACGTCCCTCCTTATCAGCAGGTGTAGCTTTGTCAAACTACATGCTTAGAATAAATTAGTATTTAAGAAAAAAAATAAATTAAATTAAATTATGATATTTATTTGTTATATGGGCCCCTTTAAGCTAGATTTGTTCTAGTTTACCATTGGAGGACGTTGTAGCTTAAAAGCTGTGTTGCTTGAAAAAACGATGAGTCAAGACAAACTACAAGACATCGTAGCTTGCCATTGGAGTTGCTCTAATAAGTGTATGTCTTGCCTTTGGCATTTAATTATGTCCAAATTCAAAATGAATTAATTAGGGACGGAAACGTACTCGGTCATTCGTTTTGTCATAATATTAATATTCATGACGCTAGTAGCGGATTTTAGAGGAACAAAAAGAGGGATCGGGTTTTAAAGTATTGACTTTATTTGTGGGTAAATGTCTAAGACTTAATTAATCATTAAGTATTGGCAAACTGACTGAAATTTTTACAGTTTTTACACTATAATATAAAAAGCGAGTAGGGGTCAAATCCCTCCCTGCATATCTAAAATCTTTCACTGTATGACGCATTAACGACACTCCATAATTAAGTGAGTTTTGTCGATTGTTTCTTGTGATTGTTGACTTCTCATAATATTTGTGTTCCAGTTTCATATAGAGAAATATATATATCGAAAAGTTTCTAATTTAGTGATTTAAACAAATGTATTATGATAATAGTCACGACTTCGAATTCTCCTCCTTCATACATTATTTTGTACTCGTACTAGCCTTGCCATTTACTTGACAAAAAATTATAAAAAATACTCCAATAATTAGTTAATAGAGTAAACAAATGCGAAGTACAATGTAGAATGGTCACCAATAGACTTGTCAAAATTCGACCCGACCCAAAAACCCGACACGTCCGACCCGTTTTTTTCGACCCGCGGCCCGTTTGGCCCGAACCCGAAATGACCCATTATTGTAAGGTCGATAGCCAACCCGAACGGGTCGACCCGCTGGGGCAAAGGTAAATCATGAATTTTATTAAAATATTAATTCATTTATATATTATATTGGAAAAAAATAGTTAAACAATTATTTTTTTTATTACTGAAAATTACAAATTCAATTAAAAAATCAATTTTATAATATTTAATAACAAAAAAATTATCAAAAATTTTTTATTTTAATAATTATGTTAATATATAGTTAATGTAAACGTTGAAAATGATTAAAATATTAATTTTAAATATGTTTTACTTTTTAAATTAAAAAATCGTTAAAAAATATTTCTCAACCCGTATTCTGATCCTAACCCGACCCGTAACCTGTATGACCTGACCCGTATCTGACCCGACTCATATTCAGACCCGACCCATATAACCCGGTCCGCCCGACCCATTTGACCGGTCTAGTCACCAAGAAGATATTAGGAACATTAGGAACTGTACGGAGGTGGAGTATAGTCTATTATCGCATTTAAATTATTGGACAACATTTAGTTTAATAAATCTTTTGTTGCTTTTTGGTGGCTGGTCCCCTAATATCTTAACTTTGTCTTTTTTCCAACATCAAAAACATCTAAATTATTGGACACGATCATATTTTAATATACATACAAATATATTCAAGTTATTATATCATCTTTTATATTCTACTTATATCAAATACACTTATTTTACTCACTCCGGTCGAACATTTGTTTACCCTTGATTCTGGCATAATGTCTAAAGAAAGAGGAAGAAAACAATTATTATATGACAAATAGAACAGATTGAGCGAGTATGATCAAATTGCCCAACAACACACATTCTTAAATTAGAAAGGTAAATAATTGACTGAAACACCTAAAAGTGGAATAGGTAAACAAATGACCGAATCTTTTGACTACATCAAAAGAAATGAAAATCTTCCTTATGTGCGTGCCTATTCATTAAGATTTAAGACAATAAATAACACCTCACCATTTAATTAATTATATCAGTGAAACTTTTTCGCATTATATATATCTCGCGATAATTTATTAAACCTTCTTATATTGAAATTCGTGCTATGCATACTTAATACTTTAAATTCTTATATCATATTTTCGACCACTGTTTGCCGGTGTTAACCTCACCTGAATCCACCACTATTTATTCGGATTAAAAATGAGAAAAAGAATATGGTCTTAAAGGTTAGTCCATAAGAAACAATAGGTCTTAGTATAGACGGGTGGGGCGAATAGACGGGTAAAGACCTCTAATAAAATGGGTAGGGGGACAAGGTGGGGCACCCCCTATGTGCTTTTCACTTTATGACAAATGAATATTTTGTGAGGGAAATGGTATCCGTCTATACGTATAGACGGATAGGGTCCGTCTATAATGAGAATCTGTGCATAAGAAATTATTTTGGGCTATAAAGCGTAAAATGAGCCATAAGCTGGATATCGTGAGGCACGCTAGTGGACCAATAACCTTAGCTAGATAATTGCATTTCATTTTAAATTGATTTCTTTACATTCCAAAATGTGTGCCTAAATCTTAGACAAGGATCTTGCTGTTGATTCTTGGTGGCTGAAATTAGGCTCTATATTTTGAGTGATTTTGACAGGCGTGACAGCTACTTGTAGCCGTACAAGCTCGATATCTTTAGTTTATCAATTACTGAGTAGTAGCAGAAGGTCGCCCTAATCGGGTCACTAAAATTTTTCCTTTTAATCGCACTTTATTAATCTTGACCCACTTTTACCCTCTCAAGCAGAAGGTCACGACCTAGGTCACCAACTCAATCATTTTTCCACTTTCCAACATTTCCAATCATTTACCACATTCACTACCCACCAAACTTTTCTCCTACTTTTTCAATTAATATTTATTTACAAATTATAAATAACTTATTTTTGCAATTTTGTAAATATCCCAACAAAATAAGAACTACTCTAGTCTTACATGATCGAATATATAACAATATCATATTGTTAATTTTTTTAATCCGAGTATGAAAAAAAAAAAATAATAATAATAATGGACAAAAATTAACGTGGTTACCACACACACCAAAGCATATGACTTGTTTGGTTGACATAAGAGAACTAAAGTTCCCGGGAACTTCAAGTTCACATGAATTTCCAATTCATGTGAATTTCCAAAAAGTGTTTGGTTTGCATGTAGGAAGTTAATTCATGTGGAAAGTTCCAATGACCAAGGGGGGCTTGGTGAGTGACTTCCCACATAATGGAGGAAGTAGATTCATGTGGGAAGTTCTACTTCCCATGATTTTGGCAACCAAACAACATCATGATTTTACACTTCCTAGGAAGTTTAAAATCCCATGATTTTAATGGGCAACCAAACAAGCTCATATTATTTTAGTTATCAATTATCATTTCCTCTTTAATTAAAATCAATACATCATCAAATTCTTTTTATTTTCCCAAATCAACTCTTCCCATCTACTTCATTCTTCATCCCAAATTTATTACATCAAATATTCCATTAATCTTCATCTTCCTTGTTCACCATCATCAAATATTCCATCGAGTTTATTTTATAAGATGATTTCAGTCAATTTCCTCCTTCATAAGCTGATTTCAGTCGATTTTTCTTCACCAAATCTCCCTATTTCCTTCTCAAATCAACCAAATCTGCTTATTTCTTTTCTTCTTTTACCCAGATCGACATCATCCATTTGATAAATTGACCCTAGACCGTCACCATTACCGCCGTCAACATCCTCGATCATCGCCACCATCACCATAGATCGTCACCACATTCTCGATCATCACCACTTCTCAGATCTAGAAAAAAAAAGTTGCTTAAATTATGTCAAAACTAATTTCATTTTGTAGCTAATTAAAAAATAAAATCATTTAGGATATGCTCATATTTTATTTTATTGTGTTTTACTATATAATTGCTGTTTTATATCTTTATTATTTTCTTCTCTTTTTGGGAGAAATAGAGATGTGCAGAGCACCAGTAGCAAAGCTTCAAGGATTTTCGTTCTTTGCTTTGAGGGTTGTCCTTTTTTTTTTTTGTTTCCAACCAATGAAGGACTGCCACTTATTGGGTCACCAACTTTTAACAATTTCTCAACTCAGGGTCATGGGTTGCCCCTCAGTTGTTCAAGGTCACCAAAATCATCTTGTTAATCCTAGTTTCAGGAGTCATTAGGGTGACACGACAAGGTCACGACCCAGTCGGTGACCTTGCTTGGGGGTGGTCTTAATATAGATAGATATATCCATCTAAAGTAAAAGACGGCTTAAATATGCTTAAAGTGGTGATATTTTTAGACCCACCATGCAACTTATTTCTTGTCTTATACTTAAAGTGGGTAAATATTTGGTCCATCTATAATTATAGACGGATATCTCCCGTCTATAACGAGAATTTGTGTTAGTTTATATTTTCTCGTTCTATTTATTAAAACTTTATTTTTATAAAAGGATTACAACTATTGAATCATCACAAGCTTTAATCCAGACCGTTTATATTAAATGAAGATCCGTTTCTTTTAAGAAAAAAGAGAGAATTCGGACCGATATTTGGGGTACCATTTCTTGTTTGAAATAGAGCTGGGCCGGTCCGAGCCGACCCTAAAGTCACTTTTGGCTTGGTCCGCATGCAGCCTTAGTGCCTTACCCAATCCACCCTCTATTCCAGGCCGGTCCCGAATTCAAAATGTAAAGCCCGTTCTGTCCCCAATCCGGACTTGCCATAAGCTTGGCCCAAGGGCTAAGCTCGCCTCTCAGATGATCTTTTATCCGGCCCGCATGCAGTTTGGCCCGACCCAAGTTTTGGGTCCCCTTAGCCTAGCCTAACCCGCTCCCATGTCCCAACCCATCCCACCCATTTGACCACCCTAGTTTGAAACCTCTTAGAGCTTGTTTGATAAAATAACTGAAAATGTAGCTGAAATCTGAAAAAGTTGGCAAAAATTAAAAAGTTGATAAGGTAAGTGATAATGTAACTTATCTTAGCGAAATGACGTAAAATGATATAAATAGTTATTTAATATTATAGATTGAACGGTAAAAAATGAATATAAACTATGATCGGAACGTGAAATCTCAAATGCCACCTACTTGTCAAACATTTGCCAAAAGAAATAAAAAAAGCTACTTAATTTTTTTTTTGTCAAAAAAACTAATTCAATTAAGGTGCGGCGGTTTGGCCTTTCTTATGCAAAAGAGTTTTTCCTTCTTAGAAATAGTTTTAATCACAAATTATTTTGCCAAACTTTTGTAAAAACGATTTTCTTATAACATTCTATGTTTGTAGTAATTTGCTACTTTTACTTTTAGGGATCACTTTTTGAAATTAGGGTGTTTGACCTAACTACTGCTTATTCTGTTATTAAAAACACTTTTAAAGTAGGCCAACACAACACCTTAAAAAGGTATCTGAAACTTATTGCCAAACAGAGCCTTAGCTTATGACGATTTTCACCCAATTAAAATAAAGGTGGAGAATTGGAGGTTGTGAGAACTTTGAGTTAAAACAGTTTTAAACAAGATAAACTAATATTTAGGAATACAACTACTTATTTAGAATGGAGAATATAATAACTACCATCGACAATATATCTCCGTGTCACCTCATGAGTCATGACATAAAATATATTTTATGAATATACTTCAACTTTTTATAGGATCGCCTTATAACATAAATGAACTTAACTACATAATAGCCCAAAGCTGACCATTAATTATTTTTATATTTTTATTTTATTTTGTTAGTCCGATATATCATGATGAATGTTAGTATATTTTAAATATACGGGTTATCAATAGACAATATTAAATGACTATATAATATACTCGCTCCAATTCTAAATAAACTTTCATACTTCATTTTTTGTCAATTCACAATATCTTCCCTATTTCTATTTTTCGTAAATGTTTGTGTGGTTTAAACTTTATTATATCGTGGAGTACCGTGTTTATGTGGTGCAAATTTAATTGTATAGTATGGTAACTAGTGTAGCTCCCGTGCTATAGCACGATTTTTCTAGATGGAAATGTAAAAAAAATTAACAATTAAACTATTGATATTTTTCTATTTTCAATTATACAGCATATATTTATGGCTACGTTTACTGTGTACAAAATCAAAATATCATTAAAATAAATTAGGGGAGTAGTTAATCAGAGAAATATACTAAGTAGTGTAAGTAGTAGTCAGCGACGTAGGCGGTAAACTTAGGCGAAAAAAGTTTGAGATTTGTTATTTTTTTTAGTAAAAAGAGGATGTCAAGTGATTCTCTAAAATAATAATTATTGCATTATTGAAAAAAATTTAACAACTTTTATTTTATAATTTAATACTAACTTTATTTAATTTTAATGAAAAAATAATAATTATGCATTTAATAAAAAAATTAGAGTTACAATTATTAAAACATATTTATTGAAAAGATAATTTTATGATACTTATTTACTAATTTAGGTAGATGCTTTTTGAAGGGAAAACTAAGAGAATTTTTATTCTCTTAGTAGTAGGGGAAGTAGTAGGGGATGTGTTTTCCTAAATTTTGTGCATGTAAGGGAAAAAGGGGAGTTTTTTAAGAATGGAAGGGAGTATGTTTTTTATAAAATACAAAATTATAAAACTAATTTGGTTGTTGTACAAGTTCCATCAAAAGGAAAAAAGAAGAATGGGCCAACAGTTGAGTTGCTTTATAAAGTTGGGCCTCGGAATACTTCATCTTGAAATATTGACATAGCCCGTATAGTGAATTGGAGGCCCAATAAAATAGTTAAAAGTTCGATTAATGGGCTGGCTAGGGCATCAGGTCCATGATAATTAACCCTAATTATGGTAAAAGTAGTAACTAAAAAGCACATTTTTACAATAAATTTATATAAAACGGTCTTAATTCTCAACCGTTTAAGGATTTAGATCTTCACTATAATCTTTCCTTCTTCCATAAGGTTAATTAACAAATATGGAACCCTACGCGGTGAAGAACATCAAGGAATACAATGCATCTCGACCAGAAGCTTTACGGTTTATGACTCGGAAACAAATGCATGATTACGATGCTAAAGTGAACGAAACCGACGGCTTTGATGCTGACGATTGTCCAGGGAATTTACCAGGCAGAATTGCTCCAATCGAGAAGGACACTCGACAATGGACTATCGCTCAAAAGGTAGCTGAATTCGCGGTTGTTGACTTTGAGACGGAATTGAAAAACCCTCCGATGAAATCTGTAACTTTGATCAAAGCAAACTATCAAGCTGTTTGTGGGCTGATGTATTATGTTACTTTCCTTGGTCTCGATTCTTGTGCGTCGATGGCTACGTACAAAACCAAGGTATGTATCAAGCCTGGTCCTAGTGTTAAAACCATTTACTTCTCCAAAGTTACTGAATCAGAGAAAAAAACTCGTAACTCAAGTTCACGACCTGCGGTAATTGGTTTCTTCGCTTATGTGAGATCGCTAAGGGAGAAGAATCCGAAGATGACATTCGCAAAGGCGAGAAGTGAAGGTTCACGTCATTGGAAGATGCAACTCACAATTTCGGAGAAGAATAGATATGTACGTGCTGCTGAACGAAATAAGCGAGCAAAAGGGGGAGGTCGGAATAAGTGAGCCCATGCTTTAGCATAGTCCATATTTATTTAAGAGTTAATTTGAGGCCCAAATAAAATAGTTATGAAGGTAGGATAATGGGCTGGGAAGGGCATCCGGTCCATGATAACCGGATATTATGATACTCGATTCTGAGGGTTTATGGTAAAACACAATTTGTTGCATAAGACACTTTTTATAAATAAAAGTGGTATATTTTATTTAAATATTCTAATATTTTATTTTTATAACGCTTGGATATTTAAATATATCAGCATATTAATCATACGATATGTTAGGGTGCAAACTCTTGTCCCACATCGATAGAATAAAGATGAAGCTCATCTTTATAAGTGTCTACAAAATATAATAGTATGAGGCCTTTTGGGAAGGAGCCCAAGAGTAAATCCGTGAGGGCTTGACCCAAAGCGGACAATATCGTACTATTATGGACAGTGGACACAGATGCAGCAGAGGCCCAACACGTGATATTCACGCTTCCGCACAACACAATATTTGGTTGTTAAATTAAAATTAAAATATAAATATAATTGCACGTTAACTTTGGGTTATCCTCTTTTTGTATCGGAGTCATTACCTAAACGAACAACTACTCTTATTATATGATACCTAAATGAATCATATTATCACTAAAGCGGATATTATCGTCTCAAATAAAAATTTGAGTAAATTATTTGAGAAGTTACAAACAACAACAATTCCGGTTAACGACAAACTTATTCTTAAACATACAACTAAATATATGAATAAATAATTTGTTAAATGCAAATTATACCATGAAACCGTCACATAAAAAGTGACCATTTAGGAATTTAGAAAATGGCCACTTTTATCTGTCGTACCATACAACGATCCTGATACGATACCTGCGGTTTGTTGTGACTGACAGATTCCATTTTAAGGAAACTAACAGTAACTCGAATACAAGTATTACTGAGACGATGTTGCAGAACACGTACGATTTCAAGAATATGATAACGTAAAAATTAACAATGTACCAATGATTGCGTGATGAATGTGATCTACGTAGGTAGACACATAATGAAGTAGTAGATGAACGTCTTACTGTTGAATACTGTCTTGTTTGCAAAATTCTACCGACAACTTACACTATGCCAAAGAAATTCCTTGGAATTTAGTAACATGGTTAAGGGACCATTAATCTACGATAATAATTATTACTCCGTATTATCTACGGATGATTTTTAATTGATCAAGCTTTCATTTTCATAATTTGTCCCCTTTCTCATCTTTACCTTGTGGTTAAATGCTACATGTAATCTTTACTGATTTATTTTAATGACCAATCGTTCTCTGAAAACGACATATACTATACTAAAGTTGGCATGAGGTAAAACAGTTCTCATTTCTTAACTTAGTGAGTGTTTAGAAAGTTTGATTATGTATACGAATAAAAAAACAAACATGGAAGAGGTCAACCTATCAAGCTTCAGTAGTAAATCATTACCTTGAAAAGAGATTGTTGTAACTATCGATAGGAGATATAGTCGTTGTCAACACACAAAACAAAAAAAAAAACGACACTCATATTTTTACACAACTTTACTAAACTAATAGTCGTATTATAATATAATACTCCCGCTATCCCATTATTTAGTTCCTAATTTGACTTATAAATAACCATTAAAATAATAAAAACTAAACAATATAATAAAATATTTACATTCGTCATTCTTTATTTCGTAAATATCTTTTTCAAACTTCAAATGACAAAAATGATTACAGATGGAGGAAAAACTGAGTTCAAATGGTGTTTTGAAAATTGTGGAAGCCAAATTAAAAAGATTATTCGAGGGAGTAGTAATTTGATTTATGATCATATTAAAAGTTGATATGAATCTTACCTACTAAAGTACTAAGTTAGATAATTTTTTATTAAATGGAGTTGAAACACAAATAAATTAACAAATGGGTGTGAGATTGAAACAAATTATCGAAAATGAGTCCACGTAGTACAATTGATGTGAGTCCCGGCCTCAACGGCTTCATACCCAAGTCAATGAGTCGCTCAGATCAGCGACATCATCCTTAAATGGTGTTTTAATGACGTCGTTTGGTTCATCAACTTAGGTATGAACGAAGTCGATGATCGACTCAACAACTTATATGAAACTGTTGCATGTATGTAATAAAATTCAATTATTCAAAGTCAGTTTTTGTACTATTGAACTAATTAAATTCTCTAAGCATAGTAAAGTGTCTTATCCTTCAACATGTCAAGATACAATGTTCCCTAACTTACATCATAACTACCTTACAAACAACAATAAATTATTTGTACAAATGGTCCACAACCCTAACTCTTGATACTGATGTACGTTTAAATGTAGTGGCGGAGTCAAGAACTATCTCAGCGGGAGCGAAAGGCTAATGAACTAAGGAAAACCCGAAAAGAGTTAAAATTTTTTAACTAAAAACTTTGAAATTCTCGACTGCCACCGGGGGAGAGCGCCCCTACTAACCCCCCTAATTCCACCAATACGTTTATGAATGAATTAGATATCTTTATGGCAAATTTAGGACCAAAGTAATTGCATTAATTATAAACTATGTATCACATGAATCATGTAAGAAATCCAACGTCGTGAAAGTGTAATATATCAAGTCTTTAAACCCACGCAAGCAAAAAAGTGAAGAACAAGAAAGTTGTGAAGAGTTAATTAATCACAAGTAGTTTGACCATAAAGTTGACGAAAAACTACGTAAGACTTGAACAAATTTTTTCATATGAGGCTAATAATAATAAGATGTTACCAACGTTATGATAGATGAACCATCTCAACCAAAACCTTAAGGTGATGGTTGAAGCCCAACTATTATAAATGAGACCAAATTGAACAATTATTGTTATTTAGTTTTGGCAGAAAGATTAAGAAAAGAGGAGGGGTTAATTATTAAATGAGACCAAATTGAACAATTATTGTTATTTAGTTTTGGCAGAAAGATTAAGAAAAGAGGAGGGGTTAATTATTAAATGAGACCAAATTGAACAATTCATGGACTATACAACCAGTTGTATATGTTGTACGGTGTAGAATCTGAGCTTTCTGATAAAGTATCCGAACTTTATGTTAAAGAATATGAGTTTTATTAGAAAGTATTAAACTCAACCATTTACACATTAAAAATATGAACTTTAAATTAGCTCAGAAAAAATACATATAAGCTCGGATTCTTATACCTTGGTTATACCATGCTTATGGTACAACATTGATGTATAATCCTATTTGTTCAAATTGAGTGTGAGTGATTAATTACTCATCAAATGCATTTTTAAAATAAAAAGGACAACAATAAACTGAGACACGTAAAATAAAATAGAACAACAAATAATTGGAACGCAGTAAGTACATTTTCATACCATCATACTCTCCTTAGTGAGTTGTGCCAACTGTCCTATACAAACTATCTTTGTAAGTCTACCGTGTCTTGCTAGAGTCCAATGTCGATCTGACACATTAAAAGTTACTTCCTCGGGACTCCATCTCAGTCAATTATTATTCTTTTGTGTTGACACAAAGATTAAGGAAGGAGGAGGAAACCAATTATTAAATGACAAGTAGACCAAATTTAGTGTGAATAATTAAATTGTTCATTAAATACATTCCTAAAATAGAAAAGACAACAATTGACTGTGACACCCAAAAATAAAATAAGACAACAAATGATCAAACTAAGGGAGTATAAGATTAGGATAATTATTATAAGTGTGACTAATAATAATAATACTAATCTGGATCTCATACAGATTAGGCCTCGTTGCGCTTCAGGTTAACCGGATACACAAAATCTCATTTGTGACGGCACGTATACGTCACTTCAAAATGACGGATACTATTTTCCCTCACAAATGACCCAAATAAAGGAGAGAGGGAAGCACATGGGGGTGCCCCCACCTTTGTCCCCCTATCCGTTTTATGAGTGCCATTATCCGTCACTTGCTCCGACCCGTCTTCAGCAAGACTAATTAAACCGGATATATCCCTATATTAAGAGAGGTTTCTATGCCAAACCGCAATCATCAGTTTTAGCTGACATAAAGTGTGAAACACCTAGAGAAAGAGTAACACTAGCATGCAAGGCGGAGTTTAGTACTTTAGTACCTGTATGTATAGAGTGTGGACACCAACATTACTAAAAATTAGCTGTTTCATGTCATTTTGGATCAACTAAAGTTATTTATAAATGGGTTATTTTCAGTCTTGATGGTTTCGGAAGGTTGTTTTAAATTGGATTATTTTTGGGTTCACCAACGGTTTCAAATTAGGTTATCTTAGACCGAGTCGGTAACATGTTAGATAAGCTTGTGTCACATTCAGACCCCATTGGTTTCATTTGAACTTTGGGCCTATGGATCCTAGTTCATTTTTTCAAGGTTCGTGCTAAATTTCGTCGACACATTACTAATTATCGTTGACTATTAACACTAACTTTCTCACAATGCCCCCCATTTCATTCCTCTTCTTTCTCTCCCTAAAAACTTTCTAAAACAAAAAATGACGGTTTTTTTTGAAAAAAATCGTAATTAAATTTTCGTAATTTGCGATTAAGACGATTTAAATCATGTCGGAGAATTTCGTTAGCAACGACCAAGCTAGTAACACATTCGTTGGAGAATTTTGTTAAATTTTGTCATCAATTAGTTGAATTAGGATGAATTAGGATAGAAGTGGTATTGATAGAACGGATTTAAAACGGAAATTAGTTTTTTTTTTTAAAAAAAAAATACACGAAATGGTCCGGACAAAAAAACATTTTCGTCCAGATGAAGAAATTTTTTGTCTAGACAAAGTTTTTTTTTGTCCAGACGTAGGTCTAGACAAAATATTTCTTTGTCCAGACAAAAAATTTCTTTGTCCGACGTATTTTTTTTAAAAAAACCACTAATTTCCGTATAGTCTTGGGCACGGGAATCGATAATCACTAATTCGTTCTACTCTAATCCGATCGTCAAATCATAAACTTGAAATTCGTTACTAGCTTGATCGTTGTTACCATCATTTGTGACATGATTTAAACCGTTTTAATCGTAAATTACGTAAATTAAGTTATGATTTTTTAGAAAATCGTCTTCGATTGCTTGATTTATTTGTTGCGGTTTTTTTCTAGTGATTTGGGGGGGTGTTAGAGTGAGGGGTAGATTAGGAAAGTTATTAAATTTTGTCGACGATATATAGCAGGTTGGTTTTTCAAAGCCAGTCAATCAAATCAAATTGATTTTTATCATGTCTAATCCAATTCATCCTCAAATATCATTCTCAGTTTTTTTTTTGAAGGGAAAGATCGATTTCATTAATCAACAGCCATACGACATCTACAACAGATGTCAGAAAAGACGAAATACAATATCGTTAAAATCAAAGAAAAATCATCTTTAACAAAACAAAGATCAACGGGAGGGATTCTTCGGATCTGAACGAGTTTTGTGAAAGATGAGTTTTTTCTGATCTAACCTCTTGTATCTGACACACCGAAATCAGCTGCACCACCAAAGGAGAAACAAAGAGAGCGCCGATCTTCCGCATCGATCTACAAATCCCAAAAAGGGAGACAAAGCCCACAAAAAGCGGGAGCAAACCCACCATATGTGGGGACAAAACTCTCAACAGGGAGAGGACAAAAAGACCAAACAAAAAACGAAGCCTAAACGGATGAACAACGCAGACACGAAAAAGAAAAGAACAACAGAAAACATGAAAGAAAAAGAGGACCGCCACCGCTGAACCCACCGTCACTACCACCAAGCCAACAAACAAGCCCTCACATTCAGATCTAAAACACCAATAAAGAACCAAATCAATAGAAACCCACAGAAGAAGAAAAACAAGTGGGTTAAAACTGATTTATCACGAACTTTATTGGTGGTTTAGAGGTGAATCGCCGGAGATCGACCTCAGGGAGGCCAGATCGCCGGCGTAAGAAAGGGCTAGCATGGGGTGGTAGGAGGGAGGGGGCGGCGGCGGAGCAGAAGAGAAAAGGGTTTTGTGTTTTTTACTTATTTATTTGGGAAATTTTAGAAAGGGAAAGAAGAGAGAAATTTCATTCTCAGTTAGTTAATACTTCATTGATTGATTTTAAGCCACAAACATAAAAGTCACATATTTGGGGCTTATTATTTGAAACTTGATTCCAAATTTCGAAATCCTAAAGTACGTTCACTAACCGTCGATAAAATGACAATACATGATTGATATGTTGATATTTTCATCCCTACAGACTCGTTTAGAAGTACGCCGATCACAAGAGATGGAGAAGTGCATGCTATCGACTTGCATGACTCTTCTCAAAACGACATGCACGACTAATAGGATGTGACTACTTTTAGGCTAAATGACAATTGTTTAAGAACCATATAAATTGGTCACAGCTGAAACGTGGTTCCGTCTTCCGTCCATGTCTCCTTTTCTCCTTTCAATAACTTATCCTATGGGGTCAACACTCAACATCATTGTCATTGGGTTTAATTTGATTTTTTTTTTTTTTTTTTTTTTTTTTTGAATGGTGGGTCAATAAGTTTAATTTGATGTGTAATTGAGGATTTTAGTTATGTTAGGAGGAGGCTCGGTCTTCGCTGGCTTTTTATATTACAGTAAACATTATAAGTCAGTTATCACTAACTCAGTGATGATTTAGGGTTAAAGAATATTTACACAGGAAGTCAATAATTAAAATCTCGGCCTCTTTTATTGTTTACTTGAAGATTCATCACCGGTGTGCATGTATAGTTTTCTCCAAAAACAAATTACGGAGTATATTTTGTTTGGCTGTGAATTTGTGGGGGCGTTTCAAATGACACTATAATACAAATATTATTGTTTATGTTTTAATTTGAAATACACTATCATAAAAAATACTTTTACATTTCCTATATATTCTCTATTACATGGTATTATTCTGTTATTTTTACGAGTATATATTATTCTATTGTTTTTACAATTTATGAAATATTTGGGTCGGGTTCGGGCAGGTCACTTTAGATATGGTCATTTTTGGGTCAACAATATATCAAGGCATTTTGAGTCAGGTTGTTCTGGGTTGCTTTGGGTCGTCTCAAGCCAGGGTTTTTTCTTAACCAAGTCATTCCGAGTCATTTTGGGTTTATCGGGTCGATTCAAGTCACTTCAGGTTGCGTCACTTTCCGATTGGTTGGCTTCGGGCCTGTCGGGTTAAGTTCGAGTCACACTTTTCATATCACTTTCGGGTCTTATGATTATTCAGATTAGGTCAGCTTTACCAGGTTTAACAAAGCATATACTCCGTATATATTGTACATTTGTACTCTACGTGTGTGGACAAAAGAAGAAACTTTTTATAATGCTAGGTGGCCAATTAATTGGGGGATTTGGTTGTGGATCACACACACATGAGATAGATATAGCACATGTACAGTCGTAAACTGTGTTAATGGTCCACTAATCCTTTTGATTTGAAAAGCCAAAACGGTTGCTGGTTAGGGCTCTATAATGAACCATCCACTATTAGTTAATGTTAATTTTGTTAGGTGGCAGTATTTCATGTCACTGTTCACATTGCGACTGTATATTTGTAGAGCAATAATAACGTCACTATACTTTTGTTTAATGTCACTCTAATACAAGCTAAATTTTATGGGTATTTATGAACTGATCGTCCATTTTTTTTTAGGGGGAAGAAGAAGCAATTTTTAATTTCAATTGTTCTACCTTTTTATATCTATATTAAAAGAATTATTTTGTACGATGAATTTTTCTTCACGAAATTTAAGACCGTGATACGAAAATTTCAAATTCTGTCAATATGTATATCATTAATGTTAAGATTATGTTTTTTTTGACGTAAAGTCATCCCCTTTATATTAAGCTCATATACTATAAACTCAGTTAAGAAAATTCAGATCATATAAATACAATTCAGAAAAAGTTCATATCTTCAATTTAGAAAAGTTTAGTTCAACTCAATTCATACTCATTATACTATAAATTCAGATTCTATAAGTTTTCATATTTATATGTACATTTCAGAAAAATTACAGCTTCTAAAAATTTAGTTTAGATCATATAAATTCAGTTAAAAAAAGTTAAGATTTTATAAATACAATTAAAAAAAGTTAAGAATAATTAAGAGCAAAAGAACATAGTCTTAGTGATCTTACTTTTCCTTTAAAAAGCTTTCAACCTTTGATTTATGTGATATGTGAAACACAAATGTTGAAAAGTTCTATACAATCGTACCTATTCCACAATACTATAATAATTAATGTACGTATGTACTATGTACTCCCTCCATTCAACTCCACACTACCATTATCTATTTTGTACACTATTCATAGTTAAACATTCAATTTCAATTTTCTCCCAATACATAAGTGAAAAATATATTCATGTGGGATCTTGTTTTATTCGTCTTTACGAGTACATTAAAAATATCTAACTTTTATATTTTTCGCAAATACATAGCTAACGATATTTAGCGCGTAAAAGATGTGTTGACAAACGTGAAAAAAGAAAGTGGTAGTGTGGAGTTGAATGGAGGGAGTAGTTCATAGCATTTTTTTCCCGATTTAATACAGAAACTTTAGGGGGTGTTTGGTTCACCCAAAAAAGGTATGAGGTATGGGTTTGGAATGAGTCAAACTCATACCAAGTGTTTGTTTGGCAAATACAAGGGTTTTATACCCATACATCAAACCCATGAGGTATGGGTTTCTCATACCCAAGGAGGGGGATGGGTATGAGATTGATACCCACGGGTATCAAACTAAATTGATCAAAAATATGAAAAAACAAATTATAGCATATTGTAAATCCAATTTTTTATATACTTATTTGATTAACTAATCATTTTCATGATTTTATAATATTAAAAATTATTATTTATAATGCATTTTAACCTTAATTGATGTTCAAACTCATACCACTCAAAAATGAACCAAACACAAGGTATGAGGAATCAAGTTCCAAACCCATACCACCCGGGTATGATTCCTGATTCCAACCCTATACCCGTGCACGAAACAAACGCCCCCTTACATCTTTGCTATGAGTATCTTATCTATATAAATTCAGAAGACAATACTCATTGTACAGCGCGCCACGTCATAAATGCATTTTTTTTTTTTGGAAAATTCAGGTTATGGTGGGACCCATGAGTGTGCAACGTATTTAATTATTAAGATATCCGTCTTTTCAAACATGCGATAAATTCCGTCTCGCAACAAATTATATAAAATCATCTTATGGAATACTTCTTCGAATTAATATTATGATAAAATTTTATACATTCCGTGTAAAGAAAATGCATAACATTTACGCATAATTAATTACAAATGCGAGTAAAAGTGATTAAATTACATAATTTTTAAAACAAAATTATACAATAAAATTACATAATTTAAGGAAGGAATTACAGTTATATACGGGATCGAACATACAACGGAAATGAATTACAAAAATAAATTATATGTATTTTTGTTAATATTATTGTACCACAAAATCATAAAATAATTTTTTAAAAGTATAGGATGCAATTTTTTTTTTTTTCAAAAAACAATAATAACGGCATATGTACTTGGAATATAAAGCTCGGCATCTGAACTATCAGCCGCGCACACCAAAATTGGTAGGTGACAATGATAGGTACAATAGAAATGCAAAAACAAATATACATTAAAAAACATTAATTTTGGCCCAAATACATACCTGTGCAATTTTCCACGGGTTTAAAACTAGTTTTTTTTAAATATTCCGTAAATGTATTCATATATATGAGTTTTAATTTTAGTTACATGTTTTCATTATACAAAAAGTATTAATAAATGAAATATAGATGAATAATGTTTTAGAGTAAGTCTCCCTTGTGACAGGTTTATCTGTCACAAGCTTGTGACGGGTTAAGTATCACCCAGATGGATAAATAAGACAAAAATTAAAGTATATAGGAAGTCACAGTTCACAATTAATTTATTTTATCTATCCAAGTGAATTTTACTTAATCCGTCACAAGCTTGTGACGACGGATATCGGCTGTCACAAATAAGAATTTGTGAATGTTTTATTAGAGAGGAGGAGTGCACGATACTCTTCAGAAGATAATATAAAATATTTAAATTTTTTTTTTGGTTCAGAATTTTATATGCATTTTAAAGTCTTGACCAATTAAGGTGCTGTTTGGCCAAGCTTTAAAAATGTTTTTATAACTGAAAAAGTAGTTGCTAGACCAAACACCCTAAATTATAGAGTTTTGAAACAGCTTTTAAAAAGTCAGAAAGTGATAACTTACCCTCAAAAGTAGAAGTATGTATTTTCTACTTTTACTTCTACGTCTACTTTTAACATAAAAGGGCTAAAAATTCATTACTAATGTGTTGTTTTTTTTTTTCTTCTCAAGAAGACCATGACTTCTTTATATCAGTTGGTCGTGCTTCAGACGGGTTATTTTAGTTTAAATATTAAGATGAGATTTTGTAACCATTTTACAGTCAAATGTGACCACTATTGAAAAACAAGTTATCATAAGCTGTAACACTGGTTGTATCATTGTGGTTGCATTTCACCATAAAATGGTTACATATGCCCTTCTGAAATTTCAGACGAAAAGTGACCGTCTGAAACAAGAATTTGTATCTTTGCAATTCTTGTTGTAACTCCACTTTTTCTCTTCTCTGCTTGGCCAAACTTATACTCCATAGAAGTCTTATATCGTGAGACCGTCTTACGTTGTGAAATCGTCTTATAATTTGTGCTATAATTTGTGAGACCGTTTTATATATAAGTAATATAGTTAATAAAAAACAAAGTGAAAAAATAGGATAAGTGTGAGTAGGCCAAACATATCAATTTTTTAAGAAACTACTTTTACAAATATTAGGCAAAACCACTCCAACTTTTTCAAAAAGTAGTTTCTTAAAAAACTCATTCTAAGAAGTAAAAACACTTTCTCATAAACTTGGCCAAACAACACCTAAATAACATGCGATCATTCGGACCCGTTGAAGTTAGTGAGTCAGCTTATTGCACTACAAGAAAAACTAAAACAGGCGACCGAAATTTGGCAACTGATATATTTAGTCGCCAAATTGGCGACTGATTTTCAAGTTGGCGATCAAATCGATCGCCAATTTGCTGATGTCTTTTTAAAAGGGAATCACACTTGGCGACCGAGATTTTAAATTTGGCGACTGATTTATGTGTAGTCGCCAATTTGGCGACTGAAATTCAGTCGCCAAAATGAATTTCAGTCGCCAAGTTTTTTAGTAGAAACCAGGCTGTCATTTTTTAAAAAGGGAATCAATTTGGCGACCGAGTTTTAAAATTTGGCGACTGATATATGTGTAGTCGCCAAATTTGGCGACTGAAATTCAGTCGCCAAATGGCTTTTCAGTCGCCAAATTTTTTTATAGAAAAACGAAACTCCTCTCTCCTGCTTTACTCTTTCGAAACAAAAAAAAAAAAAAAAAGAGAGGAAGCAGCGGGCGATTAAGGCGGCGACAACAACCACACAACCACACCACCACTTCCACCACCGTGACCACCGTTCTCATTGCCTCCATCACTCTCTTTAATTAGGTTAGTTTTTTTTGTTTAATTTCAGTTTAATTTGTTTAATTTGTTAGATTAATTTGTAGTTAGTTTGATTAATTTGTGGTTAATTTGTTATATTTATTTGTAGTTAGTATGTTAGATTAATTTGTAGTTAGATTTAGTTTAATTTGTGTTTGAATTAAAAGGGAATGATTAAGGGGGTTTGTGTTTAGGTTTAGGGTTATGGGTGGGGGTTTGGTCGGCCGTGGGTGGCGGTGGGGGAAGGGTGGCGGTGGTCCGTGGGTGCGGTGGGCCTTGGTGAAACCGTCTCATTATTATTATTATTATTAGTATTAGTATTATTATTATTAGTAGTATTAGTATTATTATTATTATTGTTATTATTATTAGTATTAGTATTATTATTAGTATTAGTATTATTATTATTATTGTTATTATTATTATTATTATTATTATTATTATTATTATTACTAATTAAACCGCCTTATTATTATTAATGTTAAGCTAAGTGAAACCGTCCTTTGCATTAATGGAATTAGCTAAGTGGAACCGTCTTTTGGATTAAGAGAAATTATCTATTAGCTAAGTAGAACCTTCTTTAGGACTTGATTTTGATAAATTTAGTTTGATAATTCATGTTATTGATGAATTGAGGTAGAATAACCTTGTTATTTTTGTTTTTCTTTTCTCTTTTCGGGGTTGTCACTGCTACCGCTAGGCACCACCCGTACGCTGTAGATTTTGTTGCTTCTTGTTTTCTTTTCATTTTTGCTTTTACTTGATTAGGTAACCTCCTCTTACCAGTTACTTTTTAAATTTACTAATTTTAGTTCAAATTATGTTACGGACTTTAGGATAGAAGCCTTTACTATGTGGTTGAATTGGGCTATTGATTGACTTAATTAGGGGGCGTTTGGTTGGGGGTTTAAAAGAAAGGGAAAGGGAATTAAAGTTACTAATTCCCTTTGTTTTTGTTTGTTTGATACAAACAAAGGGAATGGATTCCCTCCCTTACTCCCCAAAGTCCTCTACACTCATTCACCACACCCCCCAAGGGTATCCCAATCCATTCCCTACCAACCCCTACCAACCAACACATCACTGACAGTTACCACTACCAGTCTACAACCCATCATCCTTGCTGCCACAACACAACCACCGCCACCTGACGGAACGTCCACCATCCACCGCCGGCGTCACTCTCCCTGCGCTGTCGCCGGCGTCGCCCCATCATACCTTCCTTTACCACCCCTAAAACCACCACCAACACTCTCATAAAACACTCCACATTCACCACCACACAACACCAACAAATCCGGTTGAAATTTAGTCAATATAATTCAATCAATCAGTCCATTCAATTCCAATTATCAACAATTTCAATCATCAAATAAAATCTGATTTTGATGAAATACAAAGAAACTAACAAGAACCGATCTTCAAGCATTGAACAAAGAGAGAACATTGATAGCAATACAAATAATCCCCCCCCGTAGTAGTCTGTAATGGCCGTGTGTTTCTCCGACGAGTTGTAAACGTGAAGGAGAGATGGTGGTTTTATTTGGCGACGATGGTCTGGGCGGAGGGGAACGCCGACGACGGCGTAGAAGGTGGTCTGATCGCCGGCGACAGTCCAGGGGATGGGTTTTCATGAACCATGGTGATGGCAGTGGTTTTAGTTTTGAAGATTTTGTTTCATACGTACTACTCCATCTTTTTATTATTTATATTCATACCAAACAACAATAATCATCTAAGGGGATCCGATTCTATTCCCCATATAACCCTTTCCTAATTCCATTCTCTTTCCCTTTCCCGAACCAAACGCCCCCTTAATTTAGTACTTGATTGTGTTGTTGTTTGATTTGATGTTGACTTAGTACCCGTTCAAGAATTACTCATTAGGAGTAATTCTTGAATAGTCCCCATTTTGGGACTATCTTTGTACGTTTCAAGTCATTTAGGTAGTAAACACGTACTTGTGATTTATTAATGAGGAATGAGTTTGGTGGCGATCCCTTTAATGTTCTCCGAATACATGTATATGTGTATTTGGAGAATCGAAGGGAATTGCTTTCGCTTAATTTTTCCTCATTAATAAATTACAAGTGTGTTTGCTAGTGACTTGAAACGTACATTGACGGGTTTAGGTTGGAGTGATAAGGACCCCATTCGAAGATGGATTACTTATTGACAATATTTATATATTGTTTTCATATGTTTATTGTATAATGTGGAGTATAATGTTTAAATTTTGTATTTAATATTATTGTTATTTTTTAAAAATGTTTAAATTTCTTTGGGGTCTTCTTTAGATTAAAATGAAGAGATTGGAACGTTCATGGATGTATGAAGGAATATTAGACCATTCCAATAAGAAAAGACGTCCTACCGCTAGATTTATAAAGGGTGTTAGCGAGTTTATTGAATTTGCTAAACAACAAGATGAATATGACTTGGTAGACAAAAAACTTAGGTGCCCTTGTGCCAAATGCAAAAACCTGAAATACCAGCTTGACATTGTAGTAGAAGAACATCTCATTATAAACGGGTTTAAGCCAAATTATTACAATTGGATTTCACATGGAGAAGCATATTCTCCAATTCATGAACAAACTCACACCCAACAAATACAAAATGATGAGAACCCATATAGAGAGATGGTTGTTGATGCTATGGATTCCACTATTTTTAATAGTGATTACCATACAACTATTTCTGAAGAACAACCGCCACACCCACAAGCAAAAGCCTTTCTTGACATGTTAAAAGACTCAGAAAAACCCTTGTATGAAGGAAGCAGAATGACATTGTTACAAGCCGCTTCTAGGCTAATTACCTTGAAATGTGAGTTCAATATATGCCATTTGTTGCTGTTGATGGCATTGCCTCGTTCCTTGAGGAATCTTTCCCCGATGATAATATCATGACCCAAAGTTTCTACACTACCAAAAAAGTAGTTAAAGGTCTTGATTACGCATGAAAAGATTGATGCATATCCTGAAGGATGTATGCTATTTTGGAAAGATGATGCTTTGCTTGATAAATGTAAAGATTGTGGGGCGGATAGATATGAGACAAGTGAAGGAGATACAGTTTTGGTGTTGAAAAAAGGCAACGGTAGTAAGAGGGCCAAAAAGAGTAAGAAACCAATAGCATGTAACCAATTGTTTTACTTTCCTCTCGCACCAAGACTTCAAAGAATCTATGCCACCAAAAACATTGCCGAACAAATGAGATGGCACAAAGAAAACCCACGTGCTCCGGGGAAGATGAGTCATCCTAGTGATGGGGAAGAATGGAAACGATTTGATCAGATGTATCCTGATTTTGCGAAGGAACCCCGCAATGTACGACTTGGCTTGTGTACGGATGGATTTGATCCTTTCGGTAATTTTGGGAGGAAGTATTCTTGTTGGCCCGTTATGGTCACACCATACAACTTACCACCTTGGTTATGTATGAAAAGACCATTTATCTTCTTGTCACTTATTGTTCCCGGACCAAAAAGCCCGAAACGTAATTTGGATGTTTATTTACAACCATTGGTGGAGGAGTTGAAATATTTGTGGGAAGTTGGGGTGGAAACTTATGATGTGTCTAAAAAACAAAATTTTCAACTTAAAGCTTCCCTTTTGTGGACAATAAATGATTTTTCCGCCTATGATATGCTATCTGGGTGGACTACACAAGGACAAAAAGCATGTCCTTGTTGCATGGAGGAAAGTAAAGCATTTTGGCTTCCCAATAGCAAGAAAATAAGCTGGTTTGATTGTCATAGATGCTTCTTACGAGAGGGAAATCCACATAGGAAGAACAATAAAGCTTTCACAAAAGGTAAAGAGGTGCTTGATGCCCCTCCGAAACGAGTGCCTGGGGATGAGATATGGAAGACGATATGTGATTTACCATCCCGTATTGATGGTACCGAGGAAGAATTTAAAGAATTGAAAAAGCAGAAAAACGGTTGGTTTAAAAGAAGCATTCTTTGGGACCTTCCTTATTGGAAGACAATGTTGATAAGACATAATTTGGATGTAATGCACATAGAAAAGAATTTCTTTGAGCAACTAATTGACATGATCATGGATGTAGAAGGTGAAAAATGTGATAGCATTGCTTCTAGAAAAGATTTGCAGAAATTTTGTCATCGTCCCAAATTACACATTCGCGGCGACGGGTCTAAGCCAACATCCATTTTCACTCTCGACAAAGCTAAGAGAAAAGTATTGTGTGAGTGGTTACAAAATTTGAAGTTTCCTGATGGGTATGCATCAGATTTTAGTCGATGTGTTGATCTTAAGAAGTCAAGTTGCAAGGCTTGAAAAGTCATGATTGTCATGTATTCATGGAGCGATTATTACCCGTTGCTTTGAAACACCTCGTGCCGACAAACGTTTGGAATGCAGTTGTTGAGATTAGTCAATTCTTCCGAGATTTATGTGCCTCTTCAATATGTGTTGATGACATGATTAAATGCCTGGAAGAGCAAATACCACGAGATATTGTGTAAGCTTGAAATGATCTTTCCTCCCGCATTTTTTAACTCCATGGAGCATCTACCGGTTCATTTGCCATATGAAGCCAAAGTTGGGGGACCCCTCCAATATAGGTGGATGTATCCATTTGAAAGGTAATTAAGATAATCTAGCTACTTTTAAATTAAAATTAATAATAATAACTAATCTATTTATTATATGTTAACTTTATTATTAATAAAACTCATCATTAACTTTTATAGGTTTCTTAATCATTTGAAGAAAAAAATTGGTAATAAAGCTAGGGTGGAAGGTTCTATATGCAATGCTTATTTAACGGAAGAGATTGCAAACTTTTGTTCTCTTTACTTTGAAAAACATATAGAAACCAAAGCAAAAAACTTGAATGTTGAGAAACCGGATGAAGTAGACGGAAGTTTACCCGAATTTTTCCAAACTCAAGATGATGAAGGGTGTTCATCAAAGGGGCAAACACGATATTTGGATGATAAAGAGTATAATCGTGCCCACCTTTACGTGCTATCTAATTGTGACCTTTTGGAGCCATACGAAACACAGTTTGTTAATGATTTCATTCAGAGGAATCCTAATATAAGTAAGGATGATGTTTGGGACAAACATGAGGAACAATTTCCATCATGGTTTCAGAAACATGTAATTGAGTTGAATATTCAAGATGATTTGATAAGAAGTTTGGCTTTTGGTCCTTCAAAAATGGTAAGAACGTGGAATCGATACTCGGTTAATGGGTTTAATTTTCAAACATTCAACCACGGTAAAGGTTAGGCTAGGTGCAATTGGGGGGTTACTATTTCTCCTCTTGATGACAACGAATACTATGGTATAGTTGAAGATATCTTTGAAATTAGTTATAGTGGACGTGACCGAGCTTATAAAACTGTCTTATTCAAGGTTGACTGGAAGGATAATTTGGTATTTGGAATGAGAGTACATGAACAATACAAGCTTGTAGAAGTGAATCGTACTAGAACATACTCTAAGTATGATCCATTTATACTTGCACATCAGGCTCATCAAGTGTATTTTGCTACTTATCCAAGCACAACAAATGATAGAAATCAAAATGCGTGGTGTGCAATCTTTAAGACAAAGGCACGGTCACAAGTTGATACAACTTTTTTCCAAGAAGAAAACGTTTCAAATGAAACGCTTTTGTCTCCACCCGATGAAATCAACTATGAACATGAGAATAAAGATGGTGAAGACATGGAAGAGGAAGAATTTTATGATGTGGAAGAGAGATCACGGGGAGGATGAGGCGGAGGAGGAGGAGGAGAGAAGGGAAGAAGAGGAGGAGAGGAGGGGGAAGATGAGGTGAGGAGGAGAAGGGAGGAGGAGAAAAGGAGGAAGGACGAGGGGTTTGGAGATGAAGATGATTATGATGATGATGATGACGATGATGACGATGAGGAAGAGGATGAGGATGAGGACGAGGGGTTTGAAGATGAAGATGATTAAATTGGTATAATTTTGTATTCCTCAAGACTAAATTATTAAAATTTAGAAGTCTGTATAATTTTCATTTATCATTATTTGTGTTAATTTTTATTTGTATTATTCGCAGATGGTGGAGCAGTCGAGGTAGGAAGCGTGGAGGCGGCTCGGGAGGAGGAGGACAGAGTACGCGTCCCGGAGTGGAGGAGGAGTTTGTGCGGGAGGATCCGTGCGACAGACGGTGACGGTGAGGAGGAGACCGACGCTACCGACGAGCCACGGGTGCCGATATCAGTACACTTCGGATCATAAGATGATTCTTGAGCCGAGCGGGATTATGGTAAGTTTTATTCTTTATTAGTCTACTAATTTTGTTTTTTTTTATTTTTTTTTAAAATAATAATTGTTTGTAATTTTACATGTTCAAAATAAATGCAGGTTTATGGACGATTGCGTGGTACGAGGTGTCACGAAAAGCACGAAGACTAATTTCGTGGGTCCAATTCCTACATCGTGGACACAAGCTTCTCATGCACAAAGAGATGCGTGGTTCAATAACTTTCGGGTATATATTTTCCGTAATTCTTTGTTTTAATAACCAAGGTTATACTTTTATAAATACTAATATGAAATTTTGTCGCTTTTTTTTTTGTAGCAAGCATTTGCTTGGTCACCAAATCTCAAGAACGGAATGTCCGTATCAGTCACGAGGAAGTCGGTACTCGGCGATATCGGGACGTGATTTGGAAGGTAGTTAGGCGCCCAAAGGAACCAGACCACATGAAAGGTATTTAATTAACTTGTTTTGTTATTTGTATTAATTAGTATATACTCTCTTATATTATAAATAATATTAGTAACTTATTAGTTATGATTTCATATGTGTAATTGCAGGTGACAAGTATGAAGGCTTAATAAAGCATACCAAAACTCCCGCTTTTCAGAAGAAGTCTAAGCAAGCATCCCTCAACAAAAGAGGAGGAAAGGAAGACGCCGTGAACGAGCCTACTCATTACGCGGGTTCACGATCGTTCTGGAATCGTATGTTGGGGTAAGTTTGTCTATTATTTCACACTTTTTTTTGTTTTCAATGCAACATGTTTATTTTATGTTAGATTTTTTTGTTGATTTTCTAACATGTATGTTTTTTTTTTCATTCAGAGAGGAAAGAAGAAGTCACAGCCGATTTTTGCGATTTAAGGCTGTTTCGGACACGCATTCCGGGTTGACCACAAAGGGGTTAGAACTTGACTAAGCCAAAAGACAAGCAATTATATGTAAGTTTTCGTAACACTTAATTTTTGTTAATTTACTCTCTTTTAAAATGTCGTATATAAGGTGGTTACCATATTAACTTACAACCATTTGTTTAATATTGTAGGAAGCATTTGAACAAGAAAAAGCCGCCAATCCAGAAACTCCGGATAATGACATATGGTATAAGTTGGTGGATGGCTTCAAGAAAGGGCACGTGTATGGTACCGGAAGTTCAACACCGGCTTTCTATGAGAAAACGCGTAGGAGATCGACTTCAACAATTCCCAGCAACACGTATCAACCGGGAATTATTAGTCAACTTCAAGGTCAAATAAGAGAGCGTGATGAACGTGATGCCAAACGTGATGAAGAATTGCGTCAAATGAAGGAAAGAATGGCAATGTTTGAGATTTGGTGGCAAGGTTGTAACCCCGGACCTGGACCCAACTACGATCCAAATGATCCGCATGGTCCACATGGGGGGAGTGGAGCCGGTGTTGGCTTCCCAGTAAGATGATTTTAGCATGTAAGCTTGTAAAACTTGAACTTTAGACTTGAACATTAGAATAGCTTAGCTTGTAAAACTTTCATTTTCAATATATGAAATGAAGTTTCAGAAAATGGGAGGTGTTGGGTTGAAATGTATGGTGTTGTGTGTGTTGAAATTTGGGATGAATGGTGTTGTGGAACATCGGTTTTTATGCAGGTTGTAAATATTTGGCTAGTAATGAAAACGGAAAAAATCTGAAAAACATACAGGAGGTTTGGCGACTGAATTGGGATTTGGCGACTGAAAATCAGTCGCCATTTTGGCGACTGAATGTAGATTTGGCGACTGCATTTCAGTCGCCAATTTGGCGACTACCTATAATCCGTCGCCAATTTGACGACTTCCCTATCAGTCGCCATTTTTGTCATTTGGCGACTACCCTATCAGTCGCCAAATTTGGCGACCGACTTTAGTCGCCAAAGCTAGAAAAGGCGACTAAGGTCCGCGACTGACGTTTGGCGACTGATTTCAGTCGCCAAAATGATTTTGGCGACTGATTTCAGTCGCCAAAATCAGTCGCCTGTTTTAATTCTTTTTGTAGTGTTGTGCGATTCCTGATGTCAAGGTGTTATATAATGGGCGCACATAAAAACACGGAAGGTATCAACCAAAACACGGGATTTTCATGGGGGCTGAGACCGCTGACCAATTTGTCCTTTCTCACTTTATGAGGCTGAGACTTTAAAAACAATAAACTATTCTTACTTTACCAATTTCCAAGTTCTTACCTTCTTCGTAAACCTAGTTTTCTACTGCAACAATCTTTTGAAGGAATAATAATCTCATGGAATAATTCAGTATTAATATCTACTCATTTTCTTACTCGGGAAAAAAATTAGGGATATTCTCTCGTGTATTCCTTAACTTTTTCATTTTCTAAGATACACACCCTTTTCTTGCAAAAAAACTTTGACCATCAATAAGATATGATAATTTTTTTTTTTTTTTTTTCAAATTGACCGTCCTTAGGAGGTTTTCAGTTTGAAAACGAATTCACGGACGTCTCAACTCGTAGTCGGGAATTATGGTCGGTCAAAGTTTATTCGTTAAAAAAGCTTTGACTAACCATAACTACCGGTTACGACTTCAAAAAGCGGTGATTTTTTTTTTTTTTTTAAATTCAAGGCCTTGACGAGATAATTGGTTTGAAAAAAAAATATTGTGTGAAACAGTTTAACAATGTTAGACGGTTCATTTTATACAAATCACTCTTTTATGATAGCAATAGACAAAATAATTTTGTCTGAAAAAGGACCGTCTCATATTGTGTGACAGTCTTATTTTATAATTTCAATTAAAGCTAAGTTAAGATTAACCTACTTAAGTAAAATTTGTACTACTAATTAAAAGCCATTGGTGCTCAAGTAAAACACAAATTTGTACTTGTTAGGGCTTGCCTGGAATCCATGGAATAATTAGGGGGTAAATTTTATTTGAGTGATGATTACCGAGGAAATTAACTACAGCGGTAATAAGTTCTTTGATGTTAGGTTTGGCATATAAGATTAATTATTACTGAGAAGATGTTTTACTCCCTTAATCATTACCCGGGGGGGGGGGGGTGTAACACCCCCTCATACCAAGGTACCTTACCAGGACTACCCAAGCATGAAAGGCTGTTACCATCTCGGTTGCCCGAGGTTAGTATATCAAAAGCGTCCGTCCTAAACACATTTAATAGAAGTACTGTAAAGTATTAATGTTTACAACAATCCAAATCCAAACCAAAACCAATAAAGTGAATACAACTGAGGACAACTACAAAATCATAGCTAAGACTCGTGGATCGTGAAACTACAATCGGTGATGACGACTTCCCTATGACCGCCCAAGCTCACCAAATGCAATACACGTCAAGTCGCTCACCATCCCCGAATGGATCACCGCAGTTTTACAAAACAACAACAACGGGGTCGGTACCATTCAATCAATGTAAGACAACAAACAATATAACCGGATGATCATCCTCCATAGTAACCGACTACACACCGAAGTGTGTAGCCCTGCCAGATTACCCATCGCAACAGGTAATCCACTCCGCCAGTGGGTGACCGCAGCCCATCCCCACCAAGTCCAGCTCATCAACGAGCGACTAACAATCCCTGTCCCTTAATGTGCACATCCCCTCCCGTGACGGGTTCCACGGAGGGCGAACTAGGGTGTGAAGCCACTCCCGCAAGTGACTCCACCACAATCACACAACACCACGTACAAAGCATCACAAATTGTCACAACACCACAAATCACAACACAACCACATCACCACCGTCATCACAACACCCATACTCCGATGATCAGCAGATAACAACAATCACAACACAGCACAGTCTTAAATCAATTAACAATAACTGAGTAGGGAAACCCTACCTTTATCGCAATCCGCTTACGCTGCAATCAACCATACAAATGCATAACAATTACCACATCGTCACCTACAACAACAATCATATAATTCTAATCACTAACTGCAAAACCCCATTTCCCCCAATTCAAAATCAAAGACAAACCCTAAATATCAATCATTGAATATAAGGATGAGGACTTACCGACGATGAATCAAAGGACAGAATACGATTGCTATGATCACCCAAAGGAGAGATTCAGAGATGATTAGAGCGTCGTAGGATGTTTTAGGTTTTGTCAATTGTAATTAGAAACTGCTTATCGTAATATATAACGCCCTAACCATTTCCAAATCAAACCGCGAAAATAACACTCGACGGACCGGATACTCGGTCGAGTATAGAGCATACTCGGCCGAGTATCCTCTACTCGGTCGAGTATTCCGCATACTCGGCCGAGTATTCCTCGGCAGAAGCCAAACATATCACACACTTAGCACTACTCGGCCGAGTAGGCTCTACTCGGTCGAGTATTCAACTTAACAAAATCCGTAGTGTTACAATCTTCCCTCCTTAAAAAGAACTTCGTCCCCGAAGTTCAACCCATGCATAAAAACAAACCTACCAACTTGACTAAGACACAACAACACAACTAAGACTCAAAACAAAACCTCACCCTATAACACATGAACTCTTAACACCAACTCCACCAACTATACTTACCTCCACAACATGTCTCACGATATCGTATCAACTACATCATATCTCTCTCAACACTAACTCCATACACCACTGCTAGCTCCGTAACATATCATCCACTAGAAAATCCAATATCAAAACATTCACAAACATCAAACGGAATGTTACATTCTACCACCCTTAAAAGGAACTTCGTCCCCGAAGTTTACTCACCCTCATAACCTCATCCTCCAACTGTCAACACTATAGAACTTATATACCTCATCATCCAATCACAAGACTATATAAAATATTCTCACACTCAAGCATCATACTACTACAAGCACGACCATGACCTTTAACAAAGTCAACCCCAACACGAATCAACCTTTTATTCTACATCAAGACTCAAACTTCCAAATCTACTACAACCTGTACAACCATTAAACTCCATGTACAACCATTAAACTCTCTTTGTCGCATCCTACTTCTCTTAAGATAAATGTTACGTCCTCGTAACTCACTAATACCAAACCTTATCTATATCTCATTACCCTCTTTACCCCCACATGTCAAAGATAACCGTCTATAAACCAAACACTCACCATGCATATATCTAAGGCTCTCTTACTTAAACAATTCTCATACTTTAATTCACTCATCACTCCACCTAACCTATACCTCAAAATCTTTAGCTTAACCCAAAACTTCAACTCTTCCACATTACTGCAACATGACATACCTCTCTATATAAACTATATAAAACTCCCATTGCCAAAAGCATAACTCACGATCCACACTTGTTACGTACACTCACACTAGATCCTCAAGTTCTTTCTTCCATTACCGAAAAAAATCATAAATAACTCAACATGGCACTAATTCCCCAACACCCTACACTCACTGTCTACAACAAAGGATTAAGAACCACCTGCATCTTTCGGGTCATTACCACACATGTTCTACGACTCACTTGCCATTACCATGTCTCCTGAAGCCTTATCTAGAACAAGATCAAAATTACTATAACAACCTCTCACAAAGTGTCCCATTAACCGAATATCACTATACTATGACAACAACGAAAACATATACAACTCTATTTCATATCATACTCTACCCTCATTCTCAAATTTAAACTGGTAAAGAAAACATCAATAAACAAAACATCTGTCTATCTGTACACACTGAAGCAACATCAAACAAAACAACAATTTATGTGTAATGGTATGTACTTTGAAACTCGAATCATAATCATTCTCGCCTACTCCACCACAACCGGTGTGTGACATCGCAACACCGCAACCAACAACCACACCGCGGTGCGAAAATACCCGCATCACAACACTAAATACCATGCCCGGATCACCACCCGAGGCACAACAACCACATCGATAAACATCACAACCACATATAATTCCCATAAACACCGACTCAAGTATGACATTTCGAACAAGAAAACTCATTCAAAACCGTTTTACTAGATTATAACACAACATATTATACGGAATAAACCGACAAGAATCTCATGAACATCATCCTTACCATTCCACGGAATAAACATGTATCATCAATACACATACAATTTTAACTATCCATGCCGGATCAATCAAATTATTACCTTTTGAACCTCATTCCATTAGTAGACCGTACCCAACATAAATTACAAAACATTCATATAACAACTTTATAATTATCACACCATACCACTTCTTGTGAGGTCAGAACCTCACACAAACATTTACACATATCATAGACCCGTAATCACATCCAACTAGTCAATCCTGATCACGTAAGTTACCACTTGACAAAGAATATCTCTTATCCAGACTTAACTCAAGTGCCCTTCATAACATATCTTCTTTTACACACAATTATCACCACCGTGACATTAACGTAGCCATATCCTCTCGTACCCAACTACCAACGAATACCTCATATATCCATACCTTAAAATCCCTCATAACCAAACATTAACCACCTTCACAAAATCATCCTCATTAGAACAACTAACTTCCCCAAAATAACATCATCCTCAACCACTAGTGACAATACTATGACACCAACATTTTTCATGTGACTACTCTCTTACTATCACTTCTTAATATAACAATCCCTTTCCTCCCTTTGGTTCTCATCCCAAACAACAAACATCAAATATATCAACAAAAATCACCTCAACACTATTTCCAATTTCATCCGTAATTGTATCGTCACCCGACTCACCACCAAAATCTCATATCGTGCAAATTCTTTACCCAACTTTTGCTTTCTTTAATTCCTCGAAACTCATGATTATCATGTTGTCCTGGAACTTCTACATAACTGTAACTCAAATCCTCATGATAGTATCATACATCTATACGATTCCTTACTTTTATATCACATATCCTCAGTGAACATGTTCCTAGTTTTACTCCCCTTATTCTTTTTTTTTACCCTCAACAAACTCCCTTAATGATTCAACTCTTCATTATTTCTATCTAACTCTCTAGTGCTCCGGTTACCTTCACATTGCTCCAAACTCAATTCCCATTATTTTATGTCGATATCATCTCACTCTTTCTTACCATGGGTCTTCTCTCATTATACTATAACTCCCAATTGTCACTAATCTATCCATAAAGTCAACGTTTAAAGTTCAAACAATTGCATCTCCCTTTTTACATCACTAGGAAACCAAAATTCATCTCATACCGTTAGCTGCCCAAAGAATTACTCACTAGGCTCACATCGTGAAAATTCCAAATTCCCAAACTTGGTCACATCTTCAATTCCACGTCGCGACATATCTCTATCTAAGTTCACTATATACCCCTCTTCTCCATCCATCTAAAGCAACCTTTCATTACATATATCCTTAAGCAACACAATGCTAACCGTCTCCCTCTATAAGTCCTTACACATCCCGAAATGTCACTATTCGTATCTCTCATCTCAATCTTTCATTCTCATGCTTCTTTACACTTACATCACCCTTGCCCATATACACTTACTTTTATACTACTCAATACACGACTATATCACTCATCATATCTCACAAAACATGCTCCTTGTCTCAATGAGCTCATCAATCTACTTTTTCTTGTTCCACAATCCCTCACAACCACATATTAACACCTGTATTCCTTACCCAACACATGTCCTTCACAAGCCGGAATACTCCTTGTCATAACATCCGATGACTTACGTATCAAGACCGTCTCACATATAAAAGAATGGGTTAAGACTCAAAACATACATGTGTATATACCCTAAGACTCAAAACAATGTAAAAACATAGCCACCGGCTCAAAACAAAAGTAAGAACATAGCCACCGACTCAAAACAAAAGTAAGAACATAGTCACCGACTCAAAGTGGCTGCCCAATGAGGTACTCAGTCGAGTACATAACATACTAGGTCGAGTACAAGGTACTCAGTCGAGTAACTATATTACTCGGTCGAGTTTTCGACTCCAGAAGCAAACTCAATTGTCGCAGAAGGATTACTCGGTCGAGTATTGGGAATACTCGGCCGAGTAGACCTTACTCGGTCGAGTATGAGACCACTCGGCCGAGTTCACGACTCCAGACGCTAAACAGTGTTATCACAGAGAGATTACTCGGCCGAATATGGAATACTCGGTCGAGTATAAAAGACACTCGGCCGAGTAGGGACTACTCGGTCGAGTATAGGCGCAGTTCTCAGCACCGTCCAGTTTTTGTAAAACAGTCGTATCTCACTCGTTACTTGGTCATTCTGGGCGTGTGACCTATCGTTAGAATCGTAAGAGGACAAGCTATCACCTCAACGAGGACAAGCTATCACCTCAACTTGGAATCACAGCAATATCTTTTCTAGAACTCGACTTATGACAGTTTTAAGACAACCCTTTCAAAAATCGGTTTGTATACAAATCAAAATTCCTTAACAAAACAACTTAAACATGCATAAAACAAATAATAACGACCCAATACTTCTAAAAACCAGTACATAGTTGAACATTTATCATACCCACACGAAAATTAAACACGACATTCATATGCATTGGCGCATGACCTTAATCACATGCTACTACCAACAACCAAACATTAACATTATCATGATTATGTACCCATGTACCACTACTCTTTTGAAAGCCACATAATAAACACTTAACATGCCAACATATTTCATACCAAATCCATTTCAACAAGTTTCACCATGTCTTACACATGTTCCCACACATCTCACTTCATTTCACATGCTTCAACCATTCAAGTTCCACATACCACACACACGCATCGAAAAGACTCACAACAAATTCCCCCTGGTGACCGGCTTGAGATTGTGAGGGCCATAGTGCGACTTCGGGACGTCTCCCAAGTCTTTGCGGTAGCTCCAAACAACTCTCCCCGGGTTCATTTTATTTAGACTCCCTAAGTTCATTGGGTTCATTTGTTTTAGGTGCCGGAATCGTCGGCTCTGATACCACTTTGTAACACCCCATCATACCAAGGTACCTTACCAGGACTACCCAAGCATGAAAGGCTGTTACCATCTCGGTTGCCCGAGGTTAGTATATCAAAAGCGTCCGTCCTAAACACATTTAATAGAAGTACTGTAAAGTATTAATGTTTACAACAATCCAAATCCAAACCAAAACCAATAAAGTGAATACAACTGAGGACAACTACAAAATCATAGCTAAGACTCGTGACTGTGAAACTACAACTGGTGATGACGACTTCCCTATGACCGCCCAAGCTCACCAAATGCAATACTGTCAAGTGTCTCGCTCACCATCCCCGAATGGATCACCGCAGTTTTACAAAACAACAACAACGGGGTCGTACCATTCAATCAATGTAAGACAACAAACAATATAACCTACCGATCATCCTCCATAGTAACCGACTACACACCGAAGTGTGTAGCCCCGCCAGATTACCCATCGCACGGGTAATCCACTCCGCCGATGGGTGACCGCAGCCCATCCCCACCAAGTCCAGCTCATCAACGAGCGACTAACAATCCCTGTCCCTTAATGTGCACATCCCCTCCCGTGACGGGTTCCACGGAGGGCGAACTAGGGTGTGAAGCCACTCCCGCAAGTGACTCCACCACAATCACACAACACCACGTACAGCATCACAGCTGTCACAACACCACAACCGTCACAACACAACCACATCACCACCGTCATCACAACACCCATACTCCGATGATCAGCAGATAACAACAATCACAACACAGCACAGTCTTAAATCAATTAACAATAACTGAGTAGGGAAACCCTACCTTTTTCGCAATCCGCTTACGCTGCAATCAACCATACAAATGCATAACAATTACCACATCGTCACCTACAACAACAATCATATAATTCTAATCACTAACTGCAAAACCCCATTTCCCCCAATTCAAAATCAAAGACAAACCCTAAATATCAATCATTGAATATAAGGATGAGGACTTACCGACGATGAATCAAAGGACAGAATACGATTGCTATGATCACCCAAAGGAGAGATTCAGAGATGATTAGAGCGTCGTAGGATGTTTTAGGTTTTGTCAATTGTAATTAGAAACTGCTTATCGTAATATATAACGCCCTAACCATTTCCAAATCAAACCGCGAAAATAACACTCGACGGACCGGATACTCGGTCGAGTATAGAGCATACTCGGCCGAGTATCCTCTACTCGGTCGAGTATTCCGCATACTCGGCCGAGTATTCCTCGGCAGAAGCCAAACATATCACACACTTAGCACTACTCGACCGAGTAGGCTCTACTCTATCGAGTATTCAACTTAACAAAATCCGTAGTGTTACAATCTTCCCTCCTTAAAAAGAACTTCGTCCCCGAAGTTCAACCCATGCATAAAAACAAACCTACCAACTTGACTAAGACACAACAACACAACTAAGACTCAAAACAAAACCTCACCCTATAACACATGAACTCTTAACACCAACTCCACCAACTATACTTACCTCCACAACATGTCTCACGATATCGTATCAACTACATCATATCTCTCTCAACACTAACTCCATACACCACTGCTAGCTCCGTAACATATCATCCACTAGAAAATCCAATATCAAAACATTCACAAACATCAAACGGAATGTTACAGGGGGGGGGGGGGGGGTGGGTAATGTATTACCCCTTCATGGGGTAATAGATTTGGGAGGTAAATAATTACTTTTATACCAAACATGAAAAATGCACCTCACATATTACCCCTACTCATTCCTCTTTTTTACCCTCAATCCAAACAAGCCCTTAGTACTAATTAAGTAAAATTTGTACTAATTAAAAGCCATTGGTGCTCAAGTAAAACACAAATTTGTAGGAGTACTTGTTAGTCAATATGTCTTGGTATAGACGGGTGGAGCGAACAGACGGGTAAAGACCTCTAATAAAATGGGTAGGAGGGACAAGGTGGGGCACCCCCCATGTGCTCCCCACTTAATGGCAAATGAATATTTTGTGAGGAAAAGTGATATCCGTCTATACGTATAGACGGATAGTGTCCGTCTATAAATTCTGTCCGTCTATAACGAGAATTTGTGTTTGTTAGTAGGAGTACTAATTAAGTAAAATTAAATGTATTGGGTGTAGCCGTGTAGTGTAGCATATACCACTTGTCTGCTTTTGATAATTTCTGAATTTCAATGATCCTTGAAAAAGTCAAAGTTGAAAAGTAAGGGTTTGAGTGTCAACAGATAGACAAATCCCGTGGTTTGGTTCATTGAGCCCGCGGATTTATGCCTTGCCTATATAATTTGGTGCTATCAATAATAACGTGAAGCCGTGAGCTTGTAATAAAAGGTAAATTTGTTACGATAAATTTTCAAAAAATATTAAGAATACCGATTCTCGTATCCAGATTCTTAATACTTCCTCCATTCAACTCCACTCTATCATGTTTGGTTTTGCACAAGTATTAAGAACTTAATAAAGAAATGAAAGAAGTACAAATGGAATTGTGCAAATTACTTTATTAATGCATAATGTGTGGGTCATAGGAGTTTTGATTAAGCATTATGGAAAGGAGGTGGGTCATCTAGTGGCATTTCTTATAAATAGGATGGTGTGATAAGGACAATATGGTCATTTTACTTTCTTTTTATAGTAAGTGGTAGAGTGGAGTTGAATGGATTATTATGGAAAGGTGGTAGAGTGGAGTTGAATGGAGGAAGTATGAGACTTTAACATAAGTACGGAGTATAAGACCCCGTTTGACACACGACACTTCAGGTAGTTTATTTGACCAAATTTTCAGCTACCTGATTTTTTTTTTGCAAGTATTTGACAAGTAGCTTATTTGGTCAAATAAGTTATCTGAAATGAAATGTTACCTAGAGTAACATTTGAGATTTCAGGTACCTGAAATAAATTATTTTCCATTTATTATTCTTTCAATCTATAATACTCCGTATTAAATAACTATCAAATCCTTATACGTCATTTTACCAAAAACCAGTTACCTTTTCAGATAGTTTGCCAAACATTTTTTTTATAATCAGTTAATACCTTATCAGTTGCTACTTTTCATTTACCCTATCAGTTATTTTTTCAGATTTCAGTTAGCTTTTTAAGTTTTAACTTGCTTTTCAGCAAATTTTACCAAACAAAGCCTAAAATAATATGAGAAAAATTCACTACCCCAAATTTTTAGTCTTAGGTTCGCACCTGGTTAGTAGTCCTTGCTACAACTACTACTAACTCAAATGACACCCAAACTTTCCCAAAATGAAGCTTATCCAATTTACGTGCATGAACTGGATCCATTATATCTACCGGATCCATGCACTTTTCTAAATAAAACAAGGATTTTTCTAACGTGTTTCCTTAGGGCATACATTAATAACCTAAATGTGGTAAGATTTGCAAGAGATTCTCATCAAATATTCAAGTATAAACTCATTTATACCATAATTTGTGAGAATCTCTTACAAATCTTACCACATTTAGGTTATTAATGTGTGCTCTTAGGGCACACGTTAAAAAAACCCATAAAACAATGAATTTACTGCATTTATTAATCTTTTGTCCTAATTAAATTTCTGTTGTTTTCCGGAAAAATACTAGACAGATAATGGACTGCCCATTTTAGCCTATAGTGCTGTCATGGGATAGACTTTATCTTATTGCTTGTTGCCGTGCTATTTACAATATATAAAGTCATGGTTTAGGTTTAGCCTAAATTAGTAAAAGTTGAATGTGACATTTTGTAAAACTTGTATGGCAGTTTGTCGATATTTTTTTTTTGTGGTTTTGATTCGATTATCGTATATGTGAAAATGTGAAATTGAGTTGTTAGTACATTATAAGACGCTGAATATATAAACGTGATATAAACCTGTTATTTGTCCATTACTTTATGTTAAGGAAATGTTTCAATCATCAATTTGTTTTGGTAATTGAACTAGATAGAGATCATTGAGTGGTCCTTTTACTCCTTTAACTTATTGTTCATCTTAACCCTTTGTTTTTTTTAATAAAATTTTTCGTTTAAATATAATTTATAGTGATATTTGTTATTAGCAAAATTTTATGCTTTGATCGATCTCAAAATTTTGATGTAAAATATAAATCTCGGATGCCATTTATTAAAATATTACGATCCGAGTTTAATTAAAAAGTATTCTACAAAGTACTCGTATTTGTTTTCCGAGATTAGATGGTAAATTTATCCTTAACGTGAAAAACAAGTAACCTGGTTTACAACTTTACATGCACTTTTTTAGGGAAATGGATTCTCTCCATTTCCTTTCTCTCCATTTCCTCTCACAATCTATTTAAATAATAATTACCTCTTCATTCTCATTTCTCCTTTATTTTTATGCGTAAATTTATAACCGTTAGATGTTGCCAAAATACGATCCGGACCATTCATAGGAACTTACCTCTCCATTTCTTTTTAGGAAATGGAGAGAAATTGGGCTCCTTTTTTAGTATCTTGTGAGTTCATGTTTCACGATTTCATGAGATAGCATGCCGTTGAGGCCTTGAGCCGATTTTTTTTGCCTTTCAGCCAATTGAGGAGCTTAGTGTGTAGTGTGTAGCGTGTAGTGTGAGAACTCTACGACTGACTTCGAGCCTTTTTTTGCCTTCGGCGAGTCTCATTTCAGACATGTGGTATCTGTCTTATGTTTAAACGGATAAAAAAAAATGTTTTTGATAAAATGTTGCCATCACTTTATTGTTATACAGTGATAATTTTAATTATAATTTTGATTGTTTATTAGTCACTTTATTATATAATAATGACATTTTCCTCGGTCTTAATTTAAGGTTGTGTAAAATGGTGACACTTTTCATTGTTTAATTATCACTTTTTTGTTAAGTTTTACCTTGCTCGTTTTTTAATACTCGTATAATTTATTTTATTTTATTTTTGAATTCTCTCCTACCCCTAGACTTTCATTATAATGTTAATAATTGACTTTTCACGGTTTCCAATACAACATTTTTATCCTATTTTAAAATGTTTGTATACTTTATATTTCGTGGTTATAAATATAATTTTCTAAAATATTGTTTCATTACTAAAATCTTATATATATATATATATATATATATATATATATATATATATATATATATATATATATATGTATGTATATAAAAGCTGGGTTGAAGCGTGGATGCGCCACGTGTCCTATACTGACCTTAATGACAAGCATTAATTACAAATTTAATCATTTAATATGAGCATAATAAATTTGTATAAATCTCAACAAAATATTAATTATAGTTTAATAAAATTATTATAAAATTACATAAAAAAATTACGGTAATTTGATTCTAAATTTAGTAAAAAAATTATTTTGATAAAAAATCTAAAATGTAAATATTTACGTTCATTGCGAAAAATGCTTTCAATTGAGTATAATTTTGATTATATTTATTGAAATATTTTGATATGTAGAGATGATTAAAGTGAGTGTCTCACAATATTTTACATTTACGTAAACAAATATTTTGAGAAAGTTATAAAACTTAAACCATTAAATCTGGTCAGAAAAATATATTTGGGAGAGTCATTGTATTTATTAAAAATAGAACTTAAAGAAAACTACTAAGAGATAAGTTTTTATAGTATGAGAATAAAAAATTTTTTATTATATTGCGAGAAATTGAATACATATAAGATTTTGATAGGTTTAAATAGTGTGATAAGGAGTATGTATTTACACAGTAACACATTAATCACGAGTACATTTAAATAATCAAAACAAAAGTAATGATTATTAAGTAATATATATAGTATTATAAACGACATGAAAAAGTAGAAAACACGTTACAATTTTCTTTAATATATTCAATTAAATATGTATGCGTCAAGTGTAAAATATTGATTACGACTAACTAAATATTACTTTAAGAGAAATATTTTATATGTTATCTTTGAAATACCTTTTAGTTAAAACCTCAAAAAAAAAAATATTTGAGAAAGTTCAACCAATTTTATTCACAGGTAATTTATTAAACATCATTGTAGAGAAATAATACAATTGATAGTTGTTTAAAAAAAACAAACGGCTGGTGGAGTCGATTAGAGAATGTGCTTGGGAGCTTGGGGCTTGGAAGAAGATAAGTATTGGAAAGATTAATTGGGCTCTTGAGAATAAACGTAAACATTTGGCACGGCTCAATCAAGGAGGGAGAACCGAGGAGGAAGTGAAGCGTAGAAGGAAAATTGTGGCGGAGATAGCTGAACTTTCTAGGCATGAAGAGCAATATTGGAGGCAGAGATCGCGTGCACTGTGGCTGCGAGATGGGGACCGTAACACAACCTTCTTTCATACAAGAGCAGGGGAGAGAAAGCGGAAAAATTTTATCGGCAAATTAATAGATGACAGCGGGGTGGAAAGGACTGGCGAAGAGGCGATCTCAAGGGTAGCAAACAATTATTTCACGGAGCTTTTTACTTCAGCTAGACCGTCTGATTTTGAAGAGGTGTTACAGGGGCTTGAAGGGCGCGTAACGGACCGTATGAATGCATTACTACGGGCTGCTTATCGTGAGGAGGAAATAGTTGAGGCTCTAAATCAGATGGATCCGCTGAAAGCACCGGGTCCTGACGGGATGAATGGGTTATTTTTTCAGTCTTATTGGCATATTATAGGACCAGATGTGGTAAGTACGGTGCTTCATATTCTTAACGGGAATGAGTCGGTTGAGCCTTTAAATAAAACTAATATCGTCTTAATTCCCAAAAAGAAAGCCCCGGACAAGATAAGGGATTTCAGACCGATTAGCCTATGCAACGTGGCTTACAAACTGGTATCGAAGGTCCTTGCTAACCGTCTGAAACTGTTTTTGAATGAGATCGTTTCGGAAAACCAGAGTGCCTTTACGCCAGGGAGATTAATCACTGATAATATTTTGATTGCCTTTGAAGTTTTTCACTATATGAAGAATGCTAGAAGTAAGGAGGGATACATGGCTATCAAACTCGATATGGCTAAGGCGTATGATAGAATTGAATGGGCTTTTTTGAGGAGGGTTCTTCTTGTTATGGGGTTTGATCGCTCTTGGGTGGCTCGAGTTATGGACTGTGTTACAACGGTCAAGTTTGCAGTCATGATAAACGGTACACCGTCTGAAGAGTTCAGTCCATCTAGAGGTCTAAGGCAAGGTGACCCGCTCTCCCCGTATTTATTTATCCTTTGTGCGGAGGCTTTATCAAATCTCATGAGGAGGGCAGTTGAAGATCGCTCTTGGGTAGCGAATGGGGCTCCAGTTATCTCCCATCTTTTGTTCGCGGATGATAGCATCTTCTTTGCGCGGGCGACGATTGGTGAAACCGAGACTGTTAAGTCGATTTTGCGTAGGTACGAGCTTGCCTCGGGCCAGTTGGTGAGCCTGGACAAAACTACGATGTCGTTTAGTAGAGGAATTCCGAGTGCCCAAAGGGAGAGAGTAGCTGATTGTCTTGGGGTTCGAGAGGTGGCTGAGCATGACAGATACTTAGGTTTACCTACGGTGGTTGGAAGGTCGAAGAAGGTCTTAACGGACATCATTCGGGATAAGCTCAATAAAAGATGCCAAGGTTGGCGTGGGAAATTATTGTCTAGGGCTGGTAAGGAGGTTCTCATAAAGGCAGTTGCCAATTCACTCCCTACCTATGTGATGAGTGTGTTTCAAATTCCGGCCAACTTCTGTGATGAGCTTAGAAAGATAGTGTCTCGTTTTTGGTGGGGGCATGAGGAAGGGAAGAGGGGTCTGTCATGGGTTTCGTGGAGAAAATTGACTCGGCCAAAGTGTGTTGGAGGAATGGGGTTCAGGGACTTTCGTTTTTTTAATCTAGCTTTACTAGGTAAGCAAGCATGGCGTCTCGTGGTAAACCCGACCTCTCTTTGGTCTCGGCTGATGAAAGCCAAGTATTATCCTCAAGGAGAATTTATGAGTGCTATGGTTGGAAACAACCCTAGCTATACTTGGCGTAGCATTGTTGGTGCGAGGTCGGTACTTGAGCAGGGAATGAGGAGAAGAATTGGGAATGGTCGTGGCACTTTAGTATGGGGGAATGCGTGGATCCCGAGCACACAGTCAGGCCGCGTTATTTCACCATGCCCAGCTGGAAGCGAGATGATGGAGGTGGCGGAGTTGCTGAACCCGAATGGTGGGGGGTGGTGGACGGAGAAAATTGATCAGCTCTTTTTGCCCTTCGAGACCGAACGAATCACTAATATTCGTCTGAGTACGACTGATGCTGATGACCTGTGGTATTGGGTGCATGAGAAGGATGGCCTCTACTCGGTTCAAACCGCTTATAAAATGCTAGCAAGGGATACGGTGGATATGGCGGATATGTCCAATTGGGAAAGGGAGAAGTGGTTATGGAACAAGCTCTGGAAGGTCCCGGTTTGGCCCCGTGTGAAGCTTTTCTTTTGGCAGCTGTGTAATGAAGCACTAGCAACAAAGGCAAATATCGCGTCTCGAGTGGGAGGTGAGTCTTCTTCTTGTTCGTTTTGTCATTCCAATAACGAGTCGAGTCTGCATTTATTCTGTAATTGTGGGGTGGCTAATTGGGTTTGGGACGGGATTGGGCTGCCGTGCGAGGAAGAGGAAGTTAGGGGTCGAGGGGTGAGGGAGTGGGTGGAGTACCGGTGGAGGGAGCTTAATGAGGCGGATTATGGGAAGTTTATGGTGGGATGTTGGGCATTATGGGAGCATAGGAATAGGGTGATTTTCGATGAGGTGGAGATTAACCCGGCAAAGGTGGTTCGTAGGGTGCAGGACGTTCTCGCTGAGGAGAGTGGCTGGAAGGATGTGGGTGGGAAAAGGAATAAGGCTGGTGGACGGGGGGAGGTGAGGAGAGGGCGGAGGGATGGAAAGCTCCATCAAGGGGAGTGGTGAAGGTTAATATGGATGCGGGAGTGTTGGACGGGGTTGGAGTGGGTACGGGAGCAATCTGCCGGGATGAGACAGGGACGGCACTATGGGGGGTGGCTATCAACCGGGCTCTCACCTGGGAACCAGCCATTGCCGAGGCTGTGGCAATCCTTGACGGGGTTCAGGAAGCTGCGCGGAGAGGACATCGCGATGTGGTAGTGGAGAGCGATTGCTTGCAGATTATTGAAGATCTTCAAAAGATGCGGCATGGACGGAGTATTCTTTCGGCTATTCTTGATGATATTTTAGATTGTAGCAGTTCTTTTGATTCCTTACGATGGTCACATACCAGTCGAACAAACAATTGTGTGGCCCATGCGTTAGCTCATTTTAATCCTAGTTATGTCGGTAGAACGGTTTGGGATGGTGACTTGCCACCGATCGTCAACAATGCTGTAATTTTTGATATTTCGTTATTGAATTAAGCCCTATGGGTGTTTACCTCAAAAAAAAAAAAAAAAAAAAAGGTGCAAATTTTTTATAGATACGTTTGACACATAGCAATTGCAACACACAATCAAAAGAATTGAATAAGTTGAGTTTGGAAGCTATTTATTTGATACATAATTATCATGCCGTTATACATAAAAAAATTATAAATTACATAAAATTATATTCACATCATTTTGAACAAATATTAACTGATTCGGGACATAATGTATCGTTAAATAATATAATTTGAGAACTCAATGTTGATCGTTGCGTTATTCAAATAAAATTTATTTTAATTAATATGATATTAGATAAGTCACAAATTTATTTATAAAACGTTGATCATGCATAATTAATTATCACTTATTAATTTTAATAATTTTGTATGTATTTTATTTTAAAACATTGAAGTTAAACCTAAAAAAAATTAATTTGAGAAAAATTAATTTATTTTTACTTATAAGTAAAAATATTACATATCATATATGAATAATATTATTTTTCTTCAATTATAATAATAAAATTTTAAAACAGGCCGCGCGAAGCGCGGGATACTATCTAGTTTAAATGTAAATATTTGAGTATGATCCTGTAACTTTTTGTATTTTTAATGTACTTAAGGTTAAAGTTTTGAGACATTAGCTTCAAATTGTCAAAAACGAATATCTCAATTAAAGGAAACATTACCTAACTCTGTAGTTTTTTTATTTTCTAAAATAACGTTCAATAGCAAAACTATCATGACAATCAGCCGATTTAAAACTGTTTACTGAAATGAGGTTCATGGACGATCAGAAATTAAGAAGTTACATGATGGAGAGATACGACGCCTCCCGTGACCATGTTGGAAAAAAAATCTCTTTACTATAAAAGCTAAGTCATTTAAGAGCTTCTATTGGTTTCCTGATTTAAGGGAAAAAAATTCATTTTCTAGAGTTAGCCCCATGACAAACTTGTCTTCGATTTATTTAACATCATTTCATTATTCAATTACAAATTCAGAATATTACGTATTATTATTGTACTAACTATCTTATCCGTATGTCAATCTAAAAATCAACCAGCACATTTTTTTTTCACGGGATTAAGACTAATGTAAGAGAATTGATTAGTTCTCTAAATGTTACTCCTACTTTTTACATGTATATCTCAAAATCATCATGTTTAATTTCTTCCTGAAATATAATAATGTGATGACAATAATTGACCAAAGGAAAACACTAAAGCACAAATTGACCAACATAATCAAATAAATTAACCTCATTTCAATCATATAAAATGCTCTTCTTACCAATAATTAACTAAAATAACGAGTTATTTTACAATTCGTTAATTTGTAGTACGTAGAACCTAGAAAGTAACTACGAGTAAACTTTTAACAAAGTAATGCAATAAATTATTTAGTCTATGGATCACGCCGTCATCGAAAAGGAATCCCCCAACTATAATTTTCTTGACAGTCAAGAGAAAGTCAAATCACTTTTTTTTTTTTTTAGAAATAAATAATTAATTTTATGTCCAATTAAATTTTTGTTAGGCTAATGGAAGAGACTAGGTCGATGAAAGCCGCATTATCGACCTATTTTCACACCTTCTGCTTAACTGTCAACTTCAAAGGATATACTCCGTATAATGGACCACTCTACGCCCTATGATTTAATCTAATCAATTAATCGTGTATTTATCGTGTGCATTTATGTTATTTTGATTGTATAATTACATAATTTTAATTGTTGCTAAATTTGGTCTAGATTATTTAATGATTTCCTATTGTATTGCGTTGATTTTCAATGCCGAAATAAGTAGTCATTACTCATTACGTTTATTTCGTGTGTAGGTTAACCTGAAAAACAGAAGTCGCATTATCGAAATAATTTCACACCTTGTGCTTAACCGCCGTCTACTTCAAAGGGTAATGGACCACTGTACATCTTAAGATTTTATCTACTCTCTTTTAAATGATTTATCGTGCGCATTTATGTTATTTTCATTGTATAATCATATAATTTTAATTGTTGCTCAGTTTGGTCTAGATTATTTAATGATTTTCTATTGCGTTGATTTACAATGTCCAAATAAGTAGTCATTACTCATCACGTTTATTCCGTGTGTAAGTTAACTTGAACAACAATATCCCACTTTAATTTTCTAAAATCTCCAACTTGTATTAGTTAATTATTCAAGATGGAGAAGTTAGTAAAACGAAAGTGGCATAGCGTTATTTAGGTTAACATACACGCAATTGAGAAAAAGAATATTAGATTATTGTTCTTTGAAAGACAAACGTTCGAGAATGGTGAAAATAAGCTAAGATACTCATGTCAACCAATATTACATGATTGAATATATTATATATTATTACAATATATCACAAATTTACTTATAAATGATATATTGATATATATTTAGAGATCTGTCTGCTTGAGCAACCCGACAGTGAGATACACTTGTAAATCGATCGTCGACATTACTATATGTTTTATGACTTTATCCATGTGAAATACTTACATAGTTGTATAAGATATGATATTTAATCGCGATCTTTCAAGTAAAACAAAAAATCGTACCCCGAAATACGTGATCCTAAATACAAAATCTCAAAAACGGAACAAATTGGATTGAGGTACGAACCATTGAATCATCATTTGTTGTCTAATCACACATTTATGAATTCCGTGGAATTTCGTTGATAAAAATACAGTTGAAATAGTGGGTGACGCAACATTTTTTTGGCGTAACACAAGTGTAAAGTTGGTGCGCAATACACTTGCATTTTGTATACTAACGTTATCTCACTCAAGATAAGTGACATTTGAGGTGTCATGTACGATCATACGAGTAAATATGTGCAAGGATTTACGTCTAGATTTGCAATTCTCTTCACAATGATCTCTAATTGAAGTAACTCCGCCGTCAAATTTGAAGCATTCAAGTAGTTACAAATTCACCCTAGTATTAGTATAGACTATAGAGTATCGATTTGTAATTATCGATAACAGTCGAGTAATACGTTTTGATTTGTACATTTTTGAACTCTCAGAACTTTTAAGAATATATTAAGATGGATAATTTACATGTGGTACATCAATTTTGCTTGGAGTTTTTTCGATAGACATTTAGTGATATGGAATAAACTCAGTATTGACAACAAATCTCTATCACTTCCGATAGAAACATACTTGATAATATTATTGTTGGTGGTGTTCAGTCCAATCTTGGCTCGTTAAGGCTATGTTTGGTAAGGCATTTTAGGTACCTGATTTGACCAAGCAACCTGATTTGACTAATATTTCAGGTAGTTGTTTTAACTAGTGCTGTTTGGTAAAGTCATTTCAGGTACCTGAAATGACTTTTCAGGTACCTGAAATGAAAAACTACTCCAGGTAACTTTTAAAAGTTTCAGGCAGCTGAAATGTTCTACTTTACATATTTACCCTTTATTTAAATTAATTTATTATCATTATTAATGTCCTTTTATGTCATTTTACAAAAAATCAGTTACCTTTTCAGTTAGTTTTACCAAACACTCTACAATTAATCAGCTACCTTATCAGTTTCCAATTTTCAGGTAGCTTTTCAGGTACCTTTTTAATTTCAGTCACCTTATCAGATTTCAGGTATCTTTTCAGGTTTCAGGTACCTTTTCAGTTAGTTTTACCAAACAGAACCTAAATGGATATTGAAGAAATATGAGGTTTTAGATTACCTCTGTATTTTTTAACCAAACGACACGCTGGTTTCACTAACTTAATTAAACTCTAACAAGTGTATCTCAACAAGCATGGACTTGCATTTTGTACTAATTACAATATATCACACATCTTGCGTGATACAAATTTTACTAACCGTATTAGTTACAAATTAAAATAAGTGTTAAAACATATTACACGAAGTATAGACATTAACGTAAACTTGTACTTTTTCCTTTCACACTTCGTAAATTAAGCCAGAATTTACATCTTTTTCTTCTCACATAAAACACACGGCAATATAATCATCCAATATGGATATGAATGAACAAAATATCGTGATATAGCCAATTTACCACAATTTTATCTAACTATGATGATTATTGATTTAAAACTTATCCTTTTATCTGTAACGTCTTCTTCTATTTGAAAGGTCATATAACCTTGTAATTGTAAAAGGCTCTAAAAACTCGATTTTTCGAATTCTTAACATTCTTATATTTCAAAAAATATCCAGTCCCTAATTTTAGTTAACTTCAGTTCAATTAAAAGTCCATTTCAATTACGTTTAATTACTTTTAGCCTTCGCTTCAATACATTTTAATTTCCAAATTATTTTAAACCGTTTAAATCCAAAAACCGACCCGTTAGATCAACTCCACACCCAATTAATTAATCAAATACTCAAAAACACACTTGATATTCAAATTCAAAACCGAGTAAAATTGTTGTAGGAGTGGACTATTGGACGGTGGTCACTCACTCACTCACTTACCAATATCAACAAATTTAAAGAGTAAATAATAATAGTAAAACACAATCACTTTGCACATCATATATCGTACTCAAAAACATTAAAGTTGACATGTATACACGATTGTCTTATAAATAGTACAGTCTATACCCACGAATCTTCCATCCTTAAAACTCACATCATATGACTTTCTTCTCTTCTTCTCCTCTTCTCATTTTCCACTTCAACAAAAAAACTCAATATACATAGCTACCTTCCTCTTTTCCCTCTCTATATTATCTCCTAATATCTAGTTAATTATTAATATTATTTACCTAAATTCCTCTGTTTTTCTTCGAATATTTCCCATATTTTCATCAAGATTATTGCCAGGTAAATATATTATGGAGTATTAATTTTTTTTTTTGGTGACGAGGGAACACGCAGCTGCTCCTTTGGTGCGCACTTATTATGATTATTGTGACAAATTCATTTTCTTGCAATAATGTTTTATTGGTTAATTTCTTTGTGTAATTTAAGTTGGTTTTGTGCATTAAATCTTTAATGGGTAGCTCAATTTTTTGATCTTTAATAGATTAATGGCACTAAAATGAAAATATTCAATTAGATTCAGGTTTTTACACTTTATAGTACTTCATTTGATGCAGATGCTATAAAGTCATACTAACTTTCATGAAGATTCTGATTAGATTTCTTGAAATTGAAACAATTCTCTTTTTCCGCTTTTTTGTATTCCGTTTCAATCATTTGTTTAACTTTTATAGTTAGTTAAATTCTTGTTTTTGATTGAAGGTGGCAAGGTGCCAAGGTGGTAAATACTACTCTTTCCCTCTCAGTCATTTGTTTATCTTTTATATTTAATTGTAAGACGTTGTTTAATCAAAGGTAAACAAATGATTGAGACGGAGGTGAGTATAATCATTTCAGGGTTTGATTCATAAATATGACATATAATCATTTCTGTACAAATCTTAGACAAAAATTGGTTAAATATGATATTAATGTTAATTAATATTAGCTTAATGAAGAAATAATACAAATCAGAACATAAAATCATATGACTTTCATCTGCAACAATCTTTTTCTGGAATAAGTCTAGAACAGCTAACCTCTTGACTTAAAACTTTAAGGAAAACTTAAATTATTTTACTATTAATTTATAAAATTTATATAGATTAATGCTTAATTTTGCTTAATTTCATGGGCCCTCTACTTTATTTGCTGTTAAATGACTTTAGTTATGATCATTGATGCTAGTTGTATTGTTTTTGTCTTTTACATTTATCTTCTAGTGCCATTTGACGGTTTTTGATGTCAGCCGATCCCAGATCATTTTTACAGTTTAAGTCAGTAGAAAGTTTGACTATTTTATATATGTATATAGTGAAAATGTTGGAAAAGATGGAAAAATTCGACACGATGAAAGTAATCAATGAATTCGAGGAATTAACCAAGAACGCGGAGCAAGTTCAACGCGATACTTTGAGGAGGATTCTAGAAGAAAACGCGGAGGCTGAGTATTTGCAAGAATTAGGAATCAATGCTCGAACCGATGTTGAAACATTTAAACAATGTGTTCCTCTTGTAACACATAAGGATTTGGAACATTATATGCAAAGAATTATGGATGGCGATAATTCACCTATTTTAACCGGGAAGCCTCTTCCCAATATTTCCCTAAGGTGATTACACGGAAATTCTTAGGTACACCGTGTGCATTTTTCCATGTACGACTTTGTATAATTGTATTCATAGTGGTCGTTTGATTGAATGTGTGCAGCTCTGGAACAACTCAAGGAAAGCCGAAATTTTTGCCGTTCAATGATGAGCTGTTTGAAAACACAATGCAAATTTATCAAACGTCCTTCGCGTATAGGAACAGGTAATTGATTTTGTTTTGTTTACATTTGTAGACGAACAATTAGATATGGTTTTAATTTTGCATATATTTGATTTTCTAATATTAGATTCACAAAATGCTTATAAATCTTAGGCAAGAGTGGCTTTTGATGCAGTCGTTGTCGAATATTGCTACTTTTGTTAGGCTGCTACTTTTTCTTTTTGTTGATAATGAATTTGCCGGCTCTTCAATCTTCATTAGTAAAATCTACATGAAGATTGTCGTCTAATGGTTAAGATTGAGTTACTGTGTATATAAGTTCCTATTTTGGACCCCTGCTCATTAATACTATTCATTTTTGCACCTTTTAACAAACTTATATATACGGGACCGTCTCATACCCTCTCTCATTGTAAAACTGTAAATTGGTCTCGTATGTAAGACGGTTTTGTTCATCTATATGAAGTTATCGACAATGCGGAAATGTAGTTGTTTTGTTGTCTTGATTGATATAGCAACATTCTTCTTTAGGTAATACTAACGTCAATTATTTGTAAAAGACGGGCCAAATATGCTTAAAGTTGTGTCATTTTTGGGCCCCACCATATAACTTGTTACTTGTCTTATGCAAGTGGCTGAATATTTGGCCAATGTATAACTATAGACGGATATCTCCCGTCTATAATGAGAATTTGTGTACTAATGTTGTAAACTTCGTCTTTCAGAGAGTTTCCGATTGGCAACGGAAAAGGACTACTTTTCATTTACAGTAGCAAACATTTCAAAACCAAAGGAGGTTTATCAGCAGGAACTGCAACGACAAATGTTTTTCGACATCCACAATTCCGTACAAGTATGAAAACGATCCAATCGCAGAGCTGCAGTCCGGATGAAGTGATATTCGGGTCTGATTTTCATCAATCTCTATACTGCCATCTTCTATGCGGGTTATTACATCTCGAGGAAGTCCAATTTGTGAGCTCTACATTCGCTCACAGTCTAGTACAAGCATTTCAGACCTTTGAGCTAGTTTGGGAAGACTTATGCTCGGATATTCGTGACGGTGTGCTTAATGAAAGCATTACTGATCCGAATATCCGAGCTGCTATGGCTCGAATCCTTAAGCCTAACCCTCAATTGGCCGATACAATTCACGGAATTTGTAGCGGATTAAGTAAATGGTATGGGTTAATACCAAAGCTTTTCCCGAATGCTAAATACGTCTACGGGATTATGACGGGTTCTATGGAGCCGTATTTGAAACAATTAAGACGGTATGCCGGGTGGTTACCTCTTGTATGTGCCGATTATGGTGCTTCAGAGGGTTGGATTGCGGCTAATGTAAACCCGAGATCACCCCCTGAGTCTGCCACTTTTGCAGTACTTCCTAATATCGGTTATTTCGAGTTTATCCCGTTAAGAGATGATATAATTGGAGGGTTCGAGCCCAAACCGGTTGGATTAACCGAGGTTAAGATTGGTGAAGAATATGAGATCATTGTCACAACTTTCGCAGGTATACATATTATTATCGTCTTTCTAAATTTAGTATTCCGTATATTTTTCCCTAATAATCGAATATATAAGTCTGTATTTAAATGATTTGTCCTTTTGAAAAAAAAAAAACAGCAATAATGCTAATTCAATAGGGATGGGATAGTGCCTTTGTAGAAAGGGAAATGTCGTCAATAATAGTGTCCATAAAAGTGGACTTATTTTGGGATGTCCCTACGCATATAGGAGACACTCATCTTATAAGGTCATGCCCCCAATAATACTCCCAATAAGAGTATAAGACGATTCTACGGCTGACGGGGGGTTCAAACCCAGGTCATGAGTACCACATCTGATGCGCATTTTGTTAGGTCGCGTTAATAATTGAACAAACTAGTGGAAGTATAGAAGATTAGTCACTAATCACTAAAACGACGTTTTATAGTGAAGTAGTCTTGACGGTCCTGATGGTTATTAGCTCATTAATCACTAACTAATCGCGCTTTATTTACTGGCAAAGTTGGTTTTTTTTTCGAAACACAATGGCCAGCTAAAGATTTACAACTTGTAGAAATAACAATTGTTTAATTAATTGTGCTTAAAAAGATAATCACTTTAGAAGGACTAATTAATCACTAAAATAGTCCATGAATTCTGACAAAGAAGTTGTTGCTTAGCTGTTTTAATCACTAAGATAATACAAGTTTATGGGTTGGTAATTGTGTCGGGTAATTGTTCGTCTTTAATTAATTGCTCAATTAAAGAAACAAAACTAACTCCGTCAAGAACAATATGTACTCCTAGAAGGCGATATGGTATGGCTTTACAGTTAAGACGGTTTTATACAAGAATGTGTGATATGAAAGTAAGCTTATGTTGGATTTCCGATTTATGTTGGGCAGGTTTATATCGCTATAGGCTAGGTGACAGAGTCAAGATAATGGGATTCCACAACAAAACTCCGGAGCTTAAATTTGTATGTCGTCAAAACCTTATGCTTAGCATCAACATCGACAAGAACACGGAAAAAGATCTACAAATAGCCGTAGAAGAGGCAAGTAAGTTATTAGTCTCGGAAAAAATTGAGGTCATCGATTTCACGAGCCATATAGACAAATCTAAAGACCCGGCTCATTATGTCATATTCTTGGAGTTAAGTGGTGATGCCGATGAGAATGTGTTAAAAGAGTGTTGCAATGCCTTGGACCGAGCATTTGTTGATCCCGGTTATATGGGTTCACGGAAGATTCGGACAATCGGTCCTCTTGAGCTAAGGGTTTTGAGGAAGGGAACATTTCATAAGATTTTGTTACATTACTTGAGCATGGGTGCCGCTGTTAGCCAGTTTAAAACACCGCGATTTGTTGGGATTAATAACAAGGCCCTCCTTCAGATAATATGTAGCAATGTTGTTAAGAGTTACTTTAGCACTGCATTTGAGTGAAATTGGAAATTGTAATTACTGCTATATAGTGTTATGTATGATAGTAGAAATTTATGTTTCTTCACATTTGAATAGGAAAGGTTATATGAGTGTCTTTTTCTTACTTTTATTTACACGATGTAATTCAAGTGTAGAAAATTAGTTGTTAATTCGGTTTTTAATAATTTTCGAGTTTAATAATGGATTTGTATATTATGCCAAGTTGCAATTAAGCAATCAATCAATACCATACAAACAAACCAGAAACCAATGAATCTCAATGTAATTAAATAAATTTATTAATTATACTATATAGTTTTTAATCAATAGCATTGTATGATGGACCCGACGAAGAAACTTCAATGTAAATATTATATAGTTTTGGTTGAAGTATAAATTTAGAAAATATCAAAATATGGTGATTTTTCTTAAAATAAACATGCTCCACATATGTTATAAATTAGTATTATCAGTTAATTATACAATTATTTAACATAAGTAGGTTATATTTTGAAAACTATTAAAAGGTAGATTTCCAAAAGATGTAATATTCTATCATTATTTCGATTTGATTTAATGCATATAACCTCTTAAAATTGCATGTCTAAATAATAAAAGTAATTATGTTAGTATTGAAAATAATTGTATTAACATTATTTAACATAAGTAGGTTATAATAATGCGTTAATAATCACTCAATTGAATAGTCAAAATAACTATATTAGCAAGGAGAGTGGTGAAAGTAATAGAAACAAACAATGGGAGTAGTGAAATTATCAATATTAATCGGTTGTGTGGTTTGGGTTTACGTTGTAGAAGTGTAATCGGCTGTGTGGTAGCGGCAAAACTAGAGCAAAACAATGGTAGAAGGGAGTGTGGTAGGGATAAGTTGGTCCATTCATTAAAAAATAAGAAAAATCAAATGGGAAAAAAAGTTATATATTGATAAAAAATTTAAAAAATCAAATTTGCACCTATTGAAAGTGATGAGACCAATTTGCACATAAGAGCAAATCTTTGAGAGTCATTTGCTACTTTTCCCGTTAATTATCTAATCTAAGAATATACTGTTATTGCCTTAAAAAGTACAGTATATTATAAAAGTGAATTGATAATTACTTCTTTTTAGATACCACTTTTCTAGAAACTCAATTTTATAAGTTTTTTAAATTACTCCCCTAAAATGTGCTCAGATCAAAATTTGCACCTATTTCACTTTCACGTAAAAAGTCTTTTTAATATGACGAAATTGTCCATGGGTAAATATTAGACATCCCTCATCCTCTATAGACTAAAAGAGTAACACATCTGTATTATTCCCGCTCATGTTTCCCGCTCAACTTCACACCCATACGGAATATTACCTTCTAAATTCTAACTCTGATTAATTTATTTTAGTCAAAAAATATTGCAATCAAATATTGGAGTCAATATATTATACTCAATAATATTTGATGTTAATTAGTATGCCCCATATGAAATATTCCCTTCTATATCTTTCAAATAATTGTTGTTGATCATCCGATACACAATACTCAAATTATTATATACACAATACACAAATTATATACATAATACACAATATTCTAGCGAGATAACTCCTATATAGCCAACTCATATAAAAAACGTAAATCAACGTAAAAATTATTTTACGTTGATGTATCCATAATACGGTTCCTATACGTAAATCAGTAATATACATTAATTCAATAATTCAATCAATTATGTAATTCTTTGTCAGTATTCAATTTCAGAATAGTTTTGCCAAATTAATCTCTTAAAAAATTAACTCCTATATACGTCAATTTATATAAAAATGTCAAAAATAAATTCTCAACTATTATAAGTGACAGAATAATTAATGACAACATTTAAATTACATTTTTCTCTAAAAAAACCTCTACAAATACCGTATTATAGTACGGGATCTATACTAGTTTCACTATTAATTATATTCTACTACATTCAACTTTTGGCCCCAAAAATTTCCCCCAAATTTTACCCAAATTTACTTCTATTGAATCAACCTTGCGTGAAGAATAATTTCCGAGTTTTAAACCCCAATTTCTGGGTTCATAACCTTAATTTCTGGATTCATTACCCGCATTTATGGGTCCAGGAGTTGAATTGAAATGGCATAGGTGAAGCAAATAGAAGTAGCAGCAATAACGAATAAAACAGATGATGAAGCTGTAGTTGGTGGAAATAGTGATGAAAGAGAGAATGTGGTTTGAAAATAGAGGCTAAAATCATAATTTTAGCTTCAAAATTTATGGGTTTTATAGGTCTTACTTTAATCTGTGAAAAAAAATAAGAAGAGAGAAGACTTGAGTATATAACAACATAAATAAAGGTAATTTCGTCATAAAATTAGGCTCTGTTTGGTAAAACTGACTGAAAAGATACCTGAAACCTGAAAAGGTGACTGAAATTAAAAAGGTACCTGAAAATTGGAAACTGATAAGGTAGCTGATTAATTGTAGAGTGTTTGGTAAAACTAACCAAAAATGTAACTGATTTTTTTGTAAAATGACATAAAAGGACATTAATAATTATAATAAATTAATTTAAATAAGGGTAAATATATAAATTAGAACATTTCAGCTACCTAAAACTTTAAAAAGCTACCTGGGGTAGCTTTTCATTTTCAATGCGCGAAAAGTCATTCAGTCACGAAATGACTTTACCAAACAACACTGGTTAAAACAACTACCTGAAATATTAGTCAAATCAGGTTACTTTGTCCAATCAGGTACCTGAAATGCCTTGTCAAACATAGCCTTAGACTTTTAAACTGAAAATCTAAATTTTGACGAAAAATGTTTTCTGAAGGTGCAAATGGATGCAAAATTTGAGCTCATCACATTTCGGCGGAGTAGTTTAAAATATAAAGTTATAAAATGTAGTTTTTAGAAAAGTGGTATATAAATAAAAGTAATGATTAATTCACTTTTATCTTAATCAAATTATTACAACACAAATTCTCATTATAGACGGATACTATCCGTCTATACATATAGACGAATACCATTTTCCCTCACAAAATACCCATTTGCCATAAAGTGAGAAGCATATGGGGTGCCCCACCTTGTCCCCCCTACCCATTTTATTAGAGGTCTTTACCCGTCTGTTCGCCCCGCCCGTCTATACCAAGACCTATTATTATTACAAATATGAAAAAAGGCACAGTTATTACTTACTATTCTCTTTTTATGTAGTTACATCTTATTTTGACAACTTTGACATTTTAAAATATACTTCCTCCTATTCTAAATAACTCTCCCCATTTCCTTATTCATCTATTCACAATACTCTCCCCCTTTCTTTATTTGGTAAAATTTTATACTTATTTTAATCACCTCACCCCACAACAATACTTATTTTAATCACTCAACCCACAATAATACCCCACAACACCTTCCCTCTCTCCAATTACCTCACCCCACCACAATACTTTAACTTATTTAATTCGATTTCCTTAATTCTCGTGCCACCCTTGAATATGGAGGGTTATTCGGAATAGGAGGGAGTAATAATTATCAGACATATTGAATACGTCGATCAACGTTACAAAAACAAGTTGTGATTAGCGATATTGCGATCTACTATGAAAAACGGACCTAGGAATAGTTGAATTATTGAAATGTTGATGGGGATAAAGGCCTGGCCCGTAAGCTGGCCCCCTTAAAAACCCATTACTTAATAAGGATTTGTTACGCGCGATATGCCGACGACTTACTATTTGGAATCGTGGGTGCCGTAGAGCTTCTCATAGAAATACAAAAACGTATCGCCCACTTCCTACAATCCGGCCTGAACCTTTGGGTAGGCTCTGCGGGATCAACAACAATAGCTGCACGGAGTACGGTAGAATTCCTCGGTACGGTCATTCGGGAAGTCCCTCCGAAGACGACTCCCATACAATTCTTGCGAGAGCTGGAGTTGATGGGCTGGTAGTGCAATGTGGGTCTGTGCTCGTAAGGGTAATTTCTAGTCTTGGGGTAATGCGACCCCATTTTTTCCGGTTAATTTTTCTTAAGGACATATTCGTTTTAACATTAAAACACTTTAAGTATCATCTCACTTATGCATATAAAACAAATATGTTATCTTGACCCGACTTAAACTTTTGTAAGAAAGTTTAGAAGGAGAAAGTCATGAATGTCGAAGGAAAGAAGATAGTCAATTGAGAAGATCGAATAGTTTTGGCGAAAGATTGATTGCTTTATGTAATATGCGAATGTTTATATACACAATTAATCCTATGCTAATGACGGGAACTTTCCGACTATACATGGAAATGAGCCGACGACTCCTTTAGCTTCTAACGTGTCTATTAGCTTAAGACAAATATACCCTCTTAAATAAAAACTTATACAAGTACTTCGTGCTTCTATGAGTTTTACCTTGAAAATGTATTTCTAACCACTTGATTTATCCTTTTTACCATGTCTAATGCACTTTTACGAAACTAGTGAGGGGGTCAAATCGCCAAGGTAAATGTCATGCGTGGTTCACGAATCCACCACGGCGTTATCGTGCGTAGTTCACGAATCCATACACTGTCATACGCAGTTCATGAACCATACCTTGATACCTGTAAAAAGCTTATGTTGTTGATTCGGAAATACAATTTCATTCAAATTATTGGTAAATGGTAAATCTAATCTGATAGGAAAATTACTCGAAAGAATAAGATTCGTGAGTTTGCAGCGGAAATAATAGGATTGAACAGTTGGGCGATCTGTCTGTTTAACTAATCTAGAAGAATTAGACGACGTCAGATCTGTCTGACCAAGAACTTGAATTTTTGGTGATTTTTATTTGTGTTTGATATTGTAAACGAAAGCAATAAAAAGGATATTTGCTTGAGTTAGACCTATAACTCAACAATGGTGATTGATATCCAAGACCTATTGAATAACAATTGAGTTAATGTTTAAAACGTGTCAAACAAGAACAAAGTTTGGAACGAAACACGTCGATCCGGTATTCCAATTGCAACGCAAAAATTACGGGTTTTCTTATTCAATGATAAAAATAATCATACAAGGCTCCTATTCATAGCTAACTTAAAAGACTCCTAAACCGATTAAGGAACCAAGCTTCCATAAACTGATCTCTTAGATCTACTAATGTAGATTATGACTCCAATGGCAATTCTGATTGCTTTATTACATACACCTTAAAGATATACTTGTAGAAAATACTTATCTAACAAGAACTAGGAAAACAATTAATCAATCAATCAATACATATATATAAAGTAGCAAGTAAATGAATTATCTTATTTAATAATATACTCATAACTCAAAATTAAATAAAAAGGCAAATTAAAAGATGGGAATCAATAGTTTATAATGGCTATTAAACCTACAATAGTTTCCATTCACTAATCCTCCATTTAATAACTATTACTCCTGAATTTCCAAATTACAAACTACATTTCATGGTAGAATTAAAAAATTTCAGAAAAAAAAAAAATACAACTTACCAAAATTCACATCAAAATTTCTTAATTTACAATTAAAATTCCGATTTTACAATAAAAAAAAGTTAGTTAATCAATTTAACATTATAACACAAATTACAAATATACTATATAATAATCACGAGGAATAGAATAATAAGCAATCGGTTCAAACTAAACGTAAGCTTTTCACGTAAAATAAACATTGTTAGCTCTACAATAAGAAGTAAATTTAATAAAAAGGGAAAATTTATGACAAGTGTCCAATTATAACGCATTTATCTGGATGCATACTTTACTCGGTTTTTGTGCATACTTTACTCAGATCACAATTTGGGATAGGTTTGTTAATGCGTTAATCTTAAGTTTATTAATCTTAAGTTTGTGCATACTTTACTCAGTTTTCTTACCTTACCATAAAAAAAAATGCTAATGACGAGTCTCGGATAATCATTTTTGTCAAATCTAGTTAAAGTAAACTTTTTTGGCCAATTTGTCACATTCCATTAGTTTTTTTTACCAATTTGTCACATATGAAACTTTTTTTACCAATTTGGTAGTTGGGCCCATTCATGTGCAACTCTTTCGAGGTGGTTTGAAAGCCCCTCATTCGAAAGGATGAGATATGTTGGTCAATTAAATACACCAAATTGTTTTATTTATATTTATTTTAACCTGAAATATTATAACAAATTAATGTTTGACCAGATAATAAAAAAATAAAAAATTGGAGACAGATGCAATTTTTATCAATTATCTAAAAATAGTACAATGGAAAAATAAATTTCTCACTTGTTTTATGTATTTGTGGTATTAGAAATATCAAGGTAAATGTATAATTCACAGTTACAAAAAAAAAAGTTTGAAAGATGAATGAGACCCTTAACGAATTAACTTATGATAGTTCCGGTCCTTATCGCTATATTTGTGCATACTTTACTCAGTTTTTTTACCTTACCAAAATAAAAAATAAAAATAAAAAAATGAACAAATCTTAAATAAACCCCAATTCACTTCCCCCCAAACCCTAATCACAATTCCACTCTCCTACAGAAATGGCTCAGAGAAACCATGGCGACAAAAAAGGCAAAACAAATTCAAAAGCAAAATCCAAGGGTTGGAATCCTAATCCAGGACAACAAGGGTACAAGTGTCAGGTTTGTGACCACGAGAGCAAGACAATGACGGAGGGTTCAAAGCACATGATAACAGCTCATCAATGGTATACTCCGTAATCAAATCATCAAATTTTATTTAATTATTTAATTCTTGGAATGACTTTGATTGTTTACTACTCATTATTTACTTCTGGATCTAATTTACTCTGTCAATTTTTTACAATTTCTATTTTAGGGTGTCAATCATTTATTTATGTTTCTATATTTGGGATGTTTTTATGAATATTTAGATCATCTGTATTCATAACGATTTACACGCCAAATTTCTTAATAATTGTGCCAAATGATCGGGACGGAGCGATTCAAGATTGTCTTTGTGGATCTGTTTGTATTTGAGTTCTTATTTATGTCTGAATTTTCTGCGATTTGAGTACTGTCTTATGGGTATGTCCATGCCTGGGATATTACTTTAAAGCGAGAATGCGAGAGGTGGAAATAAGTCGACCATAGGGAGAGGAATAGGATGCGATAGCAGATGAGAGAACAAGGGACCCCAGGAATAAGACCAATGTTGGTCAAGCAAGAAAGCAAATTGGAGTCTTATAGTACAATTGATTACATGGGAATTATGGCCTGACTCGTTCGTATCCCTATTCTATTTACATGGGAAAACTGGGAAGAACTTTCAGACTTGGCATTGGCCTATAAGTACCATGGTACTTTAAGAGATGAACCCGCCTTAGAAGATATATTCGTAGAATTGGAGTCTTATACAATTGACAGGATATTTACCCAGTCTAATGGAAAGTTCAATGTGATGTTAAAATACACAGGATAAGACCTAACTAGGGTATGATACAATATGGTTGAAGTGTGTATACTTCACTGTTTCACTCATCGGTTAATTGTGCACTATGAATAAAAGCCTAGTATTTGTAGCGAGTGTAAGCAATCACTTGTAGGAAGAAGAGGGTGGTTCAACCTATTTGGGAATATAATTACAACTTTGCCTACACAAAGGGCGAGTCGGGCGGAGGTTCTGAAGATAGGGAAATGGTTAAGAAGCAGAACAGTAAAGGGAGAAGGCAACCTTAGGTGCTGTTGCAGCAATGGTGTCACTTATTTGGCTAAAACTTTTTGTTAAAAACCATGCTTATTTCAATGTTGCTGCTCAAACTTCTCATGCTGCTAGTATTTTGACCTTAGGTGGTGTTGCAGCAATGGAGCATTTTATTGTACGATTAGTTCTGTCTAAAACCTGCCCCATGTCCGTTTGTTACCTTTGAATAAAATACCGCTCACAAAGAATAAGAAGACGTTAAACATTGATTGAGATAGAAGTAATGCCCTGTTTCTCATAATAATTGATTACAGTGGGTATTTTAGGCGTTTCGGAATCAATCAAAATGTTTTTTTCTTTTTATTTTTGATAATTGCATTGATCATGAATATGAATTACTATTGAAAAGTAAACTCTCTCTCTAACTAGCAGAGAGCTTCTCTCTCTTTCGAGAGCCTAGTAATCATTTTCCCTAATTCTAGCTTCCTAATTGGGTTTATTCTGTTTAGGATTCTTCAATCTTTCTTTTTGTTTACCCCAAATTTGTGTCAGATCTGTTGGTTTTTCGATTGGGGAAGCTCAAAGAGCTCATTTTCCACCTGCAATTTTATCCCTATTTTTTGGTTCTTCAATAAAGTTCAAGCAATCATTTAAGTTTGGGGATTTCTACTGGGTGGACGAAACCCTAGAATCCTCTTCTGCAAAAAAGGGGAGGATCTTTTATTCCAATATCCCTTCTTATTCCTGCAATCATTGAGGAGTAGTGAATTTAATTGGGGGTTATTGCGGTGTGGGTGGCTCAAGATTAATTCTCTAGCTGATTGGGTACTGCCTTCATTGATTATAGTGTCGATTTCTCTCCCTCTTCGTAACGCATAATTTTTTCTCCTATTTAAACCATCTGTAATGGCTGTGGGTTTCTCATCTAGCTCATCCCATTACATAAATCTCATAAATACTAAGAAAAAAACTCGATACAAAATACAAAATTGTCAGGAATTGGAAACTCAGCCTTCTTATAATTTCTCTTTTTCTTCAATCCAAAATTACATCATGAATGCTGAAGGTATGGCAGGGGGAAATGATTATGAGACTGGGGTTGGAAATGGGGGATACCAGCATGTGGTGGATCATCAGCCTTCCCTGATGCTGAGTTTCATCCTCTGAACCCTCTCCATGCTAATATATGGAGGTTTCCAAGATCGGGGGGGGTCATTAATGTAGACCCTTCTGCTTTAGGGAAATAACGAGAATTTTGGGAATGCTGTGTGTTGGGCTTTCTGGTGGACTACCGTTTGTTTGAAGCGGAGTTGGTTAACGATGTCATAAGGATGAAGTGGACTACAAGGGGTAATATTACAGTTTTTCGTATGGGCGAAGTATTTGTGTTTCACTGCTCTGATGAGGAGGACAGGGAAGGTCTTCTGCAAAGGACTACTGCTACCATTGATGGGGCAGTTATGGTTTTCTCCAAATGGTTCAGAGATACAGTTCCTCGCAGAGTAAGATGATTCCCGTATGCTGAGATAGGGGTACGGGTATGTGGGCTCCCTTTTGAATACTTGACTATGGAGGTAGCACAGATTGCGGGTAAGTTGCTTAGCCATCAATATAATGTCGAGCCTTTTCATTTGGTACCTGATAATGACTATCTCAGACTAAAGGTGTATTTAAGACTAAATGAACCCTTAATGCCTGGCTTCTTTTTGGCAATGGAGGGGGGTTATCTGTTATGGGTACAATTCAGGTATGAGGAAGTGTTCAAATATTGCATCAAGTGTGGTAAAATCGGACATAGAGGGTCACAATGTAGGGAATCCTTAGTGTCTGTGGTGTCTAGCATTAATGGTATGTTAGATAGGTCGGTTAATAAGGGTTTCCAGTGTATCAGGCTAATAGTAGTCATACTATGTTTAATCTTGATCTTCGTGCTACACCATCTACCACCAAGTTCCTGTCATCAAGGGTCAGGTTGGGTGAGGCCAGGGTCGGTCTAGGAGAAGGAGGAGGTGGGAGTCGCCTGAACGGGTTGTGGATTTTGACTTGGGAACTACACCAGGGGGGAGAGTCCTTCCTGGGATGACTTTTGCTGTGACAGCCCGGCCCAGCCCTTTGCTGGTCCAGTGGTTTTTCAGGTGGGTGCTGGGGTCATGGCCATGGTGTAGGGACTGGTGGAAATGCTAATGGAGCTGTGAGGCAGGAACATGGGGGTACTTCCAATGGGTGTCATCAAGGGTCAGTCTTGGAGAAGGAGGAGGTGGGAGTCGCCTGAACGGGTTGTGGATTTTGACTTGGGAACTACACCAGGGGGGAGAGTCCGGGATGACTTTTGCTGTGACAGCACAGGCCAGCCCTTTGCTTTTCTGGTCCAGTGGTTTTTCAGGTGGGTGCTGGGGTCATGGCCATGGTGTAGGGACTGGTGGAAATGCTAATGGAGCTGTGAGGCAGGAACATGGGGGTACTTCCAATGGGGGTACTTCCAATGGGTTTGTTAATGTGCATATTACTGGGGATGGCAATGTAAATGAGGATGTGATTATGGCTGATATTCAGGGAGTGGAAAATGGGGAAGTTCAGGGAGCAAATGCTGATCATGTGCAGGAAGTTGAGATGCACACTGATGTTCAGATGACAAATGGTGGGGGTAGGCCTGGTGCGGGGGGATGGTTGGAGGAGGAGGATGCTACTCAAGAGATGTTTCACAGTGTAGGAGATGAATTAGAGGGACAGGAATTGGAGGGACAGGAGGACTTGAACCTATTGCAGCAGGGGGTACTTGTTCAAATGCAAGCAGAGGATCCATATGTTATTTATCCAAATCATGATAGTCTAAGTGGGGTGGTTGATAGGGATGAAAGGATTCAAGCTGCCATTAACTACAGGATTGAAGGAGATATGGACTGGGCTCAATTGGAGGATGAACAAAGGGGATACAATCAAACTTTTGAAGAACCTGAAGAGGGTCTACCTTCCTGGTACCACTATCGGTACCATCCAGAGGGTGTTGTTACCAGGCAGGTGGGGACACAAAGCTGAAGGCAAGTGATTGACAATGGAGGAGAGGAGGAAATCAGGGGTGAGACGGCTGAAATGGCGGTGGATGCAGAAAATGAGGGTTTTAATGCAGAGATTGAGGGTTATAATGTTGTTGATGAAAATGAGTTCAATGTGATAGTTTCAAATGACAGGGAGCACACTGCTGATGCTGTTGGGTCAGATTCAGGATCTGGTGGTTCTACCAATCAGGGGACTGCTAATCAGTGGTCTGATCCCCAGTGGCTAAATAATCAGGAAGACAACACGTCTGAGGACTCCTCTGATGCTAGAGAGGAGGATGAGGTTATCATTATATCATCTGATAGTACTGCAGTGGTCAGTACTTTTGCATTTGGCTGTTGGAGGTGGTTCGGGTACTGGGGAGCAAGCTTCAAATAGTGATGACATGAAGACCTGTAGGGCTGTCTCCCTTACTTCAGCTGCTATCATCAGGAAGGGTAAAGAAATTGATGAGGGTTCATCTAATTTGGTGCCATTGGAAAGAATGATGCAGGAAGGGTAAAGAAATTGATGAGGGTTCATCTAATTTGGTGCCATTGGAAAGAATGATGTAGGATGCGTATGAGAGGGAGGTGGGACACAAAAAGGGCAGGTCTCCTTTTCGTGGGCAGGGACTAAAGTTTTTTGATATTCCAGAAACTGGGGCTAAGTCCAAACAGATTGCTGCATTACCAGTGGAGAGTACATCTGATGGATTCTTAGGTTTGGCTAATGCTTATCATGCCTCTGACCTGCGTGAGACGTTTAAAGAGGAAATTATGGCTGCAAGGAAGAGGAAATGTTGCACTGAGGCTAAAGACTATATCATCCCTGAGGATGTGAGGTCTTCTCTGGAAAAAAGCTAAGAGTTATTTGATGAGGATGGCTAAGAGAGGCTGCTGGGAACAAGGGATTCAGAGAGAGGTGCACCAACAACAAACGTGGGGTTTTAGGGTTAATGTTGAAGATGTGATAATGATTGATTCAAGTGATTCTTCCATTCCTTCTGTGAATGGCATGGTGGCAGACCCGGATGGCTTTGCGGAGGTTGGGCCTTCACAACCTCCTTGCTCGCCATGATGGGCCTTATTTGGAATTGTAGGGGTCTCAATAACACGCTCTCCCCTACAATTCCTAAAATAAGAGCGTTGTTAGGTAGTAAATTTTATGATTTCTTGTTTTTAATTGAGACGAAGTGTAGTGCAAGCCAAATTTTCCCTATTTTTAGGTCAGTGGGCTTTAGTAGACATTTTGGTGTTGATGCCGTAGGGGCATCGGGTGGTTTATGGGTAGGATGGAGAAATGAAGCTAAGATGAAGTTGGTGAAGGCTTGTAATAATTTTATTATCCTTGTGGTCGAGAAATATAACGGAAGGTTATGGTATCTTGTGCTTTTTTATGGTGCTCCAAGTTTAAGTTTGCATACCTCTGTTCTAATGGAATTGGAGAAATGGATGGATACATGTCATTACCCATTTCTTATAGTAGGGGATTTTAATCAAGTTGAGTACAGTTGTGATAAATTAAGTTCTAGTCAAAGACCAATCGAAGGGGCGGAGGATTTCAGTCTATGGAAATTAAGGAATGAGTTGGTGGATGTCCCATTTAAAGGACCGCGCTTTACATGATGCAATAACAGAAACGGGAATAAGAGGGTTTATGAGAGGCTTGACAAAGCCCGTTCTCCTTCTTTCCGGAGTCGGGTATTAAACATTATCCTATCCAAATTTCTGATCACGCTCCGATTGAAGTTGATTTGAATCTAATTAAGAATGAAGGTAAAAAATCTTATAAAATCGATGCGTGGGCACTAGATTACGAGGAATGTCTTGATAAGGTGCGGCAGGTTTGGAGTACAAGTGATAAGGGGTCACCGGCTTACTCCATCACCAGGAAGCTGGCCCGAGTTCGCACTAGTGTTATGAATGGCAGGTGAAATGGGATGATTTTGACAAAAAACTTGAACAAGGGATGAACTTGGCGTGCTCGGGTGGAGGCTGTGAAGAGTATGACAAAACAAATGATGAGGTGCGGGAATTTGCAAAAGCCGCTGCGGTTTTTTTGGAAGCAAAGAGCAAAATTAAAGTAGATTGTGGATGGGGATACATGTACTAAGTTTTTCTTCAATTGGGTCAAGGGGGGCGCGGGAAGAAATCATATCCATGGGATAAAAGGAAATGATGGGCAATGGCGGTATGACGATGATTTTGTAAGAGGTGAATTTCAAAACTCTTTTATGGATCTCTTTTTGGCATCGGGAAATGGCGTGGAAGTAAGGGATGGTTCGGCTTTTGTTAATATCCTTAAGCATGTCAAACGGGTGGTGCCACGGGATGAGGGTGTGAGTTAGGTAGACCTTTCACGGCTAAAAGAGATTCCAAAAATGTTTTTCAAATGGGGGCTTTTAAAGCTCCGGGTCCGGATGGTATACCAGCTTGTTTCTACCAAAAATGTTGGTCGCTGATTAAAGGTAAGTTTACCAAGGCGGTGCTATCCATTTTAAACTCTGGTAGGGTTTTACGGGAGGCTAATAGAACTTTTATTACTCTTATTCCAAAAACCGATACGCCAGAAGGGGTTTCGGATTATCGTCCTATAAGCCTGTGTAATGTGATAATGCAAGTTGTTACCAAATGTATTGCAAATCGGATGGCAAAGGTTATGGGTTCCTTGGTAAGTGAATCACAAAATGCATTTCTGTCGGGTAGAAGCATTAGTGATAATATCTTAGTGGCGCATGAAGCGATTCATAATATTTCGAGGTTTAAAGGAAAACATGGAAGATGTGCTTTTAAAGCGGATATGAGCAAATCTTATGATAGGGTAAGATGGGATTTTCTAGAAGAGGTATTACTAAAGTTTGGCTTTCCTCAGAAGTTGGTAAGGCTCATTATGAACTGTGTTACAACAGTAAGTTATGAAATTCTTTTTAATGGAAAGCCTTTACCTCAAATTCGACCGTTGTGTGGATTAAGACAAGGAGACCCGGTGTCACCATATCTTTTCATCCTATGCATGGAGGTACTTACGGCGAATATTGACGATGCCCACGATTTGGGACGGATTCATGGCTTTCAGCTATGCACGGGTGTAAGACCAATAACACACCTGTTTTTTGCTGATGACTCGGTTTTCTTTTTCAAGGATAAGGGTAGAACGGCTGGAAATCTCATGTGCCTTATTAATGATTATTGTGAGGCTTCAGGACAAAAAATAAACCCGGCAAAATCAGGTATCATCTTCGGCCCGAACACTATTTTAGCTAAGGCTCAGAACATTTTGAAGGCCTTTCGGATTAGGGCTAACAAAGGAATTGGGAAGTACCTTGGACTTATATTGCTTGTGAATGGATGTCGGTGAGTGAGGGGTGATGTCGGTGGTGTTGGGGTTTGATGTGACGACGACGGAGGAGAGACTACGCTGGTGGAAGTGGTCGTTGCGGTTGTGGTGGCTGACCAAGGGTAAGTTAGTGGCGGTGGTGGGAGCTTTGTGGCGGAGGGGAGACATTGGAATAGCGTAGTGGTGTTGGTATGTTGATGGATGAGTGGGTGGGAGGGGTATAATGTGAGCAAGGGTAAGCTAGTAATTTTGTCACAAAAAACTTGCCTATTACGGAAATGTATGGAAATGAATGGTAATACCCAAAAAAGAAAATATATGGAAATGGAAGAAATGGAGGAAGTATTTACCAGGGTCCTTCAAAAAAAAATATTTACTAGGGAGAAATCAATAGCCGATAATAATCGGAAAAGAAAAACTTAATTTTTTTCAAAAAGTAATGTCATTTATTATTATGTAATCTTGGGAGTACTTTATAGTTATCAAGATTAAATCAATAATTAATTCATCAAAATAACAATAGTTTTTCTTTGTACATGCAGGTTTCGTGCTCGTCCTGCTGCTGCTTGAGAGAGTTTGCTTGAGAGAGTTGGATTGAGACTTGTTGATGATTCAGACGATGTTTTTTATGTTTTCTTGAGATTGTTTTTTGAGATTTTTTTAGTATACCGTTTTGTATATTTGGCGTATCTTTGAACATTTTATTGTGGTTTTATGAGACCTAAATTGTGTGTTTGGGAGACATCACTAGTAAATGATGTCTTATAGGAGATATCATTTTTCCCTCCAACCCAACCCAACCTTTGTTGGAGGGGAAATAATTATGACTTGAGGGATCTCATTTCCCTCTTCTTCAAATCCCTCCCATCTCTATTTTACTAACCAAAAACAAATGATTTCTCATCCTACATATCCCTCCCTCCTAGTCCCCTAATACAAACACTCTTATGGCTTGTTTGGATAAAGAGATCTAGAGGAAAAGGAAGGGGAAGAAGAGTAAAGAAATTTAAATCCCTTGTTTGGATAGCATAAAGGTGAAGGGATACATTTTCACTCCTATAAGAGAAATCAAAGTTTCTCCACCATAGAAAAGATTTGGAGGAAAAAGTATCCAAACAATAATATCCAATTCTTTCTCCTTTTCTTTTCCCTCCTTCCCCTCCTATTCCTTTCCCTCCTGCTTTGGTATTGAAGCAAGGCTTAACGACTAAAAAAAGGTTTTAAACTACAATTGACAATATTGTCTTAACAACGCCTTATAGCAAAAGACAAAATGCGAGAAATAAACAAAACAAGTTGAAATCAAATGAATTTGATCATCACCTCCTAGTCTCAAATAAAAAGTACCCGAAGTCTATAATAATGAATGATGCAAACACTATCAATAAGTTTGTAAATTCATTCAATCCAGTTGGAGACTCTTATAAGTAGGGATGCCCTACCCAAACCCTTTGGGTCTCACCCTAACAGGTTGGATACGGGTCTTCTTATTTTAGAACTTTGTGGGTATAGGTCCGGTATTAGTCCAGTATGGGTCTATGTATAAAAAATCAAGTAGAGATCGGATACAAGACTCATACCCATAACCTTGGACCCTTATATAGAATTAGGATCACATGAGTCTACCCCATATTTTTGAGTCCGTAAGTCCATGATACAATATTACACGTTATATTAAACAATATCACAGCTTACACTCCACAAAAAAAAAAATTTCGTGATATTGTTTTGTAAAATAATATCACACGTTAGGCTACACAATATCACATATCACAGCTGAAAAAAAAAAGTTTTTTAAAAAAAAAATTCAAAAAAAAAATCATAATATTGTTTTGTAATACAATATCACACGTTATACTAAACAATATCACACCTTACACACACAAAAAAAGTTTTCGAAAAAAAAAATTCAAAATTTTTTCTTTTTAAAAAAAAATCGAAAAAGAAAAAATCGTGATATTGTTTTATGGACTTATGGACTCAAATATTTAGGTGGACTCGCGGGATCCCCCTTCTCTCTATCTCTCTCTCTATATATATAGTCTTCTCAATAAATCATCTTTCCCTCACTCCAGATCCAACATCCTAATATCATTGTTGGTTGACGTTGACATTCCTAATCAGCGTCATGAGTGGTTGTTTTTAAGTTACGTGAATGGTGTTTTGATATATTGTGAATGTAAATATGAACGAGTTTGTTATTTGTCTTCAAGGTTACACTTTTAATAGGCTTCATGATATATTAAAACTAAATTTAACAGTTTTGAGTTAAAAATTATACGTAAATTAAGCAAGATTAGACCCATAGGTAAGTCCAAACCTAGACATGCCGATTAGGGTGGGCTATGGGTCTACGAATTATAGACACTGATGGGTCGGGTACAGGTATATCATGAAAAAACAAGTACTCGTACGGATCTTATAGAAACCTATCCGTCGTCATCCCTACTTACAAGATCCAATACATAAGGAATTAGCAAAGCGGAAACGCACCATAGTAAAAGGATAATATAAAATGTGAATTGCATTAATAATTCACAAATTCTCATTTGTGACGGCCGATATCCGTTACAAGCTTGTGACAGGTCAAGTAAAACCCACATGCCTTGATAAAACAAATCATTTGTGTTTTTCTATGCACTTTAATTGCATGTGAGTAATACTTGACCCGTCACAAGGAATACTTATTGTTAATAATAATTATAGCTAACAAAGAAAGGCATGTCAAGTTCAACATTGATTAATTAAAAAATGCATTAAAAAGGAGAAGATAATATTACTGAAGCTAATTGCAGAGCCAAAACTCAACGGCACCACAACTAAGTCTTCCAAACGCAACGGCACCACATCGATCAAATTCATCTGAAAAAAAAAGGGGGTCAAATTTAAATTAGTATTCCAAACTCCTACAAGAAAAATAAAAAACTTGTAGAAGACAAGAGAAGATGAAGATCAATCTAGCATATCCTTCCACGGTCTTAGGCGCTTAAAAACGATAGTCATCTTTAGGATTTCGGGTATTTATTTTTATACTTGAAGTAAGATTCAAGCATAGTGTTAAAAATAACAATAACAAACATAAGTGCCATTAAGAGGCGTTTACAAGGAATGGAATGAAGGAATGCAGACCAATATACCACTATACTAAGGACTTGTTTGGGATGAGAGTAATTGTTACGGGAGTAATAGAGGCTAAAACAAAAGAAATGGAAAAAAATTGGTGGTTAATGGTAGTTGTAAGGGATGGAAAGAAAAGGTGGGAGACTATTTCCTCCATTAAGAGCGTAATAGTTACCCTTTACCACTCCCCTCCCCTAAGTAATGTATTACCTCCATAAGGAGATGATAATTCCTCCTTCCTCCCCTATTTTCACCCTCCACAACCATCACTAGCCACCAATCACATTCCATCTATATCCTCTTATTTTAGCCTTTATTAATCCCATAATAATTATCCCCCATTCAAAGCGAGCCCTAAAGAATGGATTCTAAGTCCCATACTTGTTTTACATTGTTTGGTTGAACTTGGAATGTAATGAAATACTCCCTCCTATTCTAAATAACTCTTCCTATTTCTTTTTTCGTATATTCACAATACTCTCCTTATTTCCTTATTTGGCAATTTTTTATACTTATTTTAATCATCTCACACCACAACAATACCCCACAATACTCATACTTTATCTTATTTTAATCACCTTACCTACAACAATACTTAGGGGCCCTTTGGTATTGGAAAGGGAAAGAGAATGAAATCAAGAAAGAGAAATAAGGGGTAAGGTAATTAAGGTATATAATTACCTTAAATTAAACTTGTTGTTTGATTATGATTCCGTAAAGGAATGGTTTATCCCCTTATTCCCTTTGTAGTTGTTTGGTCCTTAAAACAATGAATCAATCTAATATTACGTCTTCTAAACAGTAAGAACTCTAAATCAGAAAAATTGAACAATAAGAACCCTATATCAGAAAAATTGAACAATAAGAACCCTAAATAAGAATAATTGAACAATAAAAATCCTAAATTAAACATGAATAATCTATACTTTACAAAAGCAAAGATTAAAAATAAAAAACGAAATATAAAAGGATGAATTTTGTAGAGAGGAAAATAGGACAAACATTCAAGAGAGAAGGGTGAAGAGGCGGCAGTGAGGGCGGCGACCGGCGGTGAGGGCAACGGCAGGCAGGTTGAGCAGCAGCAGCGTATTTTTTTTGTGAAAGGTTACGTTGTTTTGTTTTTTTAGTGAAGGGAGAAAAAAAGATGGGTAAGGAAGGGAATGAAAATCTAAACCTTGAGGGGTGAGTGGTATCGGTTTAGAATTATTAGGAAGTTTGTAAATAGGATAGATGGGTAAAGGGTATCATTAATTTGCTTAACCAAACAATAACAAAGGGAATCATCCGTCCCTATTCTCTTACCCTTTCCTAATTACCCCCAACCAAACGCCCTCTTATTTTAATCACCTTACCCCGCAGCAATACTTATTTTAATCACACAATACCTTCTCTTTCTCCAATCTTCTACCCCACACAACTACTTTACCATATAATACTCCCTTCCTTAATTCGTGTGCCCCCTTAAATAGGGAGGGTTATTTAGAATAAGAGAGAGTATAAAATATTATCATATGGAATAAAGTTTGAATCTTGGGATAAGGGATGGGTCTATGATTGAAGACGTAGAAATGTAGAATGGACTAACCAAACATTGAAATCGATGAATCCATCCCAAAACCTCAGCCAAACACTCCATAAATTGAATTTGAACTAAAACAATGGCAGAACTAGTTAAAATTGAATTTGAGCTAAAAAATTATGTAAAAAATTTCAATGTCAAGTGCGAAAGTTATGAATTCATTTTGGGACCTTTTGTACTAAAAAAAATCTATTTGCTTGCACGCAACTAAAAAAAATAAGACCAAATTTCATCGAAAATGATTTTTTTTTAAATTTTAAATAAGTCACCAATTATTTGTTCAACAAATTCTCGTTATAGATGGATACTATCCGTCTATAATGAAAGACGGGTCAAATACAATACCACTTCCCTAATAGGACAAACAACAAGTAAGGTGATGGGAGTAAAAAATGTCACCACTTCCATTATATTTAACCCGTCTATAGCAGTAGACGGGATATACCCGTCTATAGCAAGACTAATTGCTATCAAAGCGTCTTGTTTTTTACAAACATTATCCGTCACAAGCTTGTGACGGATAGTGCCACTTTCCTCTCACAATAAGGCAAGTGGGAGGCGAGTGGGGGAAAATGGAACACTCCATAGATAGTGCCACTTGCATATTGTGAGAGAGGCGCTATCCGTCTTCAGCTTGTGACGGATAATGCCCGTCTTCAATGAAAATTTGTGAATTGTTATTTGTTTTACATCTATAGATCTCAAATCTTAACAAATTATTTTCAATTATTAATATTGCAAACCATTGTATGTAAATAAAAAACAAAATTTGCAACTACCCTCGGTCAGATCCGGCGTTAATCATGAGACCTTTTGTGCTCCGTACTAAAAAAAACTATTTGCTTGCCTAACTTAAAAAAATAAAGACCAAATTTCATCAATGAATTTTTTTTCTCATTTTTAGAGGGGAACTCCCCCATCATTTGTAGATCTCAAAATCTTAACAAATTATTAAAAAAAAAAAAAAAAAAAAATTTGCAATTGCACTGGGTCAGATCCGGCCTTGAATCTAAGAAATTTGAACAATCATATATGGAATCAAGAGCTATACATCCACCGTAACCTCTATCTAGACTATAATTATTTTTGCTAGCATGAAAAAATCAAGCACATAAATGATGATTATGATGAAAGTGACCGAAAAAAAAATAACTAAAACTTTACAACATTTTCCTAAAAGATGTGTCTATCGATCGCCTATTTAGCCAAAATTTCATGTCCGTCAACCGGAAAATTCCACAAAACTTACCTTGCTATCCAGGAGACGATAACGAGACTAATAAATGCATGATCTACCGCAACCACAAAACAGAAAACGTTGACTTCCATCCGGCGGAAGATCTCAGTCGTACATATTTCGAACATTCCAGCCAGCGGAGGATCTTAGTCGAACACTCGATTCCCTTGGCTCATCCGACCCCCTTTATTCCCTGGCTCCAAGATCTGCCGAATAAAAAACGCAACGGAGCGGAGCCTCTGATTAGATATGACCGTCTTAAGGGAGACTAATTGGATTATAAACCGCGCCACCTGCGCCTCCGACAGTCGGCTGTTTCAAGCCTTCAAGAGCCATGCGGCGTAAATTAGGTTTTATAATTTTATTTGATGATAAGACTATGTGGGGAAGAGAGAGAAAAAGGGGTGATTGAGATTTGTTTGGTTTTTAACTGCAACTCTTGTGTTTCTTTTTTTTTTTTTTTTTTTTCATGGGCTAATACACAAATTATTTAATAAGACTATTTTTTATCATAAAACAAGTCCATTAATTAAAATCTCAAGCCGCTCAACCATATCGTAAAATAAGCCCAATTAAAATAAATCTCACACCAAGTTACTTACTACAGTTACTAGTCTCTCCTGTCTACCTCTCTCCTTAGGTACGCCATAGGTCCGACCAAGCTATCGGCTTCGCCGTCTTTGCCGACAAACCTATCATCTTTCCCGCCCACGAACGTCGATATTTTCATAACAAATCTGCAAATTTTCAATCTAAAACCTTGAGTATTCAATTTGGGACCATTAACAAAAGTTGGATGTACAGTAATAAATTTCATTGAAATCTGAAAATTCCAATATCAAATTCAAATACGGCTTGTTGGGGTCATGTGGTTGATTTTCTTCTCGTTGTCTTATTGGTTGGTGCAAGCAGAGAAGATAACCTGTGGGTCGTAACCGCGGCGGATTCGGTGGTGGGGACGAAAACTGCGATGGTGGTCGGTCGGTCGGCCGAGGTAGTTGTTCATGGCGTGTTTGCATCTGGAGTCTGGACTAAACGCTTCCATTTTTTTTCCTTTGTTTTGGTTTTAACTCTGTACTTTGGTACTTTCTCCTATTTGGTCGGTCTCAGAGCATCCACGACAATTTGTTTTTTTTTGTTGCCTTGAACCTATCGACCTCATCTTATCATAAAATAAAGGGATATTCTAGATAGTATCTCTTAATTTTTCGATTTTTCTACGTAGTCTGGCTTTATTATACACACTAGATTTTTGTTAAAGTGCGTTGAAATTATAATATTGGTTCACCTCTTAATATTAACTAAAAAGGTAAGATATTGTGGATGACATGAACAGAAATTTGAAATTATTGTTGGAGTCAAATTTAATTTATCAACCTCTTTATTTTAAAAAAAAATATTTAAATTTTTATTTTTATTTTATAATTTTTAATTTAAATAATTATCTTATCAAAACTAATTTAATCCAGATAATTAATAATTGCATTAGCAATAATTATCCTCTTTATATATAGATAGAGTCCACATTGTACCTAAAATACATATTAAATCCAATTTTATTTAGCCTTGAATTTCATGCGTTTTTTTTTTTGCCTATATTGTCTTGATTTATCAATTGGACAATAGTGTTATTATTGTATATTTTGGTTTAATTATAATTATTAACATGCCATAAAAAATGAATCATATTTTAATTTAAAGATACCAACTATATTATTATCAACATAATTTGTGAAAATATACCCCTGTATCAAGAAATCACTTTATAGACATCAGAAATATTTAATTTTAAACAGAGGAAATAAAATAACGTGCAGGTCTTAAAAATAAAAGTATTCAAAAGATGTTATATCTTATCATTATTGTTTTTATTAAAAAGGTTGTTGCACGGATTCTAAAATAATGTATATATTAGTAAATATCTTTATATTGTTATATTATCCTAGTATATAGCATGTGTATATTTTCATATATGGTTACCTTGTATTTAGCCTAGTTATTAGCCTAGAAGAGTGAGATTTAGTTGGTCTCTTGTAACTATATATATTTGATGAATATCATAACCCTAGTCAGGGATTCAGTCACTTTCAGTATAATAACATTGTGCTCCCTAAATGATTACTCCCTCCAAATTAAAATGGTTGCCCCATTTCCATATTATATGAGTCTTGTATTTTAATGAATGGGGTTTTTCTAACATGTGCCCTTAGGGTACATGATAATAAGCTAAGTATGGAAAGATTTAGAACATATAATATCCTTTTATTTGAAAAAAAAAAAATTAGTTTATATGTATAATAATATTTGACTTAGTAAAATATTTATTTAAATAAATTTTTAAAACTAAGTAAAATTCCAATCCTTTCCACCTAAATACTTATCAATTATCAATATTTTATCTTTCTAGATTAATATCTAAAGATTAAGTTATCTTTTTAATTAGAGTAATATTTACATATTATTTAAATTTTATTCATTTTTAATGAGATCATGTAGTTAATTTTGTCATAAACTTTACCTCAACCACCAGAATATATATTATCCTAAAAAAAATATATATGTATATGTTAAATGTGTCGTCAATGTCTTATCACAAAACAAAACCAACTCTTGGATCCGAAAAGAAATAAAACGAATACAAACAATCAAATACGAATAAGGAAAAAAAGAAAAGAAAAAAGTGTTCAACTTTCAGTATGTAAGTATAAGACGGAGTATCCGTCTCTTAAATCTTAAACGGTTTAAATACTATTATATGATGGTAATAAAGACAAAATTTTTATTATTTGACGCGTCTTTAGTTTAAGACGGATAGTGGTCGTTTTAATTTGTAACTAAATATGACTTTCAACTTTTTAAAACGTATATTAGCGTACGATATTGCAATTGTTTGTGGTGTTTGTAACCGATGTAATAATTTTATTATCTTAATCAAATATAATTTGTTTTGATTAAATAAAATATGGCTAACAACAACTTAGACGCATGAAGTGAGAATATAACCAAATTAAATGAAGGTAGGAAGTTCAGATGGGATAATAAGATTAAAATAATACTTGAAAAGTAAAAAGAAAGCCAAAAAGACGATCTACAACAATACATACATGATTCAATTTGATGGGGCATATTCTGCACCGCTGACCAAGTCAACATATTGAACAAGGTCAAAGATATCCACAGCAAGTCAACAACTCAGACTGCTTAGCCGATGGAGCCCATCGGCCTGTTAGCCTGGGTCTCGGCGTGACAACCGGCAGTAGGGACACATACCCGCGTACTCATATCCAAGACCCCTCGGCGGTGAGTCAACATGGCCCGCCGGCCTGACATAGGTCCCTCGGCCGAGGGGTAGATCAGTCTTTCCACCTGCTAGCCACTTGGCCACTACGTGACAAGAGGTGAAAGCCTATAAATACTCCTCAACCTTCATTGAGGAAAGGATCCCACAACTTAACCTAAATACACTATTCATCTGGTATTATCTTCCTTATCTCTCTACTATACATATCTAGCCAAGTAACACAACTTAATCCTTTAAGTTTACTGACTTGAGCGTCGGAGTGAATACGCTTGGCACAAAGCCAAGCCCTCGATTCGTTCATTGTTAGAGAGGCGGAGGAACCATAAAGGCAAGAAGGGTTCAATTCAAGACATTATTCTACAAGCCACGGGTGGTAACGATACTTGCTCTGGAATTACACCCGGAACACAATTAATTCAATTGAGTATCATATATTCCAAGGGGAAGGTAGGTCTCACAATTGAAAATTATAAAACTTACGGAGTATATAGTAATAAACTCTGTCATCAACCTACTAATTATATTAACAAAATCAATACTAAACTGATAAGGGTAAGTGATGGGTTACGACTTACGCACATGCCATGCGAGTTGAATATCTCTACACACCCGCGCACAGCTCGAGCACAAACTCTGTCATCAACCTCCATACTCTCACGCCTCGAATGTGTTTTGCTTATATTCGAGCACTTATTTCGAGCTCAACTATCGCAAACCCGCATACAAAATCAGATTTTGTACCTTAAACGCAATAACTTGAGCTCCATATTCTAGAACCTCACTAATCAGACGCTCACCTTGTACTATCCCACAAGATCTTCCTCCTCACGCATCTCGATGTCGAAGATATTGAAAGTTCGTCTCATCGATGAAGTCGTTCCCTCTATTAAGTCATTGTAAGTTGAATTTCCTAATTTTAACCTAATTTTGCTCAAAATCATTGTTTCTTCGCAGTTTTATTTTCGATTTGTCTGCGTTGTGGAATTTGAGGATTTCGATTTCATACTCTTGCCTTTGTTCCGATTTAAGTGCTTAATTTGTTGATTTGCTCGAATTTATGGAGTCATTGAATTGAATTAGTAATTTAAATCTAATCTTGTTCAATATCATAGTTTCTTCGCAGTTTATTGTTCTAAATTTATCTATCTTTGTGGAATTTGAGGATTTTGATTTCATACTTTTGATTTTCTTGCGATTTAAGTGCTTAATTTGTTGAGTTGTTCGAAGTCGGCAATCTTCTTCTTGCTGACTTTCCAAAATTGTGAGAAAATCACAAATCAAAATTACACTATCTGCTAGCAATGTAACGAACCGTAGTCCATCTCCATACAAATCGGTACTTGACAATACACTAAAACAGAGGCAAACAAAGCATTACATTCTAAAATAGAGGGAGGTGTTTTGTGTTTTATCTTTTACCCCATGTAAATGCGGATTTGATTAAAATTCCAAGTCATGTATGCGCCAAGCGAGTTCACCAATGCAAACTCCTTTGTAACTCAACCTTACGTAACTCGTGTATATTCGAGCAATTAGCATATGGAAATTCAATCCGTTTTAAAGGGTGCTTCCAACAATTTCAAGAAGAAGACCATCATCCCGAGCAAGTTTTATTTTGGCTACTTGTTGCCTGTGGTGTGTTAATTTTGCTAATTTAGGACGTGAGTTAGGGTTATGATGGTATATATAGCCATATAAGTTTATGATTTTCCACTTATAAAACTCTATTAGATAGAATTTGCACAAATATTAGATAGAATTTGCACAAATATTGGGGATAACTAACTATACATAATATTATCTTAAATAAAAATTAGTTAGGTAATTTTAAAAAGGTGGAGTCTCTAGAATTGCCTGAAAAAAGCCTCTTTTATATATATACTAGATTTTAGGGTTTTTTGATAACTACTACCTTTGTATTACACGGTTTTGAGAACTACTACCTGTAAGTTTGATTTTTTTTAAAAACACTACCAAATCTCATCTAAACCCAATAAAACACAATTTTAACCATTTATTTTTGAATTTCCATCTTAAGTTGTAAACTTTACCCCTTTAGCACTACTAATACTACTGTTTGCCAATCATTTTGGGGCAAATTTACTTTAAATTAGCTTCATCTAATTCACCTATCTAACGTAATTAAGGTAAAAAAGTTGCTTAAACATCATCAAATTAACTAGTTTAAGGTATAAAAATAACAACTTAGGATGGAAATTCAAAAATAAATGGCTGAGATTGTGTTTTATTGAGTTTGGATGAAATTTGGTAGTGTTTTTTAAAAAAATCAAACTTATTGGTAGTAGTTTTTAAGCGAAAATTATTTTGGTAGTAGTTCTTAAAACAGGGTAATACAAAGGTAGTAGTTATCAAAAAACCCTACATTTTAAAATACTAGTTGGTTGCACCGTGCGCGTTGCGCACGATACCCAAGACAATTTCGTCTTTATAATATATTTTACTTGAATAAACTATTTGGGGAAGATATTCCGGTTGTATATTAACGCGGCATTGTGGTATATTCGTTCCCTTTTCACGATTCCTACGGAATACCCCCGAGATCTTTTTAACGTTGATGTTTAATGCGTATCCTAGCATATTTCTTTTCCACATTGATTTTTTGTTAAACTTAAATTATTGTTATGATACTTTATTGATAGTTAAATTGTTTTTAAACCAAATTACCGTGATATCTTGATTGTTGACGTTTCATGCGTGAGCTAATATTGGATTTTTATGGCGAAGTCGGGTTTTTCTATGGCAATAGGACTTCAAGAACTTGATAACAATATGAGAAGGTAAAATGAACGTTGACTAACAAAAACACTAACACGCCTAGTATTTTGCTAGCACTTGCACTATGTTAAAAAAATATGAAGAGGCTAAAACCGTTAAGGAAATTAGCGGCTTATCCTTCTACGTTTTCTAATACTTTCGGTATGTTTTGAAAATTAAGAATAATTAAAATTGCTAACTATTCTAACGGCTTCATACAAAAACATGAAAAAAAATACAAGTGATGACGTGAACACTATGAACCAAAATAGTTTCAAACGAACGCTAATTATCTAATTATTTTGCTAATAAACACCGGTTAACCAAAAAATTACACAAGACATAAGACATTGGAATCCGACGAGAGTATCAGCCTTATCACCTTCTGACGATGTAATCACCAACCGTTCTTCACAAAGATATAGATTGTAAAATCAAGCTAATAAAATCAAGCTAATTTATCAAATTCTTTGTCTAATACATATAGACGATTAGGAACACTGGAGTCTAATAATTTTTAGACATCAATTGGTGACAAAAAGAATTACCACATGACAGCGATTTACTTCCTCCATTCAACCCCACTCTATGTAACACCCCGGTTTATGAAGGAGCCTTTAGCAAGACATTTCCTAATAAACCGAACTGTTACCATCTCGGTTCCCCGAGGTAGTGAATAACAAATTAAACTCCAAGACAATTTATATAATTACTTTTAACTTAATTATTACAAAATCTCTTTTACATCAAATTACCAGGAACTAACATAAATAAAAGTGAAAGTCTTCTAAATAATGATCTAGCTACTAAGTCTTCTGATCCAGTGTCTCACGCCCATCAAGCTCCCGTCCTATCTCTTAAACCTGTCAAGTCTGCTCGCCAATATTTGGGTCGTCACGGTGTTCACGAATACTGTGGTCAACCACGAGGTTGAGTAGGGAAAACAATGAAACAACAAAAATATGATATGCATGCTCCTCCGTCACCTCCATCTCCATCTCAACTCATATTTCATAACTCATATCTCATAACTCATAACCCGGACAACTTGACCATACCGATCCCCGGTAGACTATATATATCGGTAGTAGCCGATCTGCCATTTCCTTGTTGAGGACACCGGGGGCAAGTCCTCTGAGAACCCGCCTGGGCCTTATCACAACATCATCATCACCACACCACATCACCACAACATCCTCCATCTCCAATGCATATGAATGCTCAACAATAAACAATGCAATACAATATGTACATCGATGAATGAAATCATGCCAGCTACCAAATGTTGTGATAACACACTCAACACGAACAGTTCAGCCAACCATATCATAGCGTAATCAACAACCACGAATCAAGTCACATTCACAATTTGGTCATATGAAACATGAGACAAGTCAAGACAATTCAACAAAGACGATAAGAAATCAAGTGTATTTCCCTACCTCAGTACCGCAGTCAAACAGTCGGGTGTCCAGTAATATTCCACAACAATTTGCCCTCTGAAAGATAAATAAATGATAAACAATTACTTAAACTATTCCCGTTCCCAAAATAGAAGGTTACTAAAAATAGAACTTAAAAATGGAAACTTTCCCGATATAGCAACTTTTCTATTAAACCCGTCTCTAAATAATTAATTATGATTAATTATTATTTTATTGTAAATAACTCGGAACTAAAACCAAAATGATAATTAAAGGATTAACGAATTATACGATTAAGAAAGCCCGAATCAAACATTTGAACAACTCAACAACTCGACTCAAAACCCGTCTTTAATTATTTAAATAACTCGGGAATTAAATTAATTAATTAAGAATACGACCAATTAACGAATTATAACGATTAAACTATGAAAACCCGTTTCAAAACTAAGACAACCCGTCATCAACACCGCCCCCTTCACACGCACTCCCACGCTCCCACGCGCCACCTCTCCACCGTGTCGACCCACGGACCAAACCCCACTCGACCCAGCCACCTCGACCACCCCCACTAGGGTCGATTTGTCATCGCGCGAGTCAAAACAGGGTCGTCTTTTGGCACAGTTCAAGACCGTGCCTCACCAACCACCCTTGTCCCCTCCTTACCACCACCGACCAACACCTATCCCCGCCAAACTACCACCGTCCTACTCGCCGTCAAGCGGCGCACCCAGGCGCGTGGCGCCGCGGTTCAACCTCCCGAGTCCACGGTGGCGCCACCCCAAACTTAACCAATCTAACCCACCTGAAAACCCGTATGTAAACCCGTTTGACTACCCCTGTCGACAACACCTCCTGCCGCCAATTCCACCGCCTAAAACCCACCTAACCACCACCAATAGGGGCGACTCCAACCACCCATTACCACTACCCCGACACCAACCACCCTTATCCCCTCCCTAAGACACGCAACAACCACCAACAACCCGGCTTAAAAACAAAAACAGAGGGGAAGGTTGCACTCATACCTTTCTTACCGCCACAAGCGCCACCGGGGCCGCTCACGGGACGTCGACAACCACCCTAAGGCCTTCCTTGCTGCGCCGTCAACACCCACACTCACTCTCCCTCTCTCGATTTGTGTGAAGGTTGAGAAATGTGTTGATGAAGAAGGGAGGCGGGTTGAGGGAGTAGGGTTGTGTAGAGCTAGGGTAAATAGGTTAAAGTTTAGGTTAGATGGTAAATGGGTCATGGGTAAACGTGATTGGGTAAGTGGGTAAATAACATGGGTCCGCGTGGTTGTAAAAGAATTAGTTAACGTGACTTCGTTCAGTTAAACCCGTCTTGTCAAGCTTACGAGTAACTCGATCCTACGATATCAATACGACCAAACAATTACTCGACTCACTAAACGATATAAAATACGGGGTATTACAGTCTCCCCCCCTTAAAATGAACTTCGTCCCGAAGTTCGCTCAACTACCAAACCTCCAAGCATCGCCGTGGGTACCAAAACAGATTTTCTAGTACAAGAACTCATGAACTTAGGCCCATAAAACAGAATGTTACATTCTACCCTCCTAAAAAGAAAGTTACGTCCCGGAACTTACTTCATGCAAACATATCACCACGAATCATTCCATCATCCTACGACCGTCGTTCACCCCAAACTATCAGAGCACCATACCAGTAGTTTAATTACACGACATAGAGAACTCATTTGTATGGGTATCACGCAACGAAACATCAGCTTGAACAAAACCACGATCTACAACTTGATCAAAACCACAATCTATAAACAAGTGCAACATAAACATTGAGATTTTACAATCCTAACCAACTAAAAACATGGTTACGTCCTCGTAACCTCTTTTCAACATTCATATACATACGCAACAAAATCACTGTCAACCACAAGTAATAGAAGAGAACACATGATAAGAGATTGCGCATTAACATTAAAGTCGAAAACAAGGTTTTATTATGGAATTAACTGATTGTCAACAAGTAACACTTATTACTTAGCTCATTCGTAACTTAAATCACAACATCAAACTAAAAGAACAACAAGAAAGGAGCCAAAGGTTTACACGGTTTCATAACAGACCGATCATGGTGTTACTAGCTCTAGCCTAACAGTCCTTAGGTCGCGCTTACTCTGATTCTGGTGACTTCTATGTCATTCCCTTCCTGGTTCACCTTTTCCCCAAAGTCTGGTTTGGGTGGTTCAGTCGTACTTTCGGCATCAGGTACATTAGCGTAAAATTCATATCTCAGGTCGCCCGATATAAAGTCAAAGGTAAGCTCGGGCGGGTAATCGCCCCTTGCGATGGTGGGGTCATGGCATAACCTCATGCAATGGGTGGACACCTCTCTCATATAGAAGTGTTTCTTTGTCCTTTAGTATGCAGTCGGGGATAGTATCGATAAAGGTATACGCTCTTAACTGAGTATTAGTTAAGTACTCAGGGTGCCCATTATGGCCATACTTGTCCATGGCAGCACAAAGTTTCTCACAATGCTCATTAAAGTCAGCATCAAGTGACATGCAACAGTCTCGCGGGTGTACATTGTAGGGATCCATCCTACAAAGTGGAAAGTTAAACAAATTAAGACACAAGGATGCTACCGTAGAAGGGTGTTAAGATAGAGGATACATTCACGAGGTTTAAGTGTGCGAAAGTTATATAACAAGTTTTCAGAGTAGCTATTGTGATGCCAGGGTTTTGGTCAACTCAAGATTATCACAGTTCGTATTATCTACCAGAGAACAACAACCTTAGAAAGATCAACCACAAGGATACACGTATACCAGCATACAATCTAACATTGACCCCACCAAATTCCTCTCCTAAGTCAAAACTATTACCAATTCCGAACAATTGAACCATATGTGCATTCATTCCGCCCTACTATTAATAAATCACCAGGAGTATTAAAACATGCGGTACATATGCACTACTTAAACACCTTGAAACCATAGAAAACATAACACGTAATCAAAACCATTTGACTCATCAGACATGCAACACGAATTAGTCAATTTGTATTATATAAATTCTGAAAACATATTTCCCAATAAAAGTTACAACATATGATCCATGACAACACTACACTACTTCCATTATCACCCATGTTTTTAACATTTTAGCAACCATATCGTTCAGTTGTGTCCAGCAACTTAGTATAACTCCTTTTTAGCAAAACAAAAGATATCGCATAATTAGCCTAAACATATACATATACCATCATATAACTTGTAAAACATTATCTATGGCAAAAGATTAGCAAGGTGAACAAGTTCTCTGGTTTGCACGGTTTGAACAAATAGGCAACTCGCGGCTCAATTAAGCGTAACTATAATGACTATCACTTAAACATACACACAACATGTGGATCATCAAAGGGTTATCCCATTATAATTGCCAACATAGTTATCATAACCAATATTCGTTATATTATAATTGATAGCAACGACTCGAGAATATAGATATGCCAAATGTCGCGTTATATCAAACAGTTTCCTTTATATCACGCCCGTACAATTGCAAGAATCACTTTAGCATTTAATGGCAATATAATAACGAACATATCCAATAAGGAATAACAACACTGTTTTATTATCATATCATAAGTTTAGGTTCAACTGAAATAAATTAATGCAATGAAAGTAATAAGTATAACTATAGGCACACAGACTCACATAAAAGACATTAGAACTCAGATGACATCCTACATGAGTGAACATTTAGACATACTCATTACTACCATCCATGTGTAAACATTTAAACATAATTATTATAAATATTCATGCGAGTATATTAGTACAATCAAGTTAACATTTAACGCCACCAACTTTACCAAGATATGACAATATAGTTTTATATTTATATATATCCAATATGCATGGAACCAACGCCAAATGAACACTAACTCACGAGGCTATCTCTCATAAAATTTTCATTCATAGGCAATAAACAGAAAAGAAATGGCAGTAAGATCAATTAGAGAGTAAAATCGAACAAACGTGTTTCAGCACTAGGTCATTCATCTACTATGTTCCAAGCTCTTACAACCACACTATCGATACTAACTCATCCTAACTTAAATCTCACACTGTGTACCTTCGTAACATCTACCCCATGGAATCCCTTTGCATCTCGATCTACTCCTTACATCTAATCACGATTGCTATGACTAGAAACATGCAATTCAATAGTGTTTCTCATTACTATCACAATACTATACTAGCATGGCTTCGGGATCACATAACCGCATACCACTAGACATAACAGTACTTTCAACACATCATTCAACATCCATCCAGATAAATATCATCAATTCGCAATTATTTTCACGCTCACGATTACCACAATCCAACACTTCATTGATTATTAAACTGAACACGAAAATTTATTCTCACCTCCACGACATCATATGATCACGTCATCATTCATACGAAACACTTACCGTAACGTTGTCCTGCAGAATGGTTAGAATATATGGGTCTCAAGGTATACATCAACTCGATTATATCCAAGGTTTTCCTTCTAACTACCCATTTACTCAATTTCTCTCGGGTTACCTGGTTCAAAACTGAGAGGGCAAAAGAGCACGTATTAAGGGCGCCTTCTTAACCGCACTTTGTGAGCTCCTAACAGTTTATTCCCAGGGGTTCATTTTATTTAGACACATCCTACGTTCATTGGGTTCATTGGTTTAGGCCTGAGGATCGTTCGCTCTGATACCACTTTGTAACACCCCGGTTTATGAAGGAGCCTTTAGCAAGACATTTCCTAACAAACCGAACTGTTACCATATCGGTTCCCCGAGGTAGTGAATAACAAATTAAACTCCAAGGCAATTTATATAATTACTTTTAACTTAATTATTACAAAATCTCTTTTACATCAAATTACCAGGAACTAACATAAATAAAAGTGAAAGTCTTCTAAATAATGATCTAGCTACTAAGTCTTCTGATCCAATGTCTCACGCCCATCAAGCTCCCGTCCTATCTCTTAAACCTGTCAAGTCTGCTCGCCAATATTTGGGTCGTCACAGGTGTTCACGAATACACAGGGTCAACCACGAGGTTGAGTAGGGAAAACAATGAAACAACAAAAATATGATATGCATTCTCCTCCGTCACCTCCATCTCCATCTCAACTCATATTTCATAACTCATATCTCATAACTCATAACCCGGACAACCAAATGACCATACCGATCCCGGAGACTATATATATCGACCGTAGCCGTCCGCCACTCGCGGTGAGGACACCAGGGCAAGTCCTGCAGAACCAGCCTGAGCCTTATCACAACATCATCATCACCACACCACATCACCACAACATCCTCCATCTCCAATGCATATGAATGCTCAACAGTAAACAATGCAATACAATATGTACATCGATGAATGAAATCATGCCAGCTACCAAATGTTGTGACAACACACTCAACACGAACAGTTCAGCCAACCATATCATAGCGTAATCAACAACCACGAATCAAGTCACATTCACAATTTGGTCATATGAAACACAGACAAGTCAGCACCATTCAACAACACGATAAGAAGTCAAGTGTATTTCCCTACCTCAGTACCGCAGTCAAACAGTCGGGTGTCCAGTAATATTCCACAACAATTTGCCCTCTGAAAGATAAATAAATGATAAACAATTACTTAAACTATTCCCGTTCCCAAAATAGAAGGTTACTAAAAATAGAACTTCTTAAAAATGGAAACTTTCCCGATATAGCAACTTTTCTATTAAACCCGTCTCTAAATAATTAATTATGATTAATTATTATTTTATTGTAAATAACTCGGAACTAAAACCAAAATGATAATTAAAGGATTAACGAATTATACGATTAAGAAAACCCGAATCAAACATTTGAACAACTCAACAACCCGACTCAAAACCCGTCTTTAATTATTTAAATAACTCGGGAATTAAATTAATTAATTAAGAATACGACCAATTAACGAATTATAACGATTAAACAATGAAAACCCGTTTCAAAACTAAGACAACCCGTCATCAACACCGCCCCCTTCACACGCACTCCCACGCTCCCACGCGCCACCTCTCCACCGTGTCGCCCACGGACCAAACCCCCACCCGACCCGTGACCACCTACGACCACCCCCACTAGGGTCGACTGTCGCCGGCGAGTCAAACCAGGGCCGTCTTTTGGCCTGGTTCAGCACCGTGCCTCACCAACCACCCCTTGTCTTCTCCTTACCACCACCGTAGCCAACACCTATCCCCTGCCAAACTACCACCGTCCTACTCGCCGTCAAGCAGCGCACCCAGACGTCGTGGCGCCGCCGGTTCGACCTCCCCCGAGTCCACGGTGGCGCCACCCCAAACTTAACCAATCTAACCCACCTGAAAACCCGTATGTAAACCCGTTTGACTACCCCTGTCGACAACACCTCCTGCCGCCAATTCCACCGCCTAAAACCCACCTAACCACCACCAATAGGGGCGACTCCAACCACCCATTACCACTACCCCAACACCAACCACCCTTATCCCCTCCCTAAGACACGCAACAACCACCAACAACCCGACAGAAAAACAAAAACAGAGGGGAAGGTTGCACTCATACCTTTCTTACCGCCACAACTGCCACCAGGGCCGCTCACAGACGTCGACAACCCCCTAAGGCCTTCCTTGTCGCGTCAACACCCACACTCACTCTCCCTCTCTCGATTTGTGTGAAGGTTGAGAAATGTGTTGATGAAGAAGGGAGGCGGGTTGAGGGAGTAGGGTTGTGTAGAGCTAGGGTAAATAGGTTAAAGTTTAGGTTAGATGGTAAATGGGTCATGGGTAAACGTGATTGGGTAAGTGGGTAAATGTCATGGGTCCTCGTGGTTGTAAAAGAATTAGTTAACGTGACTTCGTTCAGTTAAACCCGTCTTGACAAGCTTACGAGTAACTCGATCCTACGATATCAATACGACCAAACAATTACTCGACTCACTAAACGATATAAAATACGGGGTATTACACTCTACGTCTCTATCCCATTTAATCTATACAATACTATTAAAAGGGGAACTTAAAATGCCACGTCATAAATGCCACCTTACACTACAAAAAAGCCACGTCACTTACTACACATGACATGTCAAATTTTAATATGACATGGCGAGTTAATGTGATATAAATCATCAACTTATTATTATATGACATTAATTTAAATATATTTTTCTTCCAAAATTTATATATACCTTTCAAATTTACATCAAAATTTCATAATTTATAATTAAAATTTACACCAAAGTTTACATCATTATTTCTAATTTTAAAAGTAAAAAAGAAAAAAAATAAAGAAATATTAAATGCAAATAGCATTACAAATATTATACTTTGGACTTTTAAGTTTGTAGATAAATTAAACAACAATTAAAATCAAAATTCATATTAAATTTTAAATTTCGACGTTTATTGTTAGAATATTTTCAGCAACAAATAAATATCACATAATTCTAATTTACTCCATTTATTAAAAAATAAATATTTTGTTGATATTTAGAGTAAATAATAATATATTTAACATTAAACAAGGTGGCTTTTGTCAACAAAAAAAATAAAAAATAAAATAAAAATTAAAGCAAACCTTTAACATTTCATTTCTCCTTGCTCCATATTTATGTTTATATTAAATTTGCTAATTATGAAAAAGAATGCTCAAAAGTCCTAAAACCTTACTACATAATTATTATATATATTAAATTTGATGATAATAATAAAAAGACACCCAAAAGTCATAACATGCATCCTCAATTGGATATAAATGTTCGATGTAAGACAACATTTGTGAGCCAAATTTTACGCCAATATTTTTTTGCCCTCATCGCCAATAAAATCGTAGTTGTATATGTAAATAGTCTTTTTTAAATCTTATCAGTATATCAACATCAAGGTAAGTGTATTAAGGTAAGGTAAATGTATTAAGGTTTTAAATTAATAATTTATTTTTAAGTTCCATTGGTTATGAAATGCTCATCACGTTTTAAAACTTTCTTATGTAGAAACTATCAAGATTTGTGGTAGGTAAATGTATTAAGGTTTGGTAAATGTATTAAGGTTTTAAAATAATAATTCATTTATTTGTTTTTAAGTTCAATTGGTTGCTCATCACTTTTTAAAACTTTCTTATGTAGGAACTATCAAGATTTGTGGTATTGTGCTATTCGAAGGTATATACTTACATCTTTATGGCTCAATGCCCTTTTTCTATTATTATTTAAATAAAAACTTAAATTAATAACGATAAGATTAATATCACGTAAATCAAATTTCACCATTTTATTTCTTATTAATTACTCGATGGATTTTGTCCTTTTTTTCCCTATAGATGGTTCATTGGAGAAAAAATACTATATGGAGAAAGAAAATATTAGAATTGCTTAAACAACTACTCCCTTCATTCCACTCAATACTATATTATAAACTAACTACAAGATTGACTATAAGTTTTTGACGGAAGACAACATTTGTGAGACAACATTTAAGTAAATATTTTTGTACGCTATCGCGAAAAAGAATTGTATATGTCACTAACTTTTTTTTTTATCATTGTATCAGCATCAAGGTAAATGTATTAAGGTTTTAAATTAAGAATTCATTTATTTATTTTATTTTCCATTGGTTATGAAGTACATCACATTTTTAACCTCGCATATTTGTTGTTTATTTCTTATTTAGGGATATTGAGATTTGTGGTGTTGTGCTATTCAAAGGTAAATATACTTACATCTTTAGACTCAATGTCATCTTTCTTCCATTATTTAAGAGAAACTTAAATTAATAACAAAAATTAATTAATGACTAAGTGATTTTTTTTTATGTAGGGATGGTTTATTGAAGAAAGAAGACTAAGAAGAGAAATATTAGAATTACTTAAACAAATACTCTATTCATTCGACTCAATACTATATTATAAACTAATTATAAGATTGACAACATGAATGTAAATGACTAATTGTTTTTAGGTTCATAAAAAAAATTAGTATTTCAAAAACTTTCAAATGTATGCTTTATTTTGATATGTGTTGTTTTTTAATCATCATTTTTCCTTAGAAAAATAACACTCATAGAATGAAATTGAATTTGCGAGGATCTCAATCTTATTGACATGGATAATAGGTAGCATAAATAGTTGGAGTGAAAAGCCCAAAAATTATCATTTAAGAAAGGAGTTAGATGTTAAATTAGTGAGGTGAATTAATTATCAATTATTAATAACTATAAAGATGAGAGAAATCTAAAAAGTTTATTTACATCTACATTATTCTTTTGTACACCTTAAATTTAATTTTCATTTTCTTTAATTATACACATGAGACACATGCCTATTCAAAATAGCTTTTGATAGAAAACATGATTGAGTGGAATGCTTAGTTTACCTATTTTGAAGTATACGGTTGAATCCCCATGGTGGAAAATTTGGAGAAATGTCAAAGCACATTTTTGCTTAATATTGTTTAATGGATGGAGTATAAGGACTTAATGATCCAATTATTACGAGTTGCTCCTTTCAAATTCTTAGTTCCGCAATTTATTATAGTACTAGCTACAATATTATGGGTGCTGTGAAATGTTAGTTTTTGTCACAACAATTCTAATCGTGTGTTTTATATTTGAAGGGGCATATTCTGCACCCGCTGACCGAGTCAACATATTAAGCAAGGTCAAAGATATCCACAGCAAGTCAACACCTTGGACAGCCTAGCCGACTCGGCTCGTCGGCTGTCACTGGTCCCGCAGCAAATGCTAGCACCGGGCACATATCCGCGTACTCATATCCAAGACCCCTCGACGGCGAGTCAACAGGGCCCGCCGGCCTGCCATGGGTCCCTCGGCCGAGGGTAGATCAGTCTTTCCACCTGCTAGCCACTTGGCCACTTGGCCACTACGTGACAAAAGGTGAAAGTCTATAAATACTCCTCAACCCTCATTGAGGAAAGGATCCCAAAATCATAACCTAAATACCCCATAATCTGGTAATATCTTCCTTATCTCTCTACAAGATATACTTAGCCAAGTAACATATAACTGATCTCTTTAAGTTCACTGACTTGGGCGTCGGAGTGAGTACGCTCGGCCAAAGCCGAGCCCTCAGTTTGTTCATTGTTTCAGGAGAGGCCAAAAGGAGGATTTAGTCAAAGACATCATTCTACAAGCCACGAGTGGTAACAATACTTGCTTCGGAATTACACCCGGAACAATTGGCGCCGTCTGTGGGAAACAGATACTAGAAGCTAGTCACATTCATTCCCAAACAAAAAAAAAGAAACACACAAAAACCCACCCAAAAAGCTAAGAAGATGTCAAAACAACAAGAAGTATTCGTGACCGACGAAACCGATTACGCAAGATGATACGCAATCCACAGTTCGAGTTGTGCGGCCCCCACCGGCCGAGTGATTCAACCGAGTACGGGATGCCAATAATACAGATACGCCCGCCCACCGACCAAGTCACCATCATGGGACATGTGGTTGATGCAGCTAAACTGAAGCTACTCATGGACCTAATTGGTAGTACGCCGACTCACACTGTCACACCGACAAGAGCGGCGGAACCCGTCAAGGAGACCAGGGCCCAAAATGTGACTCCGAGAAACTTGAACGGAGCACTAGAGGAAGCTGACCCAGTCAAGACGCCGGGGGAGCCCAGAGTGGTCATGGTAGACCTAAGTCCTTCCCGCACTCATGGGAGGGCAGCGTCGCCGCGGCACCAACGAGGCCTACCCCTAAGGAGCCAGAGGAGTCCGACTCAGCAGAGTCGGAGAAGAAGTCCGAGTCGGAGAAGGAGCCCTTCCCGCCACGGGGAAAGTAGCCGGACTAGGGCTGCGAGGAGCCGATCGCCGCGTGTCATTCGACACGTGGTCAGACAGCCCCTCAGTGCCTATGTCCTTGAAACCATCGTGCCAACCAAGCTAAAGTTGCCGGCGTTCACATACAAAGGGGATAGCGACCCCACCGACCACGCCGAAGCTTTTGAGTCGTACATGTCGGTGTGGGAACAACCCGATGAGGTCTGGTGCCGAGTCTTCCCAACGACCTTGCATGGGATGGCTCAAAGTTGGTACAAGGGGCTCCCCGACGGCTCGGTATCTTTATTACGCCGACCTAAGGGACACCTTTTAGCCCAAATACTCTTGCAATAAGAGGAGGACCGTGGAGACATCGGATCTCGACTATCGACGGGGAGGGGGCGAGTCTCTACGAAGCTATGTAAAGAGGTTCGACGCAAAGGTTCAGTGATTCGAGAGTGAATCCGAGTGGCGGCCTTGCGGCGATGAAAGGCCTTCAAGGGGAGACTTAAAAACGAGCTCATCAAGTACGGAGGCCTGGGCTTAGACGCCGCCAGGAAGATGGCCGACCAAGCCATCAAGGTAGAGGACTATCACAAGACTGGGTAGGCCACGGCGAGGCGGGCACTCGAGAGAAGAAGGGCCACCGGGAGGACAACCGGATGAAAGACGCCGTGACAATAATAGGTCACGATCGACAAGTCTGCCAGAAACAGAACTCGGCGGGCGCGGGGGAGCTCGGGGACCGTACTACCAAAAGCGGTACAATGATCACACCGGTCGTATCGGCCGCCGAGGTCTTCGCCCGAGCAAAAACGAGGGTCGAAGTGGGAAAGGCCCCCGTGCCGAGGAGTGACGGTGACACGAGCCGCAAGATCTTGTGAGTACCACGCCACACCGCCACTTAACTAACTTACGCACGGCATCGAAAAATGCCATTGAAGAGCGATCCGGAAGGGAGCCTCGGCAAATATGTTGCCGGAGGCCAAAAACAGATGCCGTCGGGTCAAATAAAAATCCGTCTTTGAACGGATAGGAGTAATCCATGTTGTCATCGGGGACAACGAGAACGGTGGGTCCGCTCTCGGGCACAAACGCGGCACCTGAATGAACTATATCGGGCCATCAACTTTGTGCCCAACACAAAGAACCCCGCTTCCAACATCCCCGATATAACTATTGGGAAGAAGGACTACGAGGGAGTCATCGCTCCTCACAGCGACCCACTCGTAGTCCACTTGGACATAGCCAACCACTTGGTGAAGAGGTGCACGATTGACACAGCGCCTACACAAAAATTATGTACGAGAGAATGCTTTCTCAACCTCGGTCGAAGGTTGAAGACTTGAGCCCCCGCACCAACCCGTTGTCGACTTTTAAGGGCACTGGTACCCTTGGGTCAATCAGTGCCGGTGAGATTCGGCGAGGAAGTGCGGCCAAGAATGTTATGTCGAGTTCGTGGTCATTGACGGCTCATCCGCCCACAACGTTCTCATGGTAGGGTCACTTTGAGTGAGGCCGACGACTGTAATGTCCATCCAGGGCCCGACGACATTGATGTATGTCTCGGACCGTGGGGAAGCGCATAAGCTCGTCTCAAAGAACGAGAAGGACGAAGTGGTCAATGTCCAAGTATCTCGCGCAGAGGGTGCAACATGCAATCCTTCAAAGTGGCGAAGAAATCGGAGAAGGGGAAGAGCCCATCCTTGCAACGGGAGGCGAACGCATGGATACCTCCGTCGACATGGTCGAAGGAGCGGAGACCGAGGAGGTGGAGATTGACCCAGGCCGCATCGCTGAATCGGTGTCAACCTGGAACCACAATTGAGCCGATCTCCGGGACTGCGAGGAAGAATAAGGATGTCTTCGCCTACTCGGCGGCCGAGATGCCAGTGTGAGCCGGGAGGTGATTGTTCACAAGCTAAACGTACTCTCCACCGCTCGCCTGTCAGCGAAGATGAGAACTCCTCGGCCCGAGAAGGACGAAGCCATCAAAGCCGAAGTAGACAAATTGCTAGCGGCGGGCTTTATCATGCCTTGTACTTATCCTGAGTGGCTAGCTAATGTTGTAATGGTGAGGAAATCATTGGGGGCATGGAGAATGTGTGTAGACTTTACCAATCTTAATAAAGCATGCCCCAAAGATTATTATCCTTTGCCTCGGATAGATAGTTTAATTGACGCCACGGCAGGCTACACTATCTTGAGCTGCTGGACGCCTTCTCGGGTATCATCGGTATTCATGGTCGAAGAAGACATGCCTAAATGCGCATTCATCACCAGAGACGACACATTCATGTATAAAATGATGCCGTTCGGTTTGAAAAATGCCGGCGCAACTTACACAAGACTGGTGGACAAAGTGTTCCAAAATCAGAAAGGGCGAAACGTTGAGGCTTATGTCGACGATGCTATTGTAAAAAGCAAGTCTGACAGCGAGCACCTAGCCGATTTACACGAGACATTTTGTTCACTAAGGATATACAAGATGGAGCTAAACCCAAAGAAGTGCAACTTCGGTGTCCGGCCAAGCAAGTTCCTCGGCGCACTTGTCGGTGCGGGGAATTGATGTCAATCCGAGAGAAAGTCCAAGCAATCTTGGACCTACGAGCCGAGGAACCGAAAAGAAGTAATGACGCGGACCGGGAGGATGGCGGCTCTTGCCGTTTCATCTCTCGGTCAGCCGACAAGAGCACTCCATTCTTTACGGTGCTGAAAGGGAATAAAGACTTGGTGGGGGGGAGCAAGAGCACGGCTTTGTGCAATCAAAGCTCACCTTCCAGCTGCCGGCCCTGTCCCGGCCGATCTTTGGGAGAGATGCTATATCTATACTTAGCGATTACCTCGGCCACGGTCGATCCGTGATTGTCGATAAGAGAACAAGCAAGAACACCCAATTTACTTTATCACCATACATGCCTGGTCGCCGAGAGGAACTACCCACTAATTGAAAAAGCGGCCTTCGCCGTCGTCGTTGCCTTGAGGAAGTTAAAACCCTACTTGACGCACATCCCATAACGGTCTTAACCGACCGGCCGTTGGAGAAGGCATTGGAAAAATTCGAACAATCTAGTAGGCTTATCAAATGGGCGGTGGAACTCTCGGCCGGCATTCGAGACAAGCCGAGGCCTTCGATAAAGGGGCAAGCACTTGCAGATTTCATGGCCGAATGCACATACCAAGAAGAGCCAAATCCGGTGTATGGGAGGTATACACCGACGGCTCCTCCACGACAAACAAGCAATGGGGCGGCATCCTTATCATCACCCCAAACGGGGACGAGTTTGAGTATGCCTTGAAATTTACCTTCTCGGCCTCAAACAACGAATCCGAATCCGAGGCGGTGATAACCTGAGTCGAAGCTAGCTAGGGTCACGGAGCGGAACACATTGTGTTGAAAACATACTGTTGTTGGTTACTAACCAAATCGGAGGAGAGTTTGAGGCTCGGGGACGACGGGATGATAAGATACCAGAAAGGGTAAAGGCGACACAACAAAACCGAAATCCTTCCGGATCAATCGTCCCAGTGCGAGAATAACAGGGCCGACGCTCTCTCAAAACTTGCCGATTCAACCATCAAGAATGTCGGTAGAACCGTCTTTGGTGGATATCGGGAATGCGAAGAGCATCTTTGAGACCGTCGGCATGGTGGGCGGCGTGGAAGCCGAGACGAGCGTGGATGACTCGATAATGAAATACAAACTTACAAATGAGTTGCTTGGGAGGACCGCAATCTCTCGGCCAAGATAAAAAGGATCGCGCGGTACTTGGTGTTCGAAGGAGAACTATCTGAAGGTCCGTAATAAGACCACTTTTGAAATGTGTCGGCCCGGTACCACGGCGGAGCTATCTTGTGAGAAATTCATGAATTCATCTGCGGACACCACATGGGGGCAAGAACACTAGCCCACAAAGCTCTCCGAGCCGAAGCTATTTCTCGGCCCACCATGCTTGAAGATTCCAGGGCAAAAACGAAGAAGTGTACGAACTGTCAAATGCATGCTCCGGTGATACACGCGCCTTCCCGAGACCTGCAGCCGGTACTTAATCCCCTTCCTTTTGCACAGTGGGGGATGGATCTACTAGGGCCATTTCCAACGGCATCCGGAGGAAGAAAGTACTTGATTGTCGCCATTGACTACTTCACCAAATGGATCGAAGCTGTAGCGGTACCTGCGAAGACGACGGCGGCCGTAAGAAAGGTGATTTGGGAGAATGTTATAACTCGTTTTGGACTACCCAAGTCATGGTGTTTGACCACGGCCGAGAATTTTGGAGTGACCTGATAATGAACTGGTTAGAAGAGTTGGGCATCAAGTTTGCATACTCCTCCGTCTGCCACCCTCAGAGCAACGGACAGGCGGAGGCAGCCAACAAAACGATACTCAACGGTTTGAAGAAAAAGGTTGAAGGCTTAAAAGGAAGATGGGTCGATGAACTACCCGGCGTTCTGTGGTCCCTTCGAACCACGGAGAAAGAAGCAACGGGCTACAGTCCATTCCACCTAGTCTATGGATCTGAAGCCGTCCTACTAATTGAAGCGGTGCCAACATTGAACGGCTACCTTTAACCCGGTTGAAAATGAGGAAGGCACTGAAAGCCTCCCTAGACACAGTCGGTCGAAGAAAGCCGAGATACGGCACGCCTCAACTTGGCAGTATACCAAAACCGAATTAGAAGAGCCTACAACCGACGAGTCCACAAGAGGGACCTAAAAGTAGGGGATCTGGTCCTAAGGAAGTCAGCCGCCACCAACAAAGCAAACATCCATGGAAAGATGACGGCCAACTGGGAAGGTCCCTACAAAGTGGTTGAGGAAATGAGGCCGGGTACATACCGGCTTACAGACATGGAGGATGTGCCTCTGATGAGCCATTGGAACACCGACAACCTAAGGAAGTACTTTGTATAGCGGCGGAGGTGTCAAAACCCATTGTGGGCACCCCACCGCATGATTATATCAAATGAAGAATCACCCAAGTTTTCCACCAAAGTGCTTGTCCACTCCATAGTCGTTTCGAGGTAGACGCCGACGGTTGCCACCAGGCAGTCACCCCAAGAAATAGAGACCACGTATACTTAGTACAGTTGAGACGCAACTCTAGCCGCCTCGGCCAACCGAAGGCCTGGCAGAGGAAGCGATCAATATGTCTACCGATACGAACGATGTCGCGCCGCTAACCCTGACGGGGACACAGCGGCCGATACGCTAGAAGAAACGTATACTCAGTGCAGTTGAGACGCAATTCTAGCCGCCTCGGCCAACCGAAGGCCTGGCATAGGAAGCGATCAATATGTCTACAGATACGCTAACATGTTCACAACGGCGGTTGGGAAACGCAAATCGGACGCCTCGGCCAGACCGAGAGTGAAAGAGGAAGCGACCAACACGCCAACATGTTTAAAAGACGTTAAACACAGTTGAGATATGCATTCTAACTGCCTCGGCCAGGCCGAAGGTAAAAACGAAGGCACTCAATTAATAACGCAAGAAGACAAGTGAAGTATGATGATCAAAAAGCCCCGACCAAGCCGAGGGCCAATAAGACAAACTTTATTGAAAATGATTACAAGGAGAATACAGACGACGGCCGCCCCCATTGGGATAGCCTAAACACAACCTACCAAGAGTTTTACAACAAAACAAGGAAAAGAAAAGCAAAAGGTTACAGACATATCATTTGAAGCGCCAAAAGATGGCAGGGAGGAAAGGCTTAATAATTGGCCCCCGAACAGCTGAAGCTGTCCGAGATGCCAGGAGAGTCTGGTGACGACCGCCCGTCTCCCTATGCCTGTTGCTGCCCTCCATCGGCAGCAGCATCATCTTTGGTGGCCGGCTCAGGAGAAGGCTCGACATTTTCAAGTGCCTTTAGCCTCTCAGCCTCCTCTCTGGCCTCCTTCACCTTTGCATTATCCAGCAGCTCGTCAAATGCTAGCCACGGGAAGGAGCCTTCAGGAACGAGCTTCTTGATTGCCTCCTTGGTCGCTTCCTCGGCCTGGTCCCGGAATTGGGCGCACATGTTAGGGATGAGCTCGGTTTGAAGCATCTCAATATCCTTCTCCTTTTGGGCAAGGATAGCCCTTGTGCCCCTATGTGCCTCCGACTGGGCATGGTACAGATCCTTCCATTCTTCCCTCTTGGCAACCACGGCGTCATAAGCACCCTTATACCTGTCCCGCTCCTCCGAAGCTTGGCAGCAAAGCATCGGCTTCCTCAACTTTGGCCCTCTCGGCCAAGAGCGACTTCTCGATTTCCTCCTCACGCAAAAAGCAAGGAGGTCAGTTTAGCCTTCCCGCTTCCCCCTTCGTGCGGAAAGATCAAGCTTAAGCCGTTCGATCAATGGCCCAGCTTGGGCCATAGCCTTTTCTTGCTCCATAATGTGGGAGCCGGCTAGTTGAGTCCACTTCGCCAGCCTCTTGTATATTCTCGTACCCTCTGCCACAAGCTCGGCGGGGGGAACCTTCTAAAGTAAGGAGTCAACGGTGACATTTCTATCACCCGCCTTCTCAGGCTGCTTCTCTAATTGCCGTTCAGTAAGAACGGCGGCTGCCGACGGCGGATGCCGACGGCGGATCTACAAAAAATTCACACAGCGCAGCCATGTCAACATGCATTGACACATCAGAGAGTCTGTCATCGGGAATGCATAATGAACCAGCTAAGTCTGAGCCACAGGTTAGATCCGTACCAGTCTGGACCTTCTTAAATGGAGGACCGGATGAATCATCCTTTTCCCCGACAATGGTAGAAGCCGGCAGCGGCTCTTTTCTCTTCTTTGGAGGAGGAGGGCCCTTGGCAACGGTCACCACCTCCTCGGTGATATCGACGACCTCCACATACTCCTTCTGGACCGCTGGGGTTGAAGAGGGAGTTGGGATTGACGCCGTCGCTGACCTGGACGCTGCCTTTGGCTTTCTCTTCGGCATGCCTCCGAGAACCCGTGCTTGAGCCACCGCCGGATCCAGTGCCTTCAGCTGCTGATGTAATACTCCGTATTTATAAGTCTTGGGGTACTCTATCGAGTAGGCCTTACTCTGTCGAGTAAGGGTAAGTTGCGAAATAAAATAGTTTCTGACCTGTTGGGTATTCGATCGAGTAGTGGGGTACTCGATCGAGTAAAGAAAGTACTCGATCGAGTACCTTGGGTACTCGATCGAGTGTCAGGTTTTACGGGGAGTTTTCTCGGGTTTTGTTAATTATGCGATTAAGATATTTAAACATAGTCGTCATTGTTTTAAATCACTTTTACAAAACCTAAAACCCTGTTTAAGAGAGAAAGCAACCAGTTCATCTTCCTAATCGCATTCTTAGCAATTCCCGGAGTTCAGACGGTCGGTTCTTGTCGTTATTCGTGTCGTTGAGTTCCTTGCGTCGAGGGTAAGCTTTTAATATAATTTTTATAATGTTTTGTTAAGTTTGGTTAAACCCTAATTTAGAGATTGGGGTTTTGTGTGTAGTATGTGATGTGTAGCCTCTATGTGTTATATGATAGGAGGAGGGTTCGTAGAAGAGGCTTTTTGACTCATTTTGTTGATACCGATCATTGTTGTGCTTTCGGTAGGATTTCTACTCGGTATTAGTCCCATAATGGGATATTGGTGATGTGTTGTATTTGGTTGTTTGATATGATGATTATATTGTGTTTGTGGTTGTGATTGTTGTTGATGGTTCTCGAGATGCGTTCTCGACTGAGTGGGGTCACTTGCGGGAGTGACTTCACGCCTAGTTTCGCCCTTCGTGGAACCCGCCACGGAAGGGGATGTGCACATTAATGGGACGGGGTTATCGCTCGGTATGATGAGCGGGGCTTAGGTGGAACGGCTGCGGTCCCCCAGCTGGGGTGGTGGGTCCAAAGGTGGGCCGATCGGTATTGAGATGATGAGAATTGGTTGGTGGTGTGTGTGTGTGTGTGTGTGATTGTTTATCTGTTTATCTTATTATTGTTGTCTATATTGATTGTGTGATTTAATCGGCCGGTGTTGTTTTGTAAACTGCGGTGATCCATTCGGGGATGGTGAGCAGATATTGAGCAGGTATTGAGATGAGTCTTGGGATAGGCATTTGGGATGCCACGACATGATGATAGGAGTCTTCTTTTGTAGCCTTTAGTTTATTTACATTTCAGTTAGACAGTCAGTTTGAATAATGTATCGTACTTTGGTTTGGTTTTGAGGATTGTATTTATTCACTAAACTATTTATAATAAACGTTGTTTCTTTATTGTTGTTTGATTATCATTGCCTCGGGTAACCGAGATGGTAATGTCTTCATACCGAGTGGTCTGGTAAGGCACTTGGAGTATGGGGGTGTTACAAATGGTATCAGAGCGACGATCCCGAAACCTGTAACCAATGAACTTAATGAACATAGGGAGTCAATTAAAATGAACCCGGGGTAAAAGTTGTAGGAGCTAGTGCAAAGGCTTGGGAGACGTCCTAAAGTCACAGGGGTCGCCCTACAACTTTGAACCGGTCACATGGGGAAGTGTTTGTCGAGTTGTATGTGTGTTTGGTTAACTTGTTTACAAATTTGATGGAATGTGTTGATTGTTGGATGTTCGAAGTTGGAAGTTGAGAAGGTGAAAGAAAAGTGATGATATATAGAAACTGTTGATGAAATGATAACATGTTGAATGTTTTACAACGTGGCAATTAATAGCATGATGAAATGATCTCGTAGATATAGAAAAGATGTGTAGCATGATTGTTATGATATAATATGTGATTTATAAAGTTTAACATGTTAGCATATGGCGTAACATGCGGGTAGCTCTTACGAATTAGTGTTACTCGATCGAGTGGGGACCGACTCGATCGGGTGGGTTTTGGCGATTTTGAGTCAGAATCGAGTTTTGGGGCACTCGATCGAGTAACTAGGGGTACTCGATCGAGTAGGAAGTCACTCGATCGAGTAGCCTAGATACTCGATCGAGTAGGTAAGAGATCAGAAGGTCTGTTTGGGTCTGAAGTTTGGGTACTCGATCGAGTACGTGGGGCACTCGATCGAGTAGCCCGTTACTCGATCGAGTGGGTTTGGGAACTCGATCGAGTAGGTTCTGGGGGTCGCGTCTTCGTGTTTTGAAGTTTAGTACGTATGTTCATATCTACCCCTTTTCTTATATATGTATAGTTTCAAGATGCCGCCCAAGAGAAGCGCTTTACGCGAGAGCGAGCTTATGACCGTGGATGACATCGTTAAGATGTTAGAGCACCAGGACGCTCTTACTGAGACCCTAAAGAAAGTGAATGAGGATAAGGATAAGAGTAAGGAAAAGGAGGTTGATCATTATAAAATCAGCCTCTATATTGCGAGGTTTAACCCGAAAGAGTACAAGGGAGTTGGGAGCCTAGTGCGCTTGATAGTTGGTGAGAGAGATGGAGAACATCTTAGATTTGGTTCTTGTCCGATGAGATGAGGTGGAACAGTGCGTTCTATCCGAGGGAGGCGGCGAGGCAAGTGGTGGGATTCGGTGAAGGTGAGTGCAAAGGAGATATACACCAACCAAGGCTTACCTGCTATACCTTGGGAGGAGTTTCGTAGGGTTGTGAGGAAGGAGTTCGAGGAGCATGTAAGGAGTAAGTTGAGGGAAGAGTTTGATAAGTTTAAGATGACCCATTTGAGATGTCGGTGGCGAGTACTACAGACAGTTCAATGAGAAGTCTAGGTATCTTTGAGGATATGGGTTTGAGTGAGGAGAACCTGGCATTGAGGTTTGAAAGAGGGTTGACTACCACGATTATGGATAAGTTGCCCGTGGGGATCCTTACTGATGTTAAGGAAGCTTATGAGAGGGCTGGGAGAGCGGAGAGGTTGGTGGAGATGGCTTAGGAGAGGTCTGGTGGTGAGAAGAGGAAGTCTGAGAGTGAGGGTGGTGGCCAATCGAACCACAAGAAAGGCAACCACAATCGATCAAGGGATTTTCTTCCGGGTGCAGGTTTAATCTTTGGGGCTTCCTTTGGGCGTGGCCGTGGGAGTGTGAGTAATAGTTGGGGAGTGACTGCTTTGGTTGTGGTGGCGTAGGCCACAAGAGACATGAGTGCACGAGTGCACCGGGATCTTTCGAGACTCGCACTGAGCTTCGCGAGCAAATGACCGGTGGATCATGGCCAAACCGGGAAGTCGAGTTACAGTGGAGGCAACCGCAACGGCGGTAATTCTTATCGAGAAAACACCGACGAACAACAACAACAATCAAGGGTCGGGTGCTAAGCCGACCGCATCAGCCAGTACTATCCAGGGAGGTGGGCAGAAGACCAGTGGCAAGTTATTCATGATGGAGAAGAACGCGGTGAGGAAGATGCGCATGTTATCACCAGTACATTCCTTGTTAATGGTATTCCTACCTTTGTTTTGTTTGATTCGGGGCTTCTCGATCGTTTGTGTCTTGAGTCATGTTAAACAGTTGGGTTTGAGAGTATATGAATCTGTTAGTGAGCAAGTTTTCATACCTTCGGGTGAGTCCGTATCGTGTGGGAGGTTGTTTAGAGATGTATCTTTGATAGTTGGGCAAGTTGATTTCCTGTAGACTTGCTAGAGTTTCCTTTTAACGGTTTTGAGATGATAGTTGGGATGGATTGGTTAGGAAAGTATAAAGCTAAGATAGACTGTCATCAAAAGAAAGTGTCCTTAAGAGGTCAAAAGGGTGTTAGTGTGTCTTATCGTGGGTTTCTAGTCAAACCCAAAGTTAAGTTGATTGCAGATGTTACCTTGAAGTCTTATCCGAGGAAGGATGTCCTTTGATCTGTGCCATGTGAGAGATGACCGGATAGAGATTCCGACGGTTGATGAGATACGTGGTGGGAGAGTTTGCGAGATGTTTTTCGAGAGGAGATTAAGGGGTTGCCACCGAAGAGGAGATAGACTTCACCGTTGAGTTGAAGCCGGGGACGGGGCCAATCTCTAAGGCACCGTACCGTATGGGTCCTAAGGAGATGGAGGAGCTTAGGAAGCAATTGGATGATTTGATAGAGAAGGGATACATTAGACCAAGTGTATCGCCTTGGGGAGCACCGGTTCTTTTCGTGAAGAAGAAAGATGGGAGCTTGAGGCTGTGCATAGATTACGGGGGGAGCCGAACCGTGTGACGATAAAGAACAAGTATCCTTTGCCAAGGATAGATGACCTGTTTGATCGGTTGAGCGGTGCGGTCTTTTCTAAGATTGACTTGAGGTCGGGGTACCATCGGTGAAGATTAGAGAGGTGGACATACCAAAGACGACTTTCACGTCAAGGTATGGTCATTATGAGTATGTGGTGATGCCGTTTGGGTTGTCTAATGCACCGGCGGTGTTTATGGATTTGATGAATAGAATCTTCAGACAGTTCTTGGACCAGTTTGTAGTGGTGTTTATCGATGATATCTTAGTCTATTCTAAGACTAAGGAGGAGCATGAGGAGCATTTGAGGATCGTGTTGCGAGACTTTGAGGAGCATGAGTTGTATGCTAATTTGTCCAAGTGTGAGTTCTGGTTAGAGAAAGTTGCTTTTCTGGGGCATGTAATCTCTAAAGATGGAGTAGCTGTGGATCCGGCGAAGATTGAAGCGTGTGACAAAGTGGGAAGCACCAAAGAATGTCATTTGAGGTTAGAAGTTTCTTGGGTTTAGCTGGATACTACGGACGGTTCGTGAAAGATTTCTCCAAGATAGCTAGACCGATGACAGCGTTGATGAGGAAAGAGAACAGGATTCGTTGGGATGAGAGTTGTGAGACGGCGTTCCAAACATTAAAGGAGCGTTTGACCACAGCTCTAGTCTTAGCATTACTGAAGGAGCGAGAATTTTGAGGTTTATACAGATGCCTCGAAGAATGGGCTGGGATGTGTGTTGATGCATAATGGTAAAGTGATTGCCTATGCTTCTAGGCAATTGAAGCCTTATGAGGAGAATTACCCTACTCATGATCTGGAGTTGGGCGCAGTGGTGTTTGCTCTCAAGATTTGGAGACATTACCTTTATGGAGCAATATTCAAGTATTTTCTAATCATAAGAGTCTTAAGTACATCTTCACGCAGAAGGAGTTGAACATGAGACAGAGGAGGTGGATGGAGCTGATTGGCGATTACGACATGGAGATTATCTACCATGAAGGGAAGGCCAATGTTGTTCTTTGATGCTTTGAGTAGGAAGAGTGTACATTCCTTGTGTACGACTTTATCTTTGATGAGGCTGAGAGATGAGGTAGCGAGCTTTGGGATACATATGATGCAGAAAGGAGATGCCATGGGTGATATGTGAGTACATCATCCGGAGTTTTATGATGATATTCGGGATAAGCGCAGGCTTTGGATCCTAAGATAGTTGAGTGGAGAGTGGAGTAGAGAAAGGGACAGTGTCCGGTTTTTATTCACACAGATGGTAGTTTGAGGGTTTGATGGTAGGTGGTGTGTTCCTAATGATGAGGAGTTGAAAAAGACGATCATGACAGAGGCGCATTGCACACCATATTCAGTTCATCCGGGTGGAGACAAGCTATACAAGGATTTGAAGAAAACGTTTTGGTGGCACAGGATGAAGAAAGAGACAAGCGAGTTTGTGTCCCGTTGTTTGACATGCCGGAGAGTTAAAGGGGAACAGAGAAGACCACAAGGTAAGATTCGGTCTTTAGAGGTGCCTGAGTGGAAGTGGGAATCCATTTCCATGGATTTCATTATGGGTTTGCCTAAGAGTCAACAAGGTAACAACATGATTTGGGTGATAGTGGATCGTCGACCAAGTCATCTCACTTTGTTCCAATGAAAGATACATGGACTAAGGCACAATTGGCTATGGCCTATCGAAATAACGTGCTTAAGTTACATGGAGTCCCTAAGGACATAGTGTCAGAGATGCGAGGTTTATATCGAGGTTTTGGAAAGAGTTACAGGAATCGTTGGGAACAACTTTGAAGATGAGTACGGCATTTCAACTGCGACAGAGGGGAGGCGGAGAGAGAACAATCAAGACTCTTGAGGATATGTTGCGAGCTTGTGTGATGGATTTTGGTGGTAGTTGGGAGCAGAGGTTGGACTTGATAGAGTTTTCTTACAACAAAGCCTATCGGCTATCACACGATGGCATGGCACCGTTTGAGGCTTTGTGGGGAGGAGATGTAGGAGTCCAATCTATTGGGACGCATCTTTGGTCGGGCGATGGTTTTAGGACCGAGAGATGGTGGAGCAGATTAAGATGATCGAGGGAACGGATGAGAGCACCCGGGATCGACAAAAGAGTTATGCAGACCTACATCGTCGGGACATAGAGTTTCAAGTTGGGGACAAGGTTCTTCTGAAAGTGTCTCCGATGCGTGGAGTTATGAGATTTGGGAAGAAAGGCAAGTTAAGTCAGAAGTTTATAGGGCCTTATGAGATCTTAGAGCGAGTTGGGGAAGTTGCTTATCGTCGGCTTTACCAGTGCGTTAGAGAGAGTGCATAATGTGTTTCATGTATCGCAGCTGCGGAAGTATGTGAGTGACCCGTCACATGTGTTGGAGGCAGAGAGCTTAGAGCTAGATGAGTCCTTATCATACCTTGAGGTGCCTAAGCAGATTCTAGACCGAAAGGTTAGAAAGACTAGGAGTGGTGAGACAGTTTTGCTTAAGATCCTTTGGTCTAACCACGAGACTGAGGAAGCTACATGGGAGGCAGAGGATATCATGAAAGAGCGTTACCCTTTCCTTTTTGATCAGGTATGTATGGTTACGGGAACGTAACCTTGTTTCTTTTAGGGGGGTAGGAGATGATCGCGAGTAGTTTTAAGAGTTTTATACACCTTTTATATGTAGTGTCGGTATGTTTGTCGGGATGAGTTGGGTTAGTATCATGTTTTATGTTAAATTTTGTTTGGCTTTTGAGTCGGGAATGTTGTGGGAGTACCTTTGTTTAGTAGTGGTTTGAACTTCGGGGACGAAGTTCTTTTTAAGGAGGGAAGACTGTAATACTCCGTATTTATAAGTCTTGGGGTACTCTATCGAGTAGGCCTTACTCTGTTGAGTAAGGGTAAGTTGCGAAATAAAATAGTTTTCGACTGTTGGGTACTCGATCGAGTAATTTGGGGTACTCGATCGAGTAAGGGGGTACTCGATCGAGTACCTTGGGTACTCGATCGAGTGTCCGGTTTTACGGGGAGTTTTCTCGGGTTTTGTTAATTATGCGATTAAGGTAGTTAAACATAGTCGTCATTGTTTTAAATCACTTTTACAAAACCTAAAACCCTGTTTAAGAGAGAAAGCAACCAGTTCATCTTCCTAATCGCATTCTTAGCAATTCCCGGAGTTCAGACGGTCGGTTCTTGTCGTTATTCGTGTCGTTGAGTTCCTTGCGTCGAGGGTAAGCTTTTAATATAATTTTTATAATGTTTTGTTAAGTTTGGTTAAACCCTAATTTAGAGATTGGGGTTTTGTGTGTAGTATGTGATGTGTAGCCTCTATGTGTTATATGATAGGAGGAGGGTTCGTAGAAGAGGCTTTTTGACTCATTTGTTGATCTCGTCATTGTTGTGCTTTCGGTAGGATTTCCTACTCGTATTAGTCCCATAATGGGATATTGGTGATGTCTTTGTATTTGGTTGTTTGATATGATGATTATCTTGTGTTTGTGGTTGTGATTGTTGTTGATGGTTCTCGAGATCGTTCTCGGTGAGTGGGGTCACTTGCGGGAGTGACTTCACGCCCTAGTTTCGCCCTTCGTGGAACCCGCCACGGAAGGGGATATGCACATTAATGGGACAGGGTTATCGCTCGGTATGATGAGCGGGGCTTAGGTGGGAACGGCTGCGGTCCCCAGCTGGTGGTGGTCGGTGGACGATCGTATTGAGATGATGGGAATTGGTTGGTGGTGTGTGTGTGTGTGTGTGATTAATTTGTCTGTTTATCTTATTATTGTTGTCTATATTGATTGTGTGATTAGTCGACCCGGTGTTGTTTTGTAAACTGCGGTGATCCATTCGGGATGGTGAGCGGATATTGAGCGAGTATTGAGATGAGTCTTGGGATAGCTGGGATGCCACGACATGATGATAGGAGTCTTCCGCTGTAGCCTTTAGTTTATTTACATTTCGATTAGACGAGTCGGTTTGAATAATGTATCGTACTTTGGTTTGGTTTTGAGGATTGTATTTATTCACTAAACTATTTATAATAAACGTTGTTTCTTTATTGTTGTTTGATTATCATTGCCTCGGGTAACCGAGATGGTAATGTCTTCATACCTGAGTGGTCCTGGTAAGGCACTTGGAGTATGGGGGTGTTACAGCTGATCCATGAGGTCAGTGGGAGCCGGTCTGCGATCACGAGTATGGGCCGTAGGGTGCAAATTGACAACGTTCTTGTCCTTATCAAGCCCTATTCTCTCAAGGATATCCTCAGACAGATCCGGACCAAAATGATCTGCAAAGGAAACGAAGCAAGAGTTAAGTAGAAGAAACAAATCAAAGTTCAAAAAGACAGATTCATTAAAAGCAGAGATGGGCCTCACACCGACCCCACTCACCCTGTTCCAGGGCCGGTATGAGGCCGACATGGCAGAGCAGCTCATCCTGAAGAATGATCTGCGTCGGGGGCATCCATCCCTTCGGCGTCCCATTCTTCTCAGCCTCAAACAGCGCCATCGCCTGTTTTTATCCGCACTAAGATAGACCTTGGCGGCGTCCATTTTAAGGCGTTTCCGGGAGACCCATTTCTCACGCTCCCCATCGTTCTCACACCGTAAATTGACACGGTGTTGGAAGGACCGGGGCAGCGGATAATCCGCCGGTACCTGGACGTACACCCACCGCTCTTTCCAGTCCTTACAGGAAGAAAGCTTATCAACGGAGACGTAACCCGGCTCCGTCTGCACGCTGTACCACCCCACTCGACCAGCGACTGACGGTTTAAGGTGATGAATCCGACGGAATAAGTTAACCGTAGGAGCCTCCCCCTTGAAGAGACAGAGCCACACGAACCCAACTATCGTCCTCATGGCCAACGGATGTAGTTGGGCCACGACGACGTTCATGGCTTTGATTATGCCCATAACGTATTGGTTCAAAGGAAACCGGAGCCCATACTCCAAGTGCCTGATGTATACGCCTATATGGCCCTTGGGAGGGCAACAGACCGCCTGACCCTCCTCAGGAAGAACAATTTTATATCCCTCACCGAAGGAAAAGTGGCCCTCGAAAAAAGTTTCCCCAGAACAACTGGCGAACTTGTTGGCCCAAGCCCGATCAGGTCCGATCTTACAGGCGTCGCCATGATCCTGTTGGGAAATGTGTCCTCAACAATAGTGCGATCACAAGATTTAAATATCATTATTAAATCTCATATAAAGAATACGTAAGGGATGATTCAATTATATAGTCAACTGATCAACATTAATCGGTAACGATTGGCTTGCTAGAGTTTGGCGTTCTCGTCATCGTGAGACGGTGGTGGTCAGTTGATCCCTTAAGGTCACACCTAAAGGATGATGCCCTTGTCTATAAAGTTAATTAATTGTATGTCGATACAAGTTGATTAATTCCTTAAAAATGAACAATTTATTTTTATAAGAGGAAATATGTATCTTATGTTAATGTGATTAAATAAGATCACATTTAGTGGATTAATATGTTAATTCACTAAATTATGTTGAGGTTTTATAAATGTTTCAAGGTAGAGGTAATTAGTTATTTACATTTACAAGAGGTTGTAAATTTAACTAACTAGCTATTATGGGACCCATTATATGTTGATATAATGATAACATATTACTCAATAAGTTGAGTGAATATATGTTTATTAATTTGTGTCATAATTGTTGTATGATCAAATTAATATTTAATTATGTAAGATAATTAAACATATGACTTATAAGCATTTGTGGGACAAATTTTATAAGACAAAAATGGACCATAATTAGTGCATATGCACCGATTTTTGGAGGTCATAGGACACTTGTCCTAAGTCTTCTATTTTGTCTAAAAAGCTTATGACAACCACAACACTTGTCATGCTCACTCTACCATATAAGAGACTATCAATAAAGCATTTGTGAGAGAGTTTTTGAGAAGAAAAATTGGTCTTATTAAGACATAGGGGCCGGACCACTTTTGTGGTAAGAAGAGCTTTTGTGCTTATTTTTCCCTCTCTCATATTCTCAAAAACACAACATGCAAAAACCTCTCTCTTGTTCATAGTTTTCTCTCTATCAAAATATGAGTTTTGATTCAATTTGTTCATAAAGATTACTAATATTATTAGTGTAATATATGAGTATTAGTAATCAATTTTAAGGTAAACTACTAAACAAATATCTAGCAAATATTATTTAGTGGGGATAAGGGATAATCTTGGGTGCAATCAAGAGGAGTGACTTCTATACTTGAGGTCTTTGGAGGATCATCCTAATACTCATCATAGCTCAAGAACAAGTGAAGGTAGGAGACCTTACTTGTGCCCATAAAACCGAAATCAACAATGTAAGGGACATTGTTTTTTCTTATAAATCTTATTTTGTTATGCATGCACTAGATCTAAAGAATAAATTAATTAACAAGTTAATTTGTTCATTATTAGAGGAGTCTAATAATAGGTATATGAACCTAACAAGTGGTATCAGAGCATAAGGATGTTGCATGCATAATCGGTTATTGTTTTTCCGAGTTAAAAGGTTAACATATAAAACTAAAAATTTGTGATTTATAAGTATAAGCCACGAAATCACCATGCATGTTATATATTCTGGTCCTAAAGTGTTTTTAGGTCATTTTTATGATTCATGGAAATTTATTGCTCATTTTAAGGATTTTTGGTCATTTTATTACATTTTTATGACTAAAATGGGAATTAAAATGCTAAAAATAGTTAAATTTCGTTTCTGACCTTGAAAAATTTATATGACCTCACATGCATATTTTACAAGTTGTATGTAAAATGACGAGTTAATTTGATTAATTTTGCATGATTTATGATTTTTATGAGATAAAAATGGATTAAAAGAGGTAAAATGGTTAAAATTAGTTAAATTTCGAATTAAGCCATGATCTTTTAATATGATGTCACATGCAAGATTTACAGAGAGTATGTAAATTTCTAGATTTAAATATCTTCTTTAGCATGATTTATGGATTTTTGAGTAAAAATGGCATAAATAGTGACTATTTTAGCAAAAATTAGCTAAAACATATTGCATGGCTTGAGAAAATTATTTTAAGTTGCATAAATATCCCACTAATCAGATCTAAAGTTGTAAAAATTATTGGTTTAATTTTCGGATACTTTATGTATTTTATGAGATAAAACCGATAAAATGCAACTATATTTTCTCAAAATTAATTCGAAAATTTTAACCATGTTTTTTGACATTATGAGTGTCATGGATTTATTCCAGAATGTTCAAAAATTTAAAAATCAAATTTTGAAACTTTTATGATTTAATTTGGATTTATTTCATATAAATAATGATTTTAAGGTCAAAAATGAGCATAAAATTAAATCAAGTTGAATTATTGTCAAAAATTTAGTGATGACTGATTTTTGAGTCCTAAAATGTGTTAGGATAATTAACTTGAGCTTAGATGTGATTTAAGTGTTAATTAGTGATTTTAAAAGGTTATTATCACGCATTTCCATGAAAGCGGGTTATATATGACGTAAGTTAAATAGGGCGATTTGGCACATCATTTGGCATGATAGATACATATTATAATGCTGCATATTTCAATTGTTGAATGTCTTTTATTTATATAATTTTGAATTATGTAATTTTATCTTAGTATGGCCTTAGTTTTTATCAATATTACCCGTAATGAAAGGGAATATTGATTCGGTTGTAATTTAATGTGATCTCGTATCACTTTTATTTTATTTTTATTATTTTTTTTCATTTTACAAATGTATAATAGGAATAGCTTTGTATTTTTATTATTATTTGTAATCATGGAGCATCTTCAAAGACGGTGCCATTCGGAAAGGTGATCCGACAAAGACGGTGTCTTGGGAGGCATGCCATTTGAAGAATCAAGGGACCAAAGGAGTTGGTTTCCGAATATGTAATAGATTATTTGATTTTCTATTTTTAGGAAGGCCATACTAGGAATTTTATTTATTGCTTTGCATTTCTTTTAATATGTTGCATGCATTGCCAAATCGCCATAACAACACATGCATATCATATCGAGTCATCGACCGTGTCAATTATAATTATCGTAGTTCACCGCTTTAGTTCACTTAAAACGTGATAGATAATAAATTGACAAGACCTCTCACATATAATAATTGAGATAAAGCCTTACCAAATAGTAGAAACCCATGAAGTACCAATTTCATGAGGGAGTTAATCCGGCTTCACCGTAATACAAACCTTGTTACGTTGGCGAAGTGGGGTAATAAAATGTTATTACATCGAAATTTGGATTGAGCTCAACGGAAGTATTGTTGACCGTAGTCGCATGTGTTCCGGGCTAAAGATGAGAATTAGAGTAATTTTTATCGACCGAGAGTTCTAAAAGTAGAATCGATTAAAGAGTTAATCCACCGAGTTATATTAATAAGGGATGAATCGGCTCACCGTGCCCGACTTGATATGAATTTGGATCTCGGAATCATTTATGTAGTTGGGTGGAGGTCACTATATAAATGCAATGCTTGTAGTTAAATTTACGAGTATTATTAAAACGATAGATGATAATTATTTCCTTTATTTCCGTTTTTGTAGTTAATTATACGCAATGAATTCATCTAATACTCCTACACCAATCACCGTTGAAACATGGCTCCAATCATACGATGACAAATGCTCCGATTATGACAATGAAACGATTAGAGAATTACGCATTGGCATTGGTCAGGATGGAAATTTTTGCTTCTTTACCACCTCCACTCCACCCACTCCAATATTATTGCCCACCACCTTGAAAAGAAATTCTTGTGAAGAAAATCTTACAAAGCCTAAGGAATCCTTGTTTGAAGAAACAATGAGGAATATCAAATTGAGTGGGAGTTCTAGCAAGAGTGTCCTTGCAAATGAAAGGAGTTTTGGTATTAATAAAGGGAAGGCAAAAATGGGCGAGAAACCCAAACCTGATTATAAATTGGAAATGGATAGTGGGACTACCAAGACCAAGAAGGGTGCCAAATCCTATGAGGAATGTCATTATTGTAATGTCATGGGCCATTGGAAGCGAAATTGCCCCAAGTATTTAGAAGATATCAAAGTTGGGCTTGTTACTCCAAGTGGGACTTGGAAATGTGTAAAAGCTAAACAAGAGTGATATGAATCTCCGATAATGAAAGGGAGCTCGGGTAGCCGCCACTTCAAGAGAAATTTATATACTTGTTTTTGCTAATAGCTTTGAGTTATGATTTACATAATTCTTATTATGTTCTCACTTAGTCTAAAACATTATTTCCATGTGAGACATGAAAGGATCTATATTTTGTCATCAAAGACAATTGTTGTATTTTAATGAAAATAGACATGGATGTGAGCCATGTCACTTATCTTTATGATACACAAGTTTTAGACAGTTCCAACTCATGTAAAGATATCTATATAATACGATCCAAAAGACTCATAACTGGTAATCCAAATGATTTGTACATTTGATTTTTCAATTAGGTTACATAAAATGAGAAACGCATTAAACGCTAGTGTTGACTAGAATTATTGAACCATTTGATTTTCAATCATATGGAATATGCGAATCTTGTCTCCTTTGCAATATAATTTGTACTTCCTTTAGTGGTAAAGGGACACAAGCAAGTGATTTGTTGAGACTAATACATGCCGATGTATGTGTTCTAATGAGCATCAACGCAAGGGGAATTTATGACTACTTCGTCACTTTTACCAATGATTCAAGTAGATAAGGGTATATTTACTTAATCTAATAAAAGGTGAAGCATTTGAGAGATTTGAGAAATTTCTAAAATGACGTAGAGAACCAATTGAATAAAGTTCTAAGCATTACGACCCAATCGTAGTGGCAAAGATCTAAGTAATAAATTTGATTTATTAAAGATGAATTATGACCTAGCGTCACTACCCATAAGATCAAACTAATATGAGTCGGTTTGAGTTGATGAACTCAATTTTGGGAATTTGCAATCCAAAACGGACAAGTAATTCTAATCGGATGGTCAACCATGAGATACCTAGAATAGAGAGTCTATTAAACCATATGACATGAATCAGACTGCCATATTGTATAGCTGCCATGTAAGGATGGCCCTTTTAAAGCTAATACATAGTCTAGATAAACTCCTAATACTCCGTTAAATATATATATATGTTTGTGCCTCACAAAGCTATCTCTCGAGAAATTAGGTGTATTTCTGAGAGATAGAGTGGGAGTAAATTTAATCGTCACAAACATCTCCTATAGTTGAAATGTTACTTTGTGAAAGTAATAGAATTATAGAGTGGGAGTTGGTATTGAAGTCACAAACATCTCCTATAGTTGAAATGTTACTTTGTGAAAGTAATAGAATTATAGAGTGGGAGTTGGTATTGAACTATAGTCTATGAAGATAGATTGAGAGTATAGTTCAGTGGGAGTTTATCGCACATGTCTTTATTGTTTAAAAATGTTACTTTGTGAAAGTGATATAAAGTGATAATATTATGACCATGTTACATTTGAGCCGAACATGACCATGTTACATTTGAGCCGAAGCATTACAATCCAAAAATTGTTGCTCATGAGTAGATTTACTTTAAAGTGAGGGTCTCTTTAAAGGGAAATAGAGCTTTAAAATACACAAATGCATAAGATTTACATAAAGATGTTGATCAAGACAAATTGTGTTAGGAATTGCCGCATTTCATTTTAATGAAGAATGGCAAATAAAAATTCGCTTTTCTAAAATGGGAATTTAGAGAAGGAAGTGTTTCAAACACAAAACTTTAGATTAAGATCTAAGAATCCTAACATATTATGCGTAGCTATCTTAAGTGATCACAAGTTGGTTTTAAGCTAGCATTAAAGGATTATACTTTTCATTCATGTGATTATAGTGAATTGTTTCATTCACATGATTGAAGAATCATGATATACATGAAGTTAAGTGGGAGCTAGAATTATTTTTCCATGTCTTATATGTTGATGACATATTAATTATTGAGAATAATGTACCAATGCTCTCTTCTGGCAAGAGTGATTGGGAGACTTGGAAAGAGGTGCAATATACTTTAGATTACCGAATCTATGTGAGAGTATATTGGCATTGAGTTGAGAGTCTTATTAGAATAAGATCTTTTGTATCTGTTGTAACATCAACAAGGTTGAATGGCTTATTCATGATGATGAAAGTGGAATTACTATGATGGAATCATAGTCGTTCACTGAACCCATTAAATTGTTGATTACATGAAATCGATTACTAATGTTTCCGCCATTAGAACGATTATGTATGCCAACAGACGCACCTGCTGTGATGAAAAATATGCCTAGGGCATTATAAGTCAATAACAAGATAACTCCCATCATATGGCTTGTGAGAGCCTTAAAGAACATCCTTGAAATTCTTGAGAAGAGTTAAGGATTCATTCACATGTTTGGATGATAAACTAAATTAAGTGTTGAAGGGTTGCACAAACTTTAGTTTCCAAACTATAAGGGATTTGTTGAAATCCTAGGGTGACTTGTTGACTAAGGAGTAAGAGACTAAGAAAGGCGTTTTAGTTTCGCGCATTGCAAATATCTACAAAAGGAATCCAAGTTGTGATAAAATAGTCAACGTAGGGATTAAGGGTGAATCCCTCTACAAGTGACTTTATCACAAGTTATGCGATAACAGTGGGAGCGTCTTTCAAGTTAAAGAGCCCAAGTCTAGTATGAAGTCTAGACATATACTTGGAGAAATTCATGTCATTAAGAGATGACATTGAATGGAAGGAAATAGCAATTAATTAAATTGGAATATATGGATATCGGGTATATCCACTTGCCAAGCTTGTATTGCATTTTAACTAGTGTTTTTATAACACTAGAGATTATAGAATATGAAGTAGTAATAGTGTATTGACTATTCATATGTGATAATCACATTTATCGTTTGAGTTTTTAATTAAACTCACCCGGTACCTTGTCGTATCCGAATGGGTTGTAGAGACAAATTGAACCCCATTAAAGTGAACTGGATTGACATGGTATTCGCCCCTAGTTACTTATATGAGGTGACGTCTCGAAGTGACTAGAGTGTGATGCGATTGATGGCAAGTTCAAGTGCCATAGAGTCATATGGGATGACTAGTCGATCACATAGACAGAATGTATGGGACAATCTGTCGGGCAGTGACCGCTTATAGAGTTCTGGTAATTCATAAAGCCTGGTCGTGGCAAGAGCTACTATAGTATTCTTATGAGTCAATTCTTTTGACTAGAGACTATTCGCCCAAGTTGGCACAACTTCTGATTAGCTTTGATTTATACTCTACGATTTCTTAAACGAGGTCAAACTGGGTATATTTTGGGTTATGATGGAATGTGGCTGAACGAAGGGAATAGGGCGATAGGAATTGTCCACCCCTTGTCAGGGTTGTTTGAAATCTCAAGGCCACTCGAGGAGTAGTTAACTGGAAATGCGTGGCCACGCTCGGAAGGTATCTATGATAGATAAATCCGGTCAGACAGTTAATCTCCAGATCGAGAAAACCACTCAAGATATGATCAAATGTAAGTACGACCTGCAAGACACCTTGCATTGAGTGGGAGATTGTAATAGGACAAGAGAATTGGTGACGCACACTTGTCGAGGACAAGTGGGAGATTGTTGGGAAATGTGTCCTCAACAATAGTGCGATCACAAGATTTAAATATCATTATTAAATCTCATATAAAGAATACGTAAGGGATGATTCAATTATATAGTCAACTGATCAACATTAATCGGTAACGATTGGCTTGCTAGAGTTTGACGTTCACGTGAGACGGTGGTGGTCGATTGATCCCTTAAGGTCACACCTAAAGGATGATGCCCTTGTCTATAAAGTTAATTAATTGTATGTCGATACAAGTTGATTAATTCCTTAAAAATGAACAATTTATTTTTATAAGAGGAAATATGTATCTTATGTTAATGTGATTAAATAAGATCACATTTAGTGGATTAATATGTTAATTCACTAAATTATGTTGAGGTTTTATAAATGTTTCAAGGTAGAGGTAATTAGTTATTTACATTTACAAGAGGTTGTAAATTTAACTAACTAGCTATTATGGGACCCATTATATGTTGATATAATGATAACATATTACTCAATAAGTTGAGTGAATATATGTTTATTAATTTGTGTCATAATTGTTGTATGATCAAATTAATATTTAATTATGTAAGATAATTAAACATATGACTTATAAGCATTTGTGGGACAAATTTTATAAGACAAAAATGGACCATAATTAGTGCATATGCACCGATTTTTGGAGGTCATAGGACACTTGTCCTAAGTCTTCTATTTTGTCTAAAAAGCTTATGACAACCACAACACTTGTCATGCTCACTCTACCATATAAGAGACTATCAATAAAGCATTTGTGAGAGAGTTTTTGAGAAGAAAAATTGGTCTTATTAAGACATAGGGGCCGGACCACTTTTGTGGTAAGAAGAGCTTTTGTGCTTATTTTTCCCTCTCTCATATTCTCAAAAACACAACATGCAAAAACCTCTCTCTTGTTCATAGTTTTCTCTCTATCAAAATATGAGTTTTGATTCAATTTGTTCATAAAGATTACTAATATTATTAGTGTAATATATGAGTATTAATAATCAATTTTAAGGTAAACTACTAAACAAATATCTAGCAAATATTATTTAGTGGGGATAAGGGATAATCTTGGGTGCAATCAAGAGGAGTGACTTCTATACTTGAGGTCTTTGGAGGATCATCCTAATACTCATCATAGCTCAAGAACAAGTGAAGGTAGGAGACCTTACTTGTGCCTATAAAACCGAAATCAACAATGTAAGGGACATTGTTTTTTCTTATAAATCTTATTTTGTTATGCATGCACTAGATCTAAAGAATAAATTAATTAACAAGTTAATTTGTTCATTATTAGAGGAGTCTAATAATAGGTATATGAACCTAACAGATCCAAGACGTACGACCTCCCCTCATTAGGATGAGCCCTTTCCTCATCATCATCATCATCATCATCATCAAAATCATCATCATCCTCCCAATCCTCTAGAGCTTGTGGATCAACGACAGGAGAAGGAGACCTAGGACCCCCGGACCTTAGCGGGACGGCGGCTAGTACCTCCTCCTCATCAAGACGCGACGGGGAACCCCCCGGCGCACGGTTACTAGGTCCGGCATCAGCAGAAGACATGGTAGCAACAATTACTTAACAAAATAAGAGATTGAGAAAAATTTGTTTGTTTACCTTGAAGAAAAGCACTAGCCAAAGTAGCGACTCTGAAGACTAGAAGAGAAAGAAGCCCTTGAAAGTTTAGAGAGAAGAAAATTTTAGAGGAAATGAAATTGGTGGCCAATTTCAGGGACTAACTGCCCTATTTATAGGGGAAAGCCCATGAAGAAGGACCAATCAGTGGTACTGACCCATGAAACGTCGCCCAATCAAGAAGCGGACACGTGTCGGACATGCAACCACGGAATGTCAATCGTTGCACGATTGAACGTCAATCAACGCAACAGTAACCAAGCGTCTTCAACACGCCCCTTCATATCTCTTTGCCTATTCATCTTCCTCAACAAATTCCTAAGTATCTGTTATCCGCCGGCCACATGATCAACCAAGCTAGGTAGCACCGGCCGAGGGCAATCAAAAACAACCGGCACTCTCAACCCTGGTCTCGGTCAGCGTCACTTTCCTTTCCACATCGGATGCCCTTCACACATCCACGTGGAGGGGGGATATGGTACGGCCTAAGCAGAACCAAGCCGAGATAGAAGAAGCCGGGAAAGGGAATTTCTACTTGCGCAGAAATATCGCTCAACACACACGGAGCCCATACCACGGCATAGACTACGCCTGGGGCAAATTGATGGGGCATATTCTCGCACCCGCCGACCGAGTCAACATATTAAGCAAGGTCAAAGATATCCACAAAGAAGTCAACACCTTGGAAAGCCTAGCCGACTCGGCCCACGTCGGCTTTGTCACTGGTCCCGCCGCAATGCCCTACCGGGGCACATATCCGCGTACTCAAATCCAAGACCCTCGGCGGCGAGTCAACGGGGCCCGCCGGCCTGCCATGGGTCCCTCGGCCGAGGGTAGATCGGTCTTTCCACCGCTTAGCCACTTGGCACTACGTGACAAAAGGTGAAAGTCTATAAATACTCCTCAACCCTCATTGAGGAAAGGATCCCAAAATCATAACCTAAATACCCCATAATCTGGTAATATCTTCCTTATCTCTCTACAAGATATACTTAGCCAAGTAACATATAACTGATCTCTTTAAGTTCACTTACTTGGGCGTCGGAGTGACTACGCTCGGCCAAAGCCGAGCCCTCAGTTTGTTCATTGTTTCAGGAGAGGCCAAAAGGAGGATTTAGTCAAAGACATCATTCTACAAGCCACGAGTGGTAACAATACTTGCTTCGGAATTACACCCGGAACAATATTAATTTCGGATTTGTTGATAAAATTTTAATATCTAATTAGTGAGGGTGTTGCATGTTTGACAATCTTTGTTTGATAATATTATGGTTTCATGTAATGTGATTATGCGAATACCTGTATTATTAATTGATTTTAATCAGCTTCCATTGAGTTACTTCAGTTTTCGATTATGCGAATGCCTGTATTATTAATTGATTTTAATCAGCTTCCATTTGCGCATATTATTTGACATATCACAAAGCACGTAAAAGGATTTGAGTAACACCGCTTACCATTTAAAACCCTCATAAAAGAACGTCAAATAATGACATGGTTTTGATAAAAGTATTTACTATATAACACTTTAGTTTCTGATTTTACATAAAACTATTGTACAAAAAAACTAATTTGTCTTGATTTTATAGAAGTCTTAAAACATGAAATCATATTGTAGAATGTTATGATTTGATTCACTAAAAATATCATAGTAAAAAACAAAAGATCCCGTGAATTTCACGGGTCACAAAACTAGTCTTTTACATTATTCACAAGTGAACATTCAATTTTGATTTTCAATTTTGATTTTCTCTCAATACATAGGTGAAAAAGATATTCATGAATCATGTGTGATCTTGTTTGATTCGTCCTTACGAGTACATTAAAAATATATTAAGTTTTATATTTTTTTTCCAAATACGTAGTTAGCAATATTTTTTTTGCAAATACCTAACTTTTATATTTTTTTGATTCGTCTAATAACTATCGGCTAATACTAAGGAATTTCACAAATTTAGCCCAACGAGCCTTGTTCTAGAATCTTTTACTAATTTCCTATTCCTAAAAACTTTGGAACACGTTTTCCAAAAATCAAATCCTAGTGTTCTCCTATATGGCTTAGGGTTCGTGTTGTTGTGTGTGTATATATATATATATATATAAGAATATACACAAGACATAAAGACATAATCTCACATAAGACAAGATACTTCTTCATACTTATAAGGGACGAGATCGATGGGTAATGATAAATATAGGCCGCCATTGGTAGAGGAAGCTCCGTGGTTGATTGTTTCTCATGAAAATAGTTATAGAGCAATTGAGAAACAGACGTTTTGTACTATGTCTCCTAAGAAAACCGCCTACGTCAAAACAATTGTTGAGTTAGATGGCAAAAACATACTCGCTTCAAGCTTAGGTTGGTTAATATTACAAGAACGGGAAAACCCGACAATGTATTCTCTTTGGAATCCCGTCACCTTACAGTCATTACTTCTCCCCGAGTTGGTTGATGCTCCTGTGGTTGATGCTCCTGATGAAGAGCGACCAATGTGCGTCTTTACTTCAGCACCCGATGATGATAGTATTACTGACCGTGCATGTGTTCTTTTCTTGTTTTTTCAGGACGCGGTGTTTTTCTGTAGGCCTTGTCTCGGAGAAAATTGTAGGTGGGTCAAACAAAGCTTCGAGGATAAAACTTTAGACGTAAAGCGCGTTGCGACACTTAATGGAGACATATATGTTTATGGTACGCGTGAGTTCAAAGACTACCGTGGTTCAATATTTGGTCGCATTAAAATCACAGACGATGCCACAAATTCATTTATTTTCGAACCCTTACCTGTAGACAATCCAGATAATAAGCTATTTGGGGTATATCTAAAAGTAGATGATTATTTGGTTGAAGTTAGCGGCATCTTATATTTTGTACATATAATGATCCGCCACGGAGATGAGATGAATAATTACGATATCTATAAGGTATTTGTTTGGAGGTTAGATTTATCTGAAATGAAGTGGATTCAGGTTGAGTCGCTCGGAGATCGTGCATTTTTATTAGAGAAAACAAGTTCGACTTGGTGTTGGGCAGGTACATACGACTCTGATGATGCGCCCGGAACTCTCATTGAAGGGAATTGTATATATTTGGGTATGTCGAGATGTCACGCCATGCATTTATACCGCCTACAAGACAATAGTTGCACTCTTTTGTTACCCCATCCCTCCTTCCTTGGGGATTTCGATGGCCCGACTTGGTTCATGCCCAATAATCGCAACAGGTACGTAATTTATACAACTTCCTCCGTTTTGCTTTATGCACAACAATTAAGAAATATGATTAAACTAGAAAAAAAAAAGTAGGGAAAAAGTAATTCATAATTATTTTATACTCCCTCATATTCATTATTTTTTTCCTTATTTTCTAAAACAGATTATTCAGTTTTTCTTCACCTTTTTTATTTTGGAAACTTTTAATGTTATTTTATTTAACCCTCTCTCCTATTACCAAACCCCACCCAACACTTCTACCCATATTTTATTACTTTCCTTAATATTTTGGCCCTACAATTCATTATTTAACTCCTAATTATTCATTTTTTTTTTCCTATTACCAAACCTCACTTAACCTTTTATTCTTATTTTATTTATCGTCTTAATACACGTGTCCACAAACAAACAAAGGGAAGAAAATAGAGACTAAAAGAGAGTATAAACAATATTTAACGTAATATAAAGGGTCCTAATATAAACTTGCTTGCACTATGGTTATGAGTTGAACCTCTTCATCTACATTACAAGCTGCATTTTGAAGCCGGAACTGTATCTTAAACTTTTTTTTTTTTTTTTTTTTTTTTTGATTAAAAAGAGGGTATAAAACCCGAGACCTACAGAGAGTAGGGTCCCAAACAAGCAAAACAACCCAACACAAAAAGACACAAAAACACCAAACACAAGCATTCTCATCTCACCCTTAATCCACTTTGTAAATGTCAAAAGCCTATTCTTTTCCTTCCAAGTTCTACAAGATTTTCAGTGTTGTAGTCATTCTTCCATAGCGTATGGCAACCGTTCTTTCCAATCTTTGCACCCCATTCCAACTCGTAAAAGCACCTCTTTTCAAGCCTCTCGAAATTATCTTCCTTTCATTGCTCCCATAAATGACCACCCACAAAAAGAAAGTCACACCATTCCAATACAGCCTCCTCGAACTCACCCGGGTAGTACCGAGTCATCTATCAATCACCACACAAACTTGACCAAAGGTTCCAGAACATAAATGGGGTGCCTTATTGCTGTGATAATTTTCGTAATAATTGTCGTCAAGACTCCTCCATACTCGACTTCCATGCTGCTGTAGTAATTTTCGAGAGGACTCGGAATTTCCTTAAAATCCCCAAAAAAATAGAATAAGCCATTACACTATGATCTTACCCAATCAACTCGACAAGAACTCTCCTCCTATTTCATAACTGTAAAGACAAAAACCAAGGATAATTGAAACAAGATTCTCCAAATCACCTTACCTTCCAGATATCAAACTCCATTTGTCCCCCCATACACCACGTACTCGTCTAAGATTATTAGCCACCCACAAAAGAACCAGAAGCTATTTCTTAATAGGTGTAGATTTACCCCGACTCCTAATGCTCCTTATATTCCAAGCAACGCATCTCATCTAGTACACTTCTAGTTTAATAGCTCCTCAATACTAAGCTTTTTACCCCCGCCGAATCCCAACAATACTCCAACTTCTCTTGACTTTCGACTTTCCACTTCAGGATCAGCATCATAATCATCCTCAGACCATGGCTCAATGCTGTCATTTGATCCCAACTCCACTCCTTCAGTAATCTCATTTAATAAAAGCTGGTTTCTTGCCTTTGATTTCACCATCTTTTCCTAACAATTAATTCATTGTTTTTTAACAATTGATGGTCGACTCCTCGTTTCTTCCCTTATTTCTAACAACTCTTTGGAATCCAGGAGGCGGTCCTCCTCACTACTCAAGGGTACGAAAGAGTTGTCAAAACTTGTATTAGACTTACGCATTGCAATTAATTCTTGCTCCTCATTAATATCATACATCACATTACCAATATGGGTAATCGACTCTTGATTTACGCAATACAATCCCCGCTCACAGTGGGAAACTTGAACACCGACCCCACTTTCGCCACATTATCCACCCCTCTCGCATCCCCTTCCTCATAAGGATCAACTATGTTAACATTACCGCAAACAAACTATCATCCCATCGGAACGATGACGAAATACGATTGACTCCGGTTGTTTAATGAAACAGGTAGTAAGATTGGACCCTTCCCTTACATAGATGGACTTTCCAATACATTGCTCCTCAATGCTTATATACAATACCTCCGAAATATAGGACATGACGTTTGTATCAACCATCATTCGACATGACACAAAGCTGTCAGGGTTCTCCGAGCTAGAATCTAAGCAAACTAGCGTCCCGAATTTAGACGCAATCAACTCACACGTCTCTCTTGACCAAACTTGAGGCGGAATACCCATCACTTCTACCCAAATTCTCCTAGTATCCCCTCGTTGGTAAATGTCCCATGGGCTAATATGGCTAAAATGTTGCAACAGTAAAGGATTTTTCGATTCAACAGCATGCTCCATATCATCTTTGCTAGAAAACGTAACAATGAATTTATAAGGACCCAAATCTCTTACCTTAGTTATTGAAAACCATTGAGACGTCAAGGCTTGAGAAAGAACCTCCACCGATCTTGGTTCATCGCTTTCACCAACTAGGCTTCTTTCCAATTCCTCGAGGATAGACGGATTAATTTTGGCTTTTATGAATTTATCCTCATCAATTGGTTTTAATTCATCCTCTACTGCATTTTGCTGGTGCCTTCTAGCCCGCCAATCCCCGTCTAATGGACGGTTCCCGAAAGCTCTTCCATACATCAAGTATCCTTTCCCCAACACGGTCCTTTGACTCCTTCTTGAATCTGGCCTCTTTAACGAAGATTTTGGAATTGTAGATCCATTTTCCCCTCAAAATCCTAATAGCTCTAAATGCTCTTGCTGGTCCTTTCATCTTCACAAACCCAAAATGGTTCGGATTTGTTCCCCTATATTTTCTGGATATGTAGATATCACTCACCTCCCCAAATGGTGTAAAAAGCTCCTTAATCGTTTCCATTGATGCCCTCGGATCTAAATTATCGACAAAGATCGTAATTACTTCATCTTTCTGCCTCCATTCCTTACTTCCTCGGTGTCCACTTCTGAATCCTCCCCTTTGTCTCCATCGAGAGTAATGATTCCATCTCCTATTGCGATTTGAGTAGTATCGTGGACGTCCGCCGGTCCCCCAATCTTTCCAGAATCCGTCAGGCCACCCCATACCATCTACCGCAGCAGCTCCCGGAGCCTAGAACACCATGATGTCTAGAATACCCCCGATGACTACCGCAATAGACGGCGAGATGAATAGTATTTATTGTCTGGATTTGCTCTTTTAAAATAGATGATTTTAAACTGTATCTTAAACTGAATCATCGTCACAACCAATTTTCCGGTTTGGCATGTTACAAAGTCATGTCCATCCGTCCATGTTAGCGCTGTGCTTCTGAAAAATCTAGTTATACAACCTTAAATACATCAACCAAATTTTCCGGTTTGGCATGTTACAAATTTTCTCCTGCAACTGGCTGCAAGTGAATGCAATTTAGCAATACAAGTATACAACCTAATACATCATCCAAAAAAATATTGATCGTTTTTATTATCGATATATTGCATCATTTTGAGTACATAGCAGATGTCATGCAACCTATTTGGCATTGTTGTTAGAATCCCGATTCGATCCTTACGATTCTATCATGTTTGTAGAATCTTACGATCCTATTAATTTAAAATTTCCTAGAGGTAGGATTATAATTCGATCTTACGATCCAACTCCATAATAAACATATTAAAATATATTTTTATATAATGACATTTAAAACCCAAATTTGGTGTACTTTGTAGAAATATGTACACGAAATGATACAAAAGTCACTAACTGTCAATATTTTGTGTATAAATATTTTTACCAAATAAAAAACTATATTTAGTGAATTTGTATAATCTTAAGATTTTACGATCCGATTCTACCGATTCGATCCTATCTTCCCCATCGATTCAAAGTAGAATCCCGATTTTAACAACATTGCTATTTGGCATAAAAAAAATCCAGCATTTTGAGTACATACCATTTATTTGAGTTTGTCGTAGACTATGGTACAACGATTTTAAATTTGTTATTTTGCTTCGAAAAAAGGAAGATATAAAAGCTAATCTAATTTCTAATTGACAATTGACAGGTTACTGCCTATTCAGGAAGAGAAATTAGAGTATGACGAAAAAATGAAGCATGCAGACGATATGAACGAGGAGACGGACATGAAAATGTCGACGACAACTTCAATTTCCCAACTTCCTGCAGACATTCTGCAATCAATAGCAAACTGTGTCCATTTATTTGATTACATGAATCTACGCGCCACTTGCAAAACTCTTCGCTCTACGATCCCTACAGCCAAATGGCGATTTGGTTGTTCGTTTCCTTTGTTCATGTCCATCAAGAATAACAAAGGGATATGTGAGCTTCGGGATCCATGTCAAGATATTACTCATACAGTCAACACACCCCATTCACCTTCAAACATCGAGTTTTGCAAGGATGGATGGCTACTTCTTCGAACTGAGGGAGGCACATTGCAGTATTTTAATCCGTTCACTGGGGATAAAGGAACATACCCTTCTTTCGATGGGGCAGTTCTCCAAGCAAGCTATGCATTTTCTACATGTCCTGATTCTTCAGATTGCATAACCGTCGGAATTACAGGCTATATTGAGACATATATCAGTTGTTTTCAAGCTTCAAGTAAAACATGGGACAGTGTTTGCTTTGCGGACACGGTTTTTACAGCTAATTATAATTCTAGTCCTAAGTATCACAATGGGGCGTTTTATTTTATAGGGTTAAAAGGTAACCTCGGGGTTTTTGAAATAGTAGAAGGAGAATGTAGTTGGAAGGTTTACGATTGTCCGTTGACAGAAGAGGCAAGTTTATCACTAAACTCGTGTTATTTAGTCGAACTTGATGGCGAACTTGTATCTGTTTTTATTCAACAAGTTGGGAAGAAGGTTCAAGTGTTCAAGTTTGAAATTTCGAAGGAGTGTTGGGTTGAATTAACCGATTTGGGGGATCATGTTCTATTCCTTAGTCCTGCATCATCATTTTCAGAATCGGTAAAAGACAGCACAATGAGGAATAGAATTTATCTACCAAGACGTATAGGTAACGGAATTGTCTACTATTCACTTAAAACACGCAAATATCACACGTTGGGAAAAGACGATCCTATGGATGATTTATATGGCACGTGGACACAATCATTTTGCTGTTGGATATAACTCCAGCATATTCGACTTATCTTAAGCTTAAGATTAATATACCCATCCTAAATGAGAATTTGCTAGCTATGTGGCACATTTATAAGTATCTTACTTCTTTTGTTGATGTATTTATGTCTTTATATTATACTCCCTCGGGTCCCTCCATACCATACCAATGGTAACATTGAGAATCTTGCCACTATTTATATTCGTAGGGAATCTTCGATATTATTCTTAATCTATAAGATAGAACATAGTCATGTGAGATCTTGTTTGATTTATCGTCATGAATGCTATAAGAATATCAAATTTTTATAATTTTTTAATAATGTGTAACTAAAGATATTCACGTTGCAAAACGTGTCTCGATAAGTGTGAAAAAGTCAATGTTACCATTGGTGTGGTATGGAGGGAGTATCATTCAAGTACTTCAATAACGAAATCATAATTTCAGATATATATGATAGATGAACCATTTCTTTCTGATGTCATAATAGATGAATCATTTCAACCAAAACCTCAAGGTGATGTTTGAAGCCCAACTATTATAATTATTCCTATTAATATAATCATGTTGATTTTCAAACCTCGTAAGTTTTATTCAGTTATAATTGCATAATTAGACGAACTGAAAATTATTTCAGAAACTTTAAAGTTTTCATCCTCTAGCAAAGGCTAGCGCCATTGCTAGCTAGTTCTCCCCTAAATTCACCACTGGTTATATTTTTTTTTTTTTTTTTTTTTTTTTTTTTTTTTTGGCAGCTGTGAAGAAAGAGTTTTACATTATAGTGGTACGGCTTACTAAACCATACCTATAGACTACAACATAAAACACTAGAGAACTACTAAATACATAAACTAAAACAAGGTAACAATTGCATCGGTTAAGAACATAGTGCTGATGGCGTAAGACGGAAGTCTGAACACGCTCTTCAAAATCCAAATCTACCCCAATCGCTAGTGGATGAGCAATACCGGCCCAAGGAAAATACCCATCTTTGTTTATCTTGATTGATGTAGCGTCGGAGAAATACCTGCAACAAAACCCAAGAAAGGGTCTCGGAGATTCATCTCCTAGGCTGTGAAAATCTTCCTCAGAAAGCCAATGTGCCTCCACAAACTCATTGTTACTCGTCTTTATTGATACATCTTCGGAGAAATACCTGCAACAAGACCTAATAGAGCGTCTCGGAGATTCATCTCCTTGGATGTTATACACCTTGTCTGGAAACCAACAAACCTCTTGACCCAACGAGAGAGAACAAAGTGCACTTACGCCCCAAGGACGTAGAAAGAAAAGGCGGAAAACAGACCACAAAAATCTGTCTCCAGTGGAGAGCAAACTCCTACACTTTAGGACACAACCCCCGCTGACCAGACCCTCGTAACCAAGAGGAGCGAGAAAAAAGGTAGAAAACATAGGGGGAAACCATATAAACATCCCCCTATCCAAAACCAACTCCGGAGACCATAGTGAGTTGGGCTCAACACTGTCCCGATGCAAAGTACCATTAATCCTAATTACTCCGGGGGTAAGGGGACGGGACACCCCAAACCATCCATCAGAGCTTATTATTTGAAAAGACAAAAAACAGAAAAAAGCGGAAATCCACATAATTAAAAATAAGACCACCGAAGCCATCCAAACCAAACACCTCGTCACACCCCAACTCAGACCACCCGATCACACCCCAACTACACAACACCAACACTGAACCACTCCGTTCTAGGACCAAGGCAAACCCACCACACCAACCAAAACAAAAAGAACACAATCCGCCATCACTAACGGACGTGGCCACCATCGACAACCACAGATAACACCCGAACGAAATCCCAACACCAACACAACCGATCTTTTGCATGCAACCACACTAAGCAACGGAAACCCAGACGAAAACCTTTCAAAATGCAAAATGGAGCAGATAAGTGGGGAAAGGGGCGAGGGGAAGGGGAACACCATCACTCCAAATGCAACACCAGACGATGACAGAAAGATGGATTATGTCCATCCCAAGGACACGATAGGTGGGGGAAGGGGCGAGGGGAAGGGGAACACCATATCGACCCAAAGAAAACCAACATAACCACCAAGACACAAACAAAAGGGTTAAACCCATCGCCGAAACCGACGAACATCACACAAACCCGGGCCAAAAAGCCTAACCGGGGACGGGGGAAAGGACCAGGAGCCGGGGAACACACCCGGAACACACATGCAAGACCGAAGCAACTGGGAACCAAAAGAGCGTCCGTGACAGATGGGGCACACCGATCCGACAACCCACAAAAAACGAAACCAACGACCACAGAACACCACCGGAGGAAGGAAACTCATGTGAGCAGCCAAAAGGACCCAGGAACGAGCAGAATCAGAAATTGGAAAAGTGATCGGAGGATGAGACGATCGGTCGCCGGAGATGGGCCAAGGGATGAGCCCATCTCCGGCGGCAGAGTCACAGACAGTGAGGGGACAGAGGGTGGAAGGAGGCGGCGGCGGAGGCAAAGAAAATTAGGTTTTTAGGATTTGGTTTTTAGTGAGAAGGGAGAGAATTTTTTAGAGAGAGACAATAATCATAGGCTACACCACTGGTTATATTTATTTTAAGGTTTGTACTTATTTTTATGCACATTTTTTCTTTGTCTTAGATTCTAAAAATACTACAAAATGGCAAGAAATAGTGTGAGTGAGAAGAGTTTAAAAGTATGGGATTGTGATGATCGACGGCCACTGTTTTGTCGTCGAAGGCACTGGATTCAGGTGATGGTGTGGTGTCGGGAGGCAGGTTTAGTGGGTGCATGGCGAATTACTTCACAAGGAAGAAGAAGAGAGGTGAAGCTGGAGTTAAGAAAATTAAGTCTATTAAGAAGTTTAAGGCTATTAATTAAGTGCTTTAATTAATTAATCGAAGATCTTAGACAGAGTTAATTAAATAAGTGCAATGGTAAAACTTTACATACTACAAAGTACTCCGTAAGATTTACGGTATGTGTTGAATTTTTTGTCAAAAACTACCTAATATTTACCTCATTTTCATAAATACTACCTAAAGTTTTAAATTTTGCGAGAAACTACCTAATATTGTTTTACTTTTATCGAAAACTACCAAATTGAAAGTAATGAGCAAATTCGACAATTTTTTTTCCAAATTAACTAAAATTACGACAAATAAGTCAAAATGCCAATTGAATTAATCATAGTTTTGTCCAAATTAGCCACAATCTCGGCCAAACTAGTTAAGATTGAAGTAAAAAAAATTGAAATAAATGTGTTATTAGCTAATCAAAACAGTCTTTAATTAAAACCCCTAATTTTCAAGTTCAATTAGGGTTTACGATGTTAATTCTTAGCATCTGAAATTAGACTAGAAATAATGCAAGCTATCTTAATGGTTTCTCTGTTTAATTTCACAAAATAATGTCCAAAATCAAAATCTTGAATACCCAGGAAAGGAAACGAAAAAGAATTTGATACATGAAAAGGATTATGTAAATTTGATGAAAATGGGATTATTTTACAGATAAGAAATAGGGGAAAATAAACCCACACGCACAACACCATTTCTCAGAAAATCGGTGACGTAAATCGTAATGATGATTTTGTGTAGTGTATGTCTGTCTCTGTGTGTGTGTGTGTTGCCGTGCTGTTGCTACAAAATGCAATTAAATGCATGTATGTGTTGACGTTAAGACAATATTCTGAAAATGTGGCAAGATTCTTGAATTGTTGTATTTTTGCCAGTTATTTGGTCTAGTTCTTCTTGAGCTTTCGCAGCCATCTTTTATGGGTTGCGCAGTAATTCTGATTTCTGTCGTAGCCCATTCTACTGTGCCCGACTTTCTGTCTTTATCCTGATACACAACAAAGTATATATGAGAAGTGATACATGCGATCAAGATATATTGGCCATTTAGCATGTTCAATGCCCATTGACCCAATGTGCTGTTATGAGCCGGGTCACTTTGAGTCGAAGTGTCAGGCCGTCTTCAAACAAATGTGCTGTAATCGGGTACAGGTCAACTTGAGTCAACTCATTTTCTATTCGACTCTTTCAGGCCATTTAGAGTCAGATCGGGTAATTGTAGATCGGACCATTTCGGGTTCGGATTAGGTCATCTGGTTTATTTGCCATAGAGTACAGGGTATGTGCAACAAAAACGCGATTAAAATTCATCTATGTGTTGATGTTAACATTATTATTCTGAAAATATGTGATAATTGAGAAATAGGGAACTGGTGGGTGTAACCTGAACGTCTCTTTAGATAGATCATGATACACACCAAAGTATATATGAGAAGTGATACATGTGATCAAGATATATTGGCCATTTAGCGTGTTGAATTCCCATTGCCCCAGTGTGCTGTTATCAGTCGGGTCACTTTGACCAAAGTATCAGGCCATTTTCAAATGTGCTGTTATCGAGTCATTTTGGGTACGGGTCAACTTGAGTCAAATGATTTTCTATTCAAGAGTCTTTCAGGCCATTTGCCCATTGAGAGTCAGATAGGGTCATTTTCAGGTCGGGTAATTGTGGATCAGACCATTTTGGGTTCTGATCGGGTCATCTGGTTTATTTGCCATAAAAACCCATATTAGTTAAAAACCAGGTATGTTTCAATCTACAAGGAGCTCTTGAGTCTTGCCTATGGGGGGCAGGGAGCAGACATTGCACTACCTTTTTTCTAACAGTTATTTTGATGGGAATAATCCTAAGTATTGCTCATCTTTTCTAATAGTCATAATCACTTAACCTTCATTCTATTAATCCCCAAATTTTCTCCATTGCAACACCATTAACACCACTAAAAATGAACCACCACAAACACCCCTTTACATCCACCAATCCCAGATCCGACCACCACGGCCAGAGTTAGCTAGCCAATTTGAATATCCGACCAATCCCAACTGTGAAATTGATTGAAATTGAAAAAGGGGCTTAATCAAGTTGGGGCTTCATCTCAAAATGTGGTAGTTGCCTGGTTGACGAAGGTAGTAGGCGGCAAATATGGTCGGAGATGGATATTATTTCAAACGTATACGACTAAATGGAATAGAGGAATTATCAGTTTGTTTGGCAGTAAAGAACTAATTAAGTTGCAGTGATTATTGTTAGAGGCAGTTGTTGATCGAGCTTAGTTTAGTTAATGGTGCTGCTGTTGTTCTTATGAAGTAGTTAGTAGATGTAGATGGATATGGAGGTGAGTTTGTTTTGTTGATATGTATAGTTTATTGATGGTCTGGAACTCTAATTATTGTTAAATTGAATTGTATTTGGTTATTGAGTTTCTTTTTGCATTCGGTTACAAGTAGTGCGTAGTTTTTATAGCTTTGATCTGTTACAGTAATTGACAAACTAGCTGCTCATAGCCTCATATGACGCTTTATTCATTAACTGAAGCGGCAGTAGCATTACAGAATACCAATTTTTGTGGATATGAAGTTGATAGAATTTTGGGAAGGCAATCCTTTTGGGCACTAATCAATGGAAATTGTTTATGTGGAAAATGGGTGGGGGAGTATAGGGTAAGAAGTGAATGGCGGTGGTGGCAGTAAAGGGGAGAAGGAACTGTTTCTGGGTTTAGTACAGAACAAGGAAGAAGATGAAGAATGACCCATATCCCTTTTACCTGTTAGATTACCTATTGTTCCCAGTCAAAAGTTGCATAAGTTCAATATAAGAAAAATGAGGCCACAATTCAAATTATTCTGACTTAAACAATACTTCAGTTTGGATTAATATGAGAAAGGGAGGCATAGTTTGGATTATTCTCATAAAACAACCCTTTTTCTAATGATGTTTTAAGACGACCCATAATAAGTACTCCGTCCGTGCCATTTATTTGTTTACCTTTTTTATTCTTTGTGAGTAGTATGTTAATCAAAAGTAAACAAATTATTGACACAGGTAATACATAGCTGCATCAGATCATTTTCTCATGCTTGTGTTAGTTTAATTCTTTCAATCATAGAGATGTGGAAACAAACTTCTTAATGATGATTTTATGAATGCAAAAAAAGCTACTGTGTTTATATGAAATCACTTCTAAATCGTGTTTATTTTTCTTTGAATGTTTAGGTGATTATTGATGAGACAGATCAGAGATGGATGAGAGGATGGATGAGGCACTCTGAAGGATGCATGTTTTTTTGTTTTGCTTAGAATTACGATTACGGACAAGTATTGATTTTGTTTGAAAATGTAATTTGATATCTTTTGGGTAGAATTGTAATAATTTGAGCATTATTTGGATGTATATGGTCTATTAGTATGAAGACTTAAGTATGGACTTAAGTAAGTTTGGAAAACAGGTTCAGGTGGATTATGTCATGTGTGAAGTCTCTTTCTTAATCCCCTGGTTCAGTGGCTCATTACATAGTTACTTTCAAGGAAAAGAAGGCTCATTATTTGTTAATAAGAGTGTGTTTGGATTGAAGGATTTGGGAAGAGGGAAAATTAGGGAATTAAAATCCCTTGTCTGGATAGCAAATAGGGTGGATGGAAATGGAGGGGGAGAGATTTGGAGAGATCCAACTTCCCTCCTCCAAGCCTAATCAAAATCTCTACACAATAGGCAAGATTTGGAAGGAAATCGTATTCAAACACCCACACTCCATTCCCCCTCCCCTTCCCTCTCTCCCTTTCCCTTCCCTCATTCCCGCTCCCCTCCCTTTCCCTCCACTTTTGCTATCCAAACACACCCTAAAAATACCATGTTTTATAGATATAGTGGTGTTTATTTGGACACCAAAATAGGAGGGAAAGGGATGTGAGGGGAAGAAGGGAAGGAAAGGGGAAGGGGAATGGAGGAGCCTGGGAGGTATATGTTTCCTCCAGGTGTTTCCTCCAGGTATATGCTTGAAGGAGGGAAATGGAGGGATACAATTTTCTTCCTCTTTAAATCCCTCCACCTCTACTTTGCTAGCCAAACAAATGATTTTTCATCCCTGCCCTCCCTAATACAAGCACACCCTTAGTGACGAAAAAACATTTCAAACTTCAATTGATGATATTGTCTAACAACGCCTTATGGCAAAACACACAGTGCATGAAATAAACAGCTTAAAGTCAAATGAGATGAATTTGATCATCAAATCTAGTCTCAAATACGGAGTACTATAATGGTGAATGATGCAACCCCCCATCTATAAATTTGTAAATTCATTCAATCCAATTGGAGACTCTTACAAGTTCCACAACATAAGAAGGAATTAGCAAAGCTCAAACGCACCATAGTAAAAGGATAGCATAAAATGTGAATTGCATCAATAATTATAGCTAACAAAGAGAGGCAAGTCAAATGCAACATTAAAGGGCAGCCCGGTGCACGATGGCGTCCCCGCTAGGCGAGGGTCCGGGGAAGGGTCCCACCACAAGGGTGTAATTGGGGCAAGCCTTCCCTTGCCATTTTGGCAAGAGGCCGTTCCGAGGACTTGAACCCGTGACCTCACGGTCACAAAGTCAAATGCAACATTAATTAAAAAAAATGCATTAGAAAGGAGAAGACAATTACCGAAGCTAATTGCTGAACCAAAACTCAACAGCACCACAACTAAGTCGTCCTTCTACATCGATCGAATTCATCTGAAAAAAATGAGTCAAATTTAAATTAGTATTCCAAACTCCTACAAGAAAATAAAAACTTGTAGCAAACACAACAAGATGAAATCAATCTAACATATCTTTTCACGGCCTTAGGCTCTTAGCATACTGTCTTAGGCACTAAAAAAACGATAGTAATGTTTAGGATTCCGGATTATTCATTTTATACTTGAAGTAGGATTAAGCATAGTGTTAACAAGAACAAGAACAAACATAAGTGACACTAAATTGAATTTGAGCTAGAACAGTGGCGTAACTAGTTAAAATTTATGTGAAAAACGGAAATTTCAACTAAAGTTTTGAACTTTTATTGTTCAGGGACGAGAACCTTGGCTAAGTCCACTTAGTTCCTCCGTTTTGAACTTTTTATTGTCTATAGACGAGCTCCCTAGCTAGCTCCGCCACTGGCTAAAAATTGATTCTTTTAAGATTCAAAAGTTTCCAAAGTTTTTAACTTTTTATTGTCCAAAGACGAGCTCTTCCACCACTGCCTAAAAACAAAGTTTCCAAAGTTTTGAACTTTTTATTGTCGAGAGACGAGCTCCAAGGCTAACTCTGCTTAATTCCGCAACTACCTAGAAACAAAAGTTTCCAAAGTTTTTGAACTTTTGATTGTTCGGAGCTCGAGGCTCATTCTGCTTAATTTCGCAACTACCTAGAAACAAAAGTTTCCAAAGTTTCGAACTTTTGATTGTCCAGAGACGAGCCCCAAGGCTAACTCTGCTTAATTCCGCAACTACCTAAACACAAAAGTTTCCAAAGTTTTGGAACTTTTGATGGTCGAGAGATGAGCCCCTATCTAGTTCTGCTTAATTCTGCAACTGCCTAAAAAACAAAAGATTTTGAACTTTTGATTGTCCAGAAACGAGCCCCTAGCTAGTTCTGCTTAATTCTGCAACTGCCTAAAAAAATGTTTCTTCTTAAGAATCAAAAGTTTCCAAAGTTTGGAACTTTGGAAAATCGCAGATCTACAATTATTTTTAAAAAAAACAATCCATAAATTAAAGATGAAATTCTATCAACATCCACCACAAGTCACAACACATGAAAAAATCAAGCAAATTCAATCGAATTGAATGGTGATTTTGATGAAACGGATAAAAAAAACGGTAAATTACGAGAAAAAATTAAATAAAAGTTTGGATCTTGTTATTGTTCAAGTCAAAAATTCATACCTTGCAATCCGCAAATCGATAATAAAGATAACAACAGCCCGATCTACCGCCACCGCAAAACAGAAAAGGTTGACTTCCACCCGACGGAGGATCTTAAATAAAAAAGTCAACGGAGCCGCCGAATAGATTCCACCGTAGGGAGACTAACTGGATTATGAAACCGCAAAAAAAAAAAAAAAAAAAAAAAAAAAAGGAATCGGAGCCTCCGACAGTCGGCTGCTTCAAGAGCCATGCGGCGTAAATAAGTTTTTTTTTTTTTTTTGACAGGATATATTAGGTTTATTTGATGATCGAGAGAAAGAGAGAAAAAAGGGTGATTGCGGTTCCCATTTATTATCCGTTTAACTTGCGGAGTAAACTCCCAACTCTTTATGTTTATGTTTGTCTTACCTGTTTACATCTCGAGACAAATAAGTCTGATGCGAAACGTCAGTTCGGGTCACGCCGGGTTAATCTACCCTTTTTGGTCGAGTCATGTTCAGGTCGAGACCATTTCGGTTCAAATTGTGTGTTTGATACTTTGGTTATTATTTGGTCCGGTTACTTTATCACAATAATTTATTTTTTTATCATTAAATTTAGATTTTTAACCATTATTTAGTTTAATTACTTTAATATTAGGTGAAACATATCAATCTAAACACTCAAATCGTTTTCATTTTGATCAATATTAAGTTTAATAATGGTTGGGTTATCAATTTAGTCAGATCAATCTCGGATCGGGTCAATATGGATCGGGTCGAATTCGGATGTTGACCAAGTGATCATGTTAGGTTACGGGTTCTATTGGATCAGGTTTACTCGGGTTCAAATCGAGTCACCTGGTTCGGCGGACGTCCCAACTCTACAAATATGAAATAATATACTCCCTCTTAGTCTGAGTGTTGTTTCTCCTTTTCATTTTCATGCTAGTTGGGTGTTGATTCCCCTTTTGGTAAATTTTGTGTAATCCAAATTTAATTTCATGTAAAATAGGGTGTTTTATGTGGTCCAAATTAATTTCCTTAATTTTGATATTTAAAAATAAGGAAACCAATCAACACTCAGACTAAGGAATTTAGCCCAACGAGCCTTGTTATACAATCTTTTACTAATTTCCTATTCCTAAAAACTTTGGAACACGTTTTCCAAAAATCAAATCCTAGTCTTCTCCTATATGGATTATGGTTCGTGTTGGTGTGTGTGTATATATATAAGAGAATATACACAAGACATAAGACATAAGACATAATCACATAAGACATAAGATAAGATACTTCTTCATACTTATAAGGGATTAACTTATTTTACAAAATAAACGAACGTTAAGCGACAGCATTTAGCGACGAGATCGATGGGTGAGGATAAATATAGACCACCATCGGTGGAGGAAGCTCCGTGGTTGATTGTTACTCATGAAAATGATAATAGAGCAATTGAGAAACAGACATTTTGTACCATGTCTCCTAAGAAAACCGCCTACGTCAAAACAATAGTTGAGTTAGATGGCAAAAACATACTCGCTTCAAGTTTAGGCTGGTTAATATTAACAGAACGGGAAAACCCGACAATGTATTCTCTTTGGAATCCCGTCACCTTACAGTCATTACTTCTCCCCGAGTTGGTTGATGCTCCTGATGAAGAGCGACCAATGTGTGTCTTTACTTCAGCACCCGATGATGATAGTATTAGTGACCGTGCATGTGTTCTTTTCTTGTTTTATCAAGACGAGGTGTTTTTTTGTAGGCCTGGTCTCGGGGAAGATTGTAGGTGGGTCAAACAAAGCTTCGAGGATAAAACTTTAGAAGTGACATGTGTCGCGACACTTAATGGAGAGATATATGTTTATGGTACGTGTGATTCCGAAGACCATCAGGGTACGATGTTTGGTCGCATTAAAATCACAGACGATGTCTCAAATTCACTTATTTTGGAACCCTTACCCGTAGAAATTCCAACTTATAGTCTATTTGGGGTTTATCAAGCAACAGATAGTTATTTGGTTGAAGTTAGTGGCATCTTATATTTTGTACATATAATGATCCGCCACCGCGATGAGATGGATAATTACGATATCTATAAGGTATTTGTTTGGAGGTTAGATTTATCTCAAATGAAGTGGATTCAGGTTGAGTCACTCGGAGATCGTGCATTTTTATTAGATGAAACAAGTTCGACTTGGTGTTGGGCAGGTACATACCACTCTAATGCGCCAGGAACTCTGATTGAAGGGGATTGTATATATTTGGCTAGGTCGGGATGTCGAACCGTGCATTTATACCGCCTACAAGACAATAGTTGCACTTTTTTGTTACCTCATCCTTCCTTCCTTCGGAATTTTGATGGTCCGACTTGGTTCATGCCCAATAATCGCAACAGGTACACAATTTATAATTTTATATTACTTCCTCCTTTTGGTTTGATTCCATACGTTTGCTTTCTGCACAAGAATCAAGAAAGATGATTAAATTACGAAAAAGTAACTATTATATATACACAATATTTACTACAATACAAATTCACAAATTATACGGAGTACATGGTTACGAGTTGAACCTCTTCATTTAATCATCTACATTACAAGCTGCATAACATTTTGAATACATAACATATGTAACGGTACTTAACAATTTTAAATTTGTTATTTTGTTTCAGACAAACGAAGATATAAAAGCTAATCTAATTTCTAAATGACAATTGACAGGTTATTGCCCATTCAGGAAGAGAAATTAGAGTATGCCGAAGAAATGAAGCATGTAGATGATATGAACGAAGAGATGGACATGAAAATGTCGACAACTTTAATTTCCCAACTTCCTGCAGACATTCTGCAATCAATAGCAAACTGTGTCCATTTATTTGATTACATGAATCTACGCGCCACTTGCAAAACTCTTCGCTCTACAATCCCTACAGCCAAATGGCGATTTGGTTGTTCGTTTCCTTTGTTCATGTCCATCAAGAATAACAAAGGGATATGTGAGCTTCGGGATCCATGTCAAGATATTTCTCATACCATCAACACACCCCATTCACCATCTCTTCAATCAAACATCGAGTTTTGCAAGGATGGATGGCTACTTCTTCGAACTGAGGGAGGGTCCTTGCAATATTTCAATCCGTTCACTGGGGATAAAGGAACATACCCTTCTTGCCAGGGGACACTTGCCAAAGCAAGCCATGCATTTTCTACATGTCCCAACTCTTCTGATTGCATAACTGTCGGAATTGCAGGCTATTACCAGATATTTATCAGTTGTTTTCAAGCTTCAAGCAAAAAATGGGACCTCCATTATTTTGCGGACACTGAGTTTCTAGCTAATTATAATTCTAGTCCTAAGTATCACAATGGGGCGTTTTATTTTATCGGGTTAAAAGGTAACCTCGGGGTTTTTGAAATGGTAGAAGGAGAATGGAGTTGGAAGGTTTACGATTGTCCGTTGACAGAAGAGGCAAGTTTATCACTAAATTCGTGCTATTTAGTCGAACTTGATGGCGAACTTATATCTGTTTTTATTCAACAAGTTGGGAAGAAGGTTCAAGTGTTCAAGTTTGAAATTTCGAAAGAGTGTTGGGTTGAATTAACCGATTTGGGGGATCATGTTCTATTCCTTAGTCCTGCATCATCATTTTCAGAATCGGTAAAAGACAGCACAATGAGGAATAGAATCTATCTACCAAGACGTATAGGTAACGGAATTGTCTACTATTCATTTAACACACGCAAATATCACACGTTGGGAAAAGACGATCCTATGGATGATTTATATGGCACGCGGACACAATCATTTTGCTGTTGGATATAACTATTTTCTTCTTTGAATTGCTTTTGTTTTAGAGATGACTGCAGCAAGTGTTGTACATAAATTATACGGTCAAGTACTTCAATTACATAATTATGTTGATGCTCATACCTCGTCTAGTTTACTTAGTTATAATTGCATAATTAGACGAACTGAAAAATTATTTTTATGTTCCACTTTTTCAACGTCTAATCAATTGAAGCAGATAAAGAACATGGCCGGGGAAGGGAAGGATTATGAAAGGGACAAACAGTAAGTCTACCACTAAATTGATAATCCTAATTTTTTTTCCAAATTTAAAAACCTTAACAAATTGATCACGTCGTGTATGAAAAATTACCTTTGATTGTCGAAATAAAAAAAAAATAGAGAAGCATAGAAAAGGAAGAGAGATCAATGACATAATGGACGAAATAGAGTAGCAAAGAAGAAGAATTGAAATGATGTCAAGAAATTACTTTTCAGTTTTTCTTAAACAGTAATTTAGTAATCTACATTAACAAATAGAGTCATTTGAGGCGTTAAAGGGCATTTGGCAGGTCCAGAAGCGGTATAAATTCTACAGAGAAACAGCCAAAGCATTTGAAACTGAACACAAAACAAATTTAACAGACAATGAACTTACATCCACAGGCAGTTTCTCTAGCTACAACCAGCACGCCGATATCATCAGCAGGTACTTCCGTGGGAATGGAATCCAACGAGAGTATCAGGCGTATCACCTTTGCAGAAGATTCATTTAGAGAGGATGTAATCACCAGCCATTCTTCACAAGGATTTAAATCACTGTAAAATCAGGCTAATTTATCAAATTCTTTGTATAAGACATATAGACGATTAGGAACACTGCAACCAATCAACTTGAATCATGTAAAACAGAAATAATCATTGGAGTACTAATAATTTTTAGACATCAATTGGTGACAACAAGAATTATCACATGAGAACTATTTACTAGATACTATGCAGGAAAACAAAAAGGAGGGAAATTGACAGCAAGCATAAAAAAAACCACACTGCCCGGACTGTCAACGAGAGTTACAAAGGCCAATAATCTATCAAGTACAGAGTAAATTTTAACTAAAAAGAAAAAAGAAAAAAAAACTTATCAAGATGAAAAAAAGGGTGATAGAAGAGAAAACAAATTACTTCGGCAAATTATGTTCGAATTCATTTTAGTTAAAAAACAATCGACTTGATTGTAGATTGTCTTAACCACTAGAATAAGGCTTCATTAATATCGACTAATCTAATGGGTCACTGTCGACCAAATCTATCTAATTAATAGCATTATAGCATACATACTAGCAACCATTGTACATCAGTTGTGAAGTTAGTTGGTTGTTGAGGCTGAGGCTTGATTGGATGTCTAGAATAATAATCCTACCCCCTCTACCGGTTCTTGTTGGTTCAGCAGTGACGGAATGATGTGTTGTTTACTTCATCAGACAACCTAGGCCTTCCTCGGCCTTCCAATACCTTTCTTAGGTTGAGGTTCAACCACATTATCTTTGTCCGGACACTTCCTCTTATTGTGTTTTTCAGACCTACAAACACTACATCTGAGAGTAGTACCGTGTTTTGTCAATCTTCCTGGCTTCTTGGGGTTTTCATGGGGTTCTTTTCTTCTGTTCTTCGTAGTAGGTCGACGGGGACCAATTTTAATTTGAGGAGGATCAATTTCCATGTCAACCATTGGCCAATGTCTCTCACCCACACAAGGTTTAATGGTTTTAGAGTATGCTTTTAAGTTAGTGACCCTAAGATAGCATTCATCCACAAACGGCCCGACTTCCAACCCCTTGAAGTATATGCATGCTATTGCATGACAGCATGGTATGCCTGTTAGCTGCCACTTTCTGCAAGTACAAGTCTTCTCTTGTAGATCCACATATAATTTATCCAACTTGTGGATAACTTGAAATTCCATATCACTAGAGCGCACGGGGTTACAGTTTCCCATTTCTTGTTTCTCTTTCTCTAACCGTGCTGCTATTCTCGGACACAGTAATGATTCGCTCTTCTCTATTTCTGCCTTTTTCTTCACCAATCTCTGCATAAGTGCAGTCCTTATTTCCTCCAACATATCTACCAAATGCTTTGATCTTGCATTAATAATGTACCCGTTAAAAGTCTCTGCCATATTATTTACAATCACATCACATCTTGTATTAGTGCTCACGAAGGATCTGCAAAATGTTTTGGGATTTTGTGCCTTAAAAGAAAGAGCAGCAAAAGGATTAAGGCTTTCCATCTCTTTCATTGCATCAACATAATCAGCCTCATTATATGCTCGAGCTGCCCTCCAAAATAATCCTTTAAACTCATCGCCCTTGTAAGTCTTGTGCCAATTAGCAAAGACATGCCTTGCACATTTTCTATGCTCCGCCTTACCAAAAACATTTGCCACCGCGTTCAAAATTCCCTACATTAAATTGAAATCGTATACATGTTAAGAAATGAAAGTCGGTTGGTAAGTTCAAATGACATCATACACAGGTTAAGAAATGAAACTAGCGTGTAAAACTGTTATTACCTTCTGCTGATCAGAAATGAATGTCCATTGATTCCCGTCATTTGTCTCCTTCAAACATTGTCGTAACTGTAGTAAGAACCAATTCCAAGAATCATTATTTTCGCCCTCAACAACTGCATATGCTATAGGAAACATTTGGTCATTTGCATCCCTACCTATGGCAGCCAGCAACATCCCTCCGAGGAACGTTTTTAGGAAATAACCATCCAGACATATAACCCTCCTACAGCCAATCAACCATCCAGCAGAAAGAGCGTCAAAGCAAACAAATAGTCGCTTAAAGATTGGGGGACCTAAATTTCTCGGAGGATCAGTCTCAAGTTTGAAGCAACTATCAGGATTTAGTTGCTTAACAGCTTCCATATACCTCCCCACCTTATTGTAGTGGTCTTTCATAGATCCATGCAAATTTCTATGCGCAAAGTATTTAACCTTATAGGCAAAAGACTTGCTGATTATTACGTTATACGCTCTCCTTGCTGTCTCCACAATTTCAGAAGCTGGCCAATGAGGTCTACCCTTAAAAACCTCGAGAAATTGTTCAGCTAACCACGTTGACTTCATTTGCTTGTTTGATTCCATGTCCCTACTACAGTTATGTATCCCATCAACAGATTTCACAACATAGAAAGATCCGGTTGAATCCCAAGATGCATACAACCTAAAAGGACAGCCCGCTTTACAACGCACGCCTAATCGTTGTTGCCTATTTTTATCACTAATCCTAAAGGTTATATGTCTACCTTGCAAAACAGCATACCTAATCACACATTCCCTAAACGCCGTTCTGTTCTCAAATCTCATTCCCACTTTCCATTCAAGTTTAGACAAATCTGTAAACTCGTTAACCAGAATACCACTACCTCTCCTTTTCCTTCCTAAAATGTCATCTTCTTCACTTTCACCTGTGGTAAGTACCTCATCCTCACCTTTACCATTGTTTGCTTCTTTTCTCTCCATAGGTTTTTTCCCTTCTTCCGCCTCCTTTTGTAACTGCAATGCAATATTTCGGACGTTTTCTTTCCACTTGTTTACACTTTCTTTTGCAGCTCTAAACTCTTCGTCATCGGTGTCACTGTCACTTCCTAATGTTGTATCTTCTGATTCCTCATTATCATCGTCTAAAACATCCTCATTAACTAGATCATCCAACTCATTTTCACAATCCGACTCCTCATCTTCCCACATTAAAAGACTCTCTGGTCTATTACCAATCCCATCATCAAAGACTTTGTTTTTTTCAAATGCGCTTGAGTTATAAGGGGTTCTTTTAGGACTAAGCTTCTTTCTAATATAGGTTGTCGAATTTTGTTCAATTTGAAACAGCTCCGTTGATATTTCCCGCCCATCAACACCATTTAACACATCTGGTTCATCAACACGATGTAACACAAACAATTCAATAATGCCATGCAATCTCAAGTATTTAGCCATCTCCAACACGTCTGTATCATCGTAAACCCTCCTAAGCCCTTTATCCATTGATAACAACGGAACTAGGTAATAAATTCCATCTATATTTGAGTAGTTACCACATTTTTCAGCCATCTCCCTTATCCGAAACATATAAAGTTCATCGACGCGGATTTTTTCATAAAGCTTAAACTCACCACCTACATATGACAGCTTAGGAGTCTTGCTAAATATCCCTCCATGCCAAATTTTTAAAGTTACTATTTCCATGATCACCCTACAAAATGGATTTAATTATTTCTTGTCACACAAAACCAAATTGAAATAAAATAAAATTACAATGGGACCGTCTCACACAAGAATTACTGTAGTTAGTTGAGTTCCATACTATCTCGAAACCCTTGATTTTTAATTATTCTAACTGAATTAACTAATCTCAATTAGCAGATCAATTTAACAGCACCAAATATCAAAATGAAAATATAATGGGACCGTCTCACAGAAGAATTACCGTAGTTAGTTCCATATTATCTCGAAACCCCCGATTTTTAATTATTCTAATTGAATTAACTAATCTCAATTAACAAATCTCAATTAACAAATCAATTTAACAGCAGAAATATCAAAATAAAAATATAATGGGACCGTCTCACACAAGAATTACCGTAGTTAGTTCCATACTATATCGAAACCCCCGATTTTTAATTATTCTAATTGAATTAACTAATCTTAAAATTAGAAATCAATTGAACAGCAGAAATATCAACATACAACCAAATCCTAATTAGATTTCACATACCAACAACAAAAGCAATTTGATTAAATAGTAATATTAAGCATGATTAACAATAAAGTACATATAATTTGTAAAGTAAGAAACTTTAGGGGTAAAAATCGTACCTGAAGTGGAAAGAGGAAGAATGGTAAAAGAAAATTACTAATGGGGTAGAAGTGTAGAACGAATACTGTAGAACTAGGGTTTGCCGAAGGTAATTTTGACCCTAAACTTTAGGACGGAAGTGTTGTGGTAATTTTTTTCAAAATATCATTACTCCCTCGGTTCCGGAATTTGTTACCCTTCTTTATTTTGAATTGTCTCGCTTAATTGTTTATTTTTTATTTTAGAAATATGTGAAAGTGGTAATTAAGCTCTTAACTTTGTTTAATTATGAAATTAAGTCCCTTAAATTTTATTTAGAATAATTAAGCCTCTTAAGTTTCACCAAAAGTTCTTATGTCATGGGATGATAAATGTCAAGTTTGGTTACACGTCCAAGTCAATACCTAACGCCTAAAATCGTGTTTAATTGATGAAAAATAAAGTTTAGGGGCATACTTAGTGATAATGACAACAATTAGGGGTATCAACTACCATGTATGTTTTAAAAAGTGTAAGGTTACCATGTAGAAAATCGAAAAATTGAGGGGTACTATGTAGAATATCCCATAAATTAGCATTGTGCAACCAGCCTATATCTGCCTGAGCTTATATTTATTTTTCTTAAGGTTTTCTAAAGTTTATTTTTTTTTATTTAAATAGATTAGATGAGCCTGGAAACTCTACAATATACTCCCTTCGTCCCGGTCAATTGTTGTCCTTTGATTTTGGCACAAAAACCAAGGAAAAAGGAAGGAGCCAATTACAAAATAACAAGTGGAACAAATAGAGTGTGAATGATCAAATTGCTCATAAAATTCATTCTTAAAATAGAAAGGACAACAATCCACTGAGACACCCCAATATGGAAAATGACAACAAATGACCGGGACAGAGGGAGTAGCTCATAATTTTTAAGACAACACTCATAAACTTTATTATAAGCTCAGATTCTTCACCATCATGATGGTACGGTATTGTCCATGATTTGCACATCGCAAGCATATGATTCTTCCATATTAATTTCACATATAGAGAAATAGAGATTTTACAACATTAGAAAACCGGGGAAGTGGTGATTGACCCCCTTAACTCTTTGCAATTGTGAAATTATTCCCCATAACTTTTAATTGGAGTAATTTGACCCCATAACTTTCACATAAAGTGAATATCAACCCCAATTTAAATTGTATCTAATATCCCCCTTGAAATCAATATCTCATCAATATCTCCTCAATTTCTCCTCAATTTCCCACTACAAAAATAAGAGAGAAAAAAACTTATACACGCCATATACGTATTAGAAATACACATTTTTCATATATGCTATTTCTTCTTAAACGATACACATTCTTCAAAAAAAAAAAAAAAAATCAAAGCAGCAACAAGCAGCAAGCAGCCGGCAGCAGCAAACCCTCCCATGTTGACAAATCTTAGCAAAGGTAATCCAATTAAGTTTTTTGTCTTGTTGAGTATTCCTATAATCGACCAATAATTGCTCCCCTGTTCACTTGATTTGTATGTAATTAGGGTTACCAAATCTACAAACACAATCAGTGATTGAAAGAGAAGAAGGAGAGAGCTAAGAATACACAAAGGAAGCCATTAATGGAGTATATAAGAGCTTGGAATCTTAGTGATTGAAGAATAGATAGGAATTGAAATGATGTAATTAAGTTGGAAATACAAAGAGTAAAGTTACAGAGAGACGAGGAAATAAAGTGTATTATTTTTTTTATTGTTTTTTTATTTTTGCAAAATGATAAGGTGTATATTAGATTGTACGTATTTTGTATGTTTCTAATATACGTATATCTGTTAATATACGTATACCTTGTTGTTATACCATGAGATTTTGATGAGATTTTGGTGAGATTTTGGATGGGGTTGATATTCACTTTATGTGAAAGTTATGGGGTCAAATTACTCCAATTAAAAGTTATGGGGCCTAATTTCACAATTGCAAAGAGTTATGGGGGTTAATCACCACTTCCCCGCATTAAAAACGTATACAACGACCATACATGTACGTATAACGAGCAAATATCTCAAAAATGAAAAGGCATCACATGCGATAAGTTCCCAAAAGAGACATACCATGTAATACGATTCATAAATGTATGCAAATCAAGGTATAGACAGTAGTCTTACAAAATTTGGTACTAAATCATCTACATTAACAACAAAATCACAGACTTAACTTAGATCTGTCTTTTTCTGCAACGAATTATTGATTCCCAAATTTAATAGCATCTTTGCACATTTTGCATTATATCATTCTTACATGCATGTTACTATAACATTTTACTTAACTCTATAAATTGAAGAAATCACCTTCACATGAGACTCCCTCTTTGTTGTGACACACACAAGACAAACTATGTCTTGGTGTCCCTCATCATGTAATATCATATCATATATTATATGATTTATATCATATCATTATAATTATAATCAGTGTCGGAGTTATCATTTGAACTCTGCAGCAGAGTTGCACAGACTATGATAAAAGGAAAACTCGAAAAAGTTCAAAGATTTGAACTAAAACTTTAAAATTTTCATCCTTCAGCGAGGACAAGCGCCTTTGCTAGCCCCTCCTAACTCCACCACTGATTACATTTCATTTTAAGGTTTGTACTTTTATTTATACAAAATGGCAAGAAATAGTGTGAGTGAGAAGAGTTTGAAAGTATGGGATTGTGGAAGTCCATTGTATGACTCTTATGAACTTGCTTCTGTAAGTCATTTGATCGAACGTCATCTAATGAAGCACCCGGCACTTTTAGGAGCATCAAAGCGCTTCAAAATGTATCAGCATGGACCCACGGCCGCGGTAACAACGTCGAAGGGAACGGGTTCTGGAAATGGTGTGGTGTCCGGAAGCAGGTTTAGTGGGTGCATGGAAAATTACTTCACAAGGAGGAAGAATAGAGGTGAAGGAGTTAAGAAAATTAAGTCTATTAACAAGTTTAAGGCTATTAAGTGCTTTATTTAATCAGTGGCGGATCTTGGACGATTTAAATTAAAGCGAGTGTAATGCTAAAACTTTACACAAATTCTTATTTGCGACGGAGGTATCCGTCACAAACAAGAGACGGGTACCATATTGTCTCACACACAACCCATAAGGGTGAGAGACAAAGCACATGGGGTGGGTGGGTGCCCACCTTGTCCCCTCTACCCATTTCCACTCACATAATACCCGTCGCAAGATCCGACCCGTCGCAAGCAAGACTTATTGAAAACTTTATATTAAATGTTTTGTAGTAGTTGTTATACTACTAAGGTTTAAGTTTCTAAAACGGAGTATCTTCTAGTTTCTTTGTTAAGATTACTTGTTGGATGTAACGGCATTGTTCGATTTACTTATCAAATCTTGTGTGTGTTGCAATTAAGATTTAGTTGCGACAACATATGATTAAAATTACATATACAGATATACTCCGTATTAAACTGGACCTCCATCAAAAATAAAACATTTTTCGCATTTTTGCATAATAAGTTCGGTAATATAAAGCTATAAACCGCGAAATTACGTGTCAGATTTTTTATTAACAACTTGTTTAGTTTACATCAGCTAATAGTAAAACCTTAATCAAGGAAGTGCAAATTTGGCAAATTAAACAGACCATTCTAGCTACCTTACAAAAAAAAAAAAAAAAAATTATTGCATGTCATATAGATATAGAACTATAAACGGTATAGACGTCATGGACTCATAGTTGGTGCATTTATGTAAAAACGGTTTGGGTAGCAGCAACCTTACACCTAATTTCACGACGGCCTATTTCATCTTCAATTTGGATTCCTAGAGTAAAGATAATGAGAGCGTGGCAGATAAGTAATGCTATAAGACAAACTCGAACAAAAAAACGAAAATTTTAATGAAACTTGCGCGATTTTTATTTTCCAGCGAGGACGAGCGTCCCTGCTAACTCCCCTAAATCTGCCACTGATCAAGAACATGATTATAAATTTATAAGGAATATCAACTATTACAGGTCGTCTGAAAAAGGAGATGAGACAGACTTACCAACTTAAAAAAATCACAATCGCCTCTAATTTCGTTCAAATGCTTGTATAATAAGACATCATCACTAAGAAGAGGCATAGTGGACGGTATCTGATTTAAATCCCCCTACTTTCGATATTGTATTGCCCTTATGACTCATTTGACACTAAAAAAACTCGATATAAAACTCACTACTACTTTGATATAATTCATCCATAAACTCAAATTCTGATTTTAAAAAAAAAAAAAAGGCTTTTTCTTGTTAATTTTGAATATGATGCGAAGTTAGTTAAGACGAAGGTAACAAAAAATAATGAAAAAATTGTTTTGCAAAGTTTGTCATCATACAATGGCCCATGCGCCCGGAGGACTGTAAGTCTGTAATGGTCTGCAAGCAAAGGCCTGCCTGTTAGCCCATAAAAGTCTTGCTTTCACCAACCCATTTCATTATTACGTTGATAAAACCGTCTCAAATCGTCTTACATAAAACTAACTAATTCTATAACCATTATGAGTTGTGACAACTCCGTCTACTTGCTATCTAATCTCCAGAATCTTGTATAAGCATTTGAATAATATTCCACTTGGAGTAAATATAGTGATGTACATCAAACCGACATGAGGACAACCTGGCTTGCTGCCACCAAACTTCTAATAATTGTCCTAATATTAATTTCTTAAATCATTTAATTGTAAATCAATTAACGTACTAGTTTTATTAATTCATTTTTCTTAAGCTAGAATCCAAATATAAGCGACAATACAAGATTTTTTTAGAAAAGCTACCAAATAAAACCTACTGATTGTCCCACATGAATGCAATCCATCTACTCATAGAAATTGTATGAAAAAAATATGAAGGCCCCGTTTAATCAATAACATATTAAAAAATCGGTTTTTTTTAACGTGTGTTTTAAGGTACACATTAACTAGTAAATTGACCAATGAATATGCTAGCATATTGCTGTAATTAGTAAATTCACTTGTACATTTATTTAACTCAGAAAAATTAAATTGTTATGTATAATCTGCTATTTACCAAACACTTAATGATGATTCTGGTAACGATATATGCTAGTTAAACACGCTATTTAAATCTGCCGACCGTATTCTAAATACTAATGTTATCTATAATTTAAAATTTGCTTCTACTAATTGCCAAACCGGTCTATGTTAATTATGTTTTGTTGACATCCAAAGGAGAAAATTGTATAAAAATATATTAATTAATAATTACGAATAGAAAAGAACTATTATCGAATTGGACTGAATTTATTTGACTAAATTATGCTAAGTTTTTTTCAGTGCTTTAGAAAATTTTTATAACCAGTTACGAAATGAACAACACAAATATTCATGTAAAGTGGTGTTACACAAGTACATGATACTGTATTTTTTTTAACTACGGAGTACTTTTGAACATTCACGAGCTATATTCTAGATAGTTGGAATCCGTTTACACAATACTAATATATAAAACAGCCCTACAGAAGACTAACCGAATGAATTATGTACAATTGAAAGAAGCTAAACAATAATGGGAAATGATAAATACAACTCGGTGAGTTCTATTTAAGCAACTAAAAAAGGAAAAAAAATACATAATATATGCATTAATTAAAAACTGATTCATGTGTAATTTATTCTCTAATTTCTAAATTAATACCAAATTTGAAAGGATATTAAATGCTTAAATACAACCGACTGAATTGTATTTATCATTTCCCAACAATAATTAGCCATAACTTTGCATTAAGCGGAGCAGTATTATTTAGAACACAAATAGAATGAACACCGTATTCTGGTTGGATTTTGAGAGAATTAATTGCATGGTCAATACTCAAAAGAAGGTATACTCCTCAAAAACAAATGGTGGTGGCCTTGTGGCCTTGTGGGTAGGTCATGTATCACGGAGATGACCCTACTACCTATCCAACTAATTAATCGATTACAAAACCGTCTCATATTATAAAACCGTCTTATATTAACTTAAACATTCATAAAATTGTCTTATACTCTAGACTATTTAGGTCTCAGACTAAAACTCTCTAAATTGAACTACACTAAACTAAATTAAATTGAACTAGAGTAAAAATGAAATGTGCTTGGAAACTTGATCTAAAATGAACTAATAAATTGAACTTAACTGAATTTAATGAACTAAAATTTCGTCGAAAAAAATAAGGCTCTTTAATCTAATAATACCCAAACAATTTTGGTTATTAAATTCGGCATTAATTTAACTATAAAACAGCTATATCCATCTTAAACAATAAATGGTGTAAGCGCTTTTATAAATCTAGTGTCATAAAAACATTAAAATATCAGCATGAAACTGTGCATATTTTTCTTCAAAAAATTGGCAGTATTAGTACAAGTACAAAAATTGGCAGTTGTACCATAATTTCAAAATTATGTAACCTTCAATTCTAAACTTTAGCTTGAAGCCAAATTTAATGTTTGTTAAGTCAATTTTCAATTAAAGTGTTCACATTTTCCCTCTAGAAAAAAACCCAACATTTCTCTCTACAATCACATTAATTTATTTTTTTATAAAGTTTTATTGATCACTAATTAATGATCATCATTTTCATATACTCACAATAAAGATTTGTATTAATTTAGGATTAAAGAGATCATAGAAAATGGAGGAAACCTCAAAAGTGAGGTTAGTACGTTGTCCAAAATGTGAAAAACTTCTTCCTGAGCTCCCAGATTACTCTGTTTATCAGTGTGGTGCCTGTGGTGTTTTTCTCCGAGGTAAATTTTCCGATCATTTGTTTACCTTTTATTAAAATATTTCATACTGAATATAAAAAGTAAACAAATACCTGAGACGAAAAGAGTATGGATTTTCTATATTTTTCGTTGATTTTCTAGTAGAGACTAGATCTTTAGTAAGTCTCTCTTAAAACCGTCTTAAGTGTGAAACCGATCCAAAGACATTATCTCTAGTAGGGTAAATTTTCATTACCTTCAAATAAGAATTTGTATATGATCATTTGTACTAAAATGAGTAAATGTATTATTTACTCCCTTTGTCCCGATCATTTATTTACATTTGATTAAAATACCCCGACCAAGAATAAGAAAATGTAAATAAATGATTGAGACAGAGGGAGAAGATAATAATAGCTAAATGTAAGGCTGCGTACATCTGACCCTCCTGAAACCTCCGATTTACGGTTGAAATTGAATTGAATTTCTGTGTTAGCTTATAAATTCATGATGAATTGTATGATCTAGGAGTGATTGATTTGTAATTAATTATAATTTGCCTTGTTTTTGGTGGGTTTTTGTGAATATGCAGCAAAAAAGAAGGGAAATATGGAAGGTAGTAGTAAAGGGTTCGAAAAGTCAGAGGATTGTGAGAGTAGTATAAGTAATGCTGTAACTGAGTTTGATCGGAATGATTATAAGAATGATATCTCGAAACGAGAAATCATGATTCAAAATGTGAATGTAGGCGAAACTGAACTTGATAATAGGGTTTTAAGCTCTAAGGTCAATAAATTGGAAGCCCATGTCGAAAATGGCAATGTTGTGAGGAAACCTAGTCGGATTTTTGAGGGGGGTTCGAGTGATATAAGGGAGAGAGATCGGTTTGGGAGTAGACGCGGCTATTTTGAAGAAATGAGGCCTTCGAGCTCAAACTATGTCGGTCAAACATCATCCAATTACGGTCTAGATTCTAGTTATGAAAGAGAAGCGCGTAGAGCTACTAGAGTTGAGGATGTCGAACCTGAACGAGAGGAGCTGTTACGGAAATTGGAGGAATTGCAGGATCAGCTGAGTAGAGTCCAGACTGGCAATAACAATTTCCATGGAAAACGTCCTATAGAACACAGGATCGCGCCTCTTGAAACTTATGTCGAATCAGAGGATTATTTTAATGATCATCCATCTACATATAGCAGGATCCCAAGACGGGGTTTTGCTCCTAATCAGCAGTTTTCTGGTGAGCCATTTCCGCTGCACCAGAGATCTGATATGGTTACTCACGGTTACCATAACCCGACCCACGGTCAAGGTTATTCTCCTAGATATGAAGATCCTTATGAATCTCAAATGTCGAGGAGACCTCCTCCACAAAGGGTCTCGAATCACCATCATTATATGAATCCTGAGCAAGACTACTTTGAGTCAAACCCATATGATACGACTCGTCATCACTTTTCTTGTTCATGTTATAGATGTTATGACCAACAACATCAACTTCCACCACAAGTCCCATACAACCGTGAACGTCGTGGTGCTTTTGGATCACAAGGGTATAATTCTAAGCCTGTTAATATGCCTACTTTAGGGAGTTCTTGTGAACCTAAGCCGCCTCATAAAAGATGGTCAAGTGACCCTAAATTTGAAAAAAATGGTCTTGTTCGCCCTCAAAGGGGGTTCCTAGCTAAGGGACACCGATACCGTCCTGTAGCTAGTGGGGCTCCATTTGTAACATGTAGGAATTGCTTTGAGTTGTTAAAACTACCCAAAAAGGCGATTACCAAGATGAGCGAGTGGCGAATGTCGTGTGCTGCATGCTCTTCTGTGATCTCTTTCGCCATTGTCGATGAAAAACTTGTTTCTGTTGATTTATCTGTGAAACAAACACATACTGAAACTCCGGACAATGTTAATGAGGAACTCCCTGAACTTTTGAAGCGGGATAATGGTAGTTATTGCTCCGAAGATTATGCCAACTCGGGTTATGATTTTCAAGCTATGGATCGAGATCCTTCGTTCTCATCTACTTGTCATAGTTTAAGTTCTATAAAGTCTGAAGAAACACATAGCATTCACTCAGTTTCTGCTACTACTTCCGAGGATGAACGTTTATCAGCAGACGACTTGGCAACTAGTCGGTCTGAACAAGAGCGGGTTCTGACAATCAAGAACGCCTTGCGCGATTATTCTCTTAAGGAGTCATTGGCAACTGAAATGGAAGTACCGTCTAATGAGTATCCAAACAGAAGTTTATCAACTGTTGCATCTGATAAATCCCAAGAAGATGATCAGGTGAAAGTTAAGAAAGGAGATTCGTTCTTTGCAGGAATTTTGAAAAAGAGCTTCCGATCAAACCAGACCGTTGAAAGTGTAAAAAAGAATGTCGTGGTTAATGGGCATCTCATACCCGATAGATTGATCAAGAAGGCGGAAAAGCTGGCTGGTCCAGTATATTCCGGCCAATACTGGTAATTACTCGTACAGTCGTACTTATTTATCCCATTTCTCTTGCAGAGGCTTACATTTTGATTAACATGGTTTCTTAAACTTGTAATTCGCTAGGTATGACTACCGCGCTGGATTTTGGGGTGCGATTGGTGGGCCATGTCTCGGGATCATTCCTGTAAGTTTACAGTCTTTTTGGCTACGATCTTCTTAGTGGTTTTGTAGTTCCATTTTGCTCAGATTGCATGAATAGTAGACCTGTCAAATGGGTCGGGCGGGTCGGTCATACGGGTCGGGTTAGAATACGAGCGGGCCAGAGACAGGTCGGTTATCTGGGTTACTAGTTGGGTTAGGGTCAGAATATGGGTCAAGAAATAATTTCTAACGCCTTTTTTTAATGATTTTTTTTATCAAAATTTTTTTTTTAAAAAAATGTACAACATATTTAAAATCAATGTTTACATTAATTATACCGAGTCATTGACATAATTATTAAAATAAAGTTTTTTTTAATAATTATTTTAGTATTAAATATTATAAAAGTTATATAAAATTGACTTTTTAATTGTGTTTGTATTTTTAAGCAATATAAAAAAATAATTTTTTTAATTATTTTTTCAAATATAATATAAAATTTTTACCTTTAACCAAACGGGTCGAGCCGTTCGGGTCGGGTCTTGAACCTAAAATAACGGGTCGCCGGGTTGAAATTCTCGGGTCTTGACCTTGAAAAAACGGGTCGGGTCGGGTCGGAATTTGAGAGATCTAATGACTAGGAAATTTCCGACAATTGCAGCCGTTGATTGAAGAGTTCAACTATCCAATGCCGGACAAATGTGGTGCTGGAAATACAGGTGTGTTTATAAATGGGAGAGAACTTCATCAGAAAGATTTAGAATTACTTTCAACCAGAGGACTTCCAGCTTCAAAAGATAGATCTTACATTGTCGACATCACTGGCAAAGTTACTGATGAAGACACCGGTAAAGAGGTTGTCAACCTCGGCAAACTTGCTCCGACGTATGTTTTATCTTCTTCCATCTATCTACCTGTCAGTATCTCTGAATTACTAACATGCTAGCCACAGATGATAGTACAGTTAGCGTAGCTTGTACAGTCATTGATGAGACCACGACCTAGGTTTGAAAACCGTCAGCATCAAAAGTTGTGCATGACATTAGTTAGCTGAGTCGGAGTCTAAGTATCCCAGATCAATTTTATCTGATGGTAAATTTTGTTCAGGGTTGAGAAGGTGAAACATGGGTTCGGGATGAGAGCACCGAAAGCAGTTCCTTAGGGTGTTGTTATTCTTGAACATTCGCGGAAATACCACGTCCAACAGAAGGATCATGTACAGCCGTACAGGCAAGAATGTGAGCACTGTCGCCGAGAACCTGAAATTTTGTTAAACGTCTGTTTTCTTTTAGATTTCATCTTGTCTATTTATTTATATGAAAAACTATTTCATCAGATGCTGCAATTTGTTAAGATGATGGAAGGTAAATAATTACCCTCCGTTTATTTTCGATTTTTTTTGTAACTTGTGAAAAAACACAAGGATAACAAAATAATTTGGAAGATTGACTCTGATTTCCTACAAATTCAAACAGAGTGAAACAGGAAGATTTATTCGCCGACAAATAACATCTTTAAAAGTTCCCGACTAAGTACAGTAACTAACAGGCGACACCAAAATAAAACCACAATTTTCTACAATTATCTATTTGGACCGCGGTCTGCTTCTTCTTCTTCTTATGGGCCTCTGGGATTGGGATCGCCCTTTCTGCATGCGATGAAGCCACGGGAAAAAAATAATGTTAAGCTCCCAGCGAATACAAACATTAACCAAATCAACAAAGTATGCAACAATGAGGCATAATCCCACAAATTGTAAACCAAATTATTCACACAAATAGGATTATACATCCAATTGTACCATAAACATTGTACAACCAAGATATAAGAATCTGAGCTTATATGTATTCTTTCTGAGTTAATTCAAACTTCATGTTTTTAATGTGTAAATGGATAAACTCAATACTTTATCACAAAACTCAAATTCTCCACAATACAACATACACAACTAATTGTATAGTTCATGAATTGAATTATTCATATCGGAGAGCAAACTAAGAAATATGGAATAAATATCTTCCGAGTTCTTAACCTAAATAAGAAAAGTATAAAAATAATCATATTCATCGTATAAAGTGGATCCGCTTTCTTTCTATTGTGAACTAGGTATTAAGAAGGTAATAGGTGAATCAATAATACAATTACGCTTATGCAATTCTCCCCCTCTCCGATTCTAATAAGTAGAAATTCCGTAAATTGACACCCTAAACAAATACTAACGGCGAACAATAACTAAAATCGGATGATACTCTAACATGTTAATCTCAATCATTAAACACTAAATAATACGGAGTAAAACATAAAAACGTGATTCAAGGCAAAACGAATACCGCAAACTATAATTAATCGAATAAAATATGATCTACAATTGCGTAAATTGATTAAGAGAAACTTAACGGTAAGGGTATACAAGGCGGCAAACCAGGTGGCGGAAATAGAGACAGGGGCAGCGATTATGGTGGCGGCAGCCATGACGGCAGCACATTCGAAGACCCACATCGCTGCTCCGCTATGCATCTCTTCTTTCTCTTCTCAATTTACTCTCTCGCAATATCAATTTCAATTTCAATTTCAATTTCAATCCTTCAAATATATATACGAGTATATATAAGAGGCCGGGCTAGGTCGGGTTTGGTCCGGCCCAGCTCTAAGAAACCAGCACGCGTGCAATGATTGGGCCGGGCCGGGGTTAAATGACGGGCCCAAACTATGTGGGATGAAGTTGCCAATCATATTCGCATTCCTACATGTATTTGCGGAGCAGTGACTAGAGTCGGCATAAAGGGTCGCGGGCTGGTGGGCGGCACTGTGCATAGCACGGTACGACCCGGCCCGGTGAGAAAATCGAAGAAGCACGGGCACGGCACGACTGGGCTTGAGATGGGCTCTAGCACGATTTTCTTCAGAAATCCGTGCCCAGGCACGGCACGGCCCAAGCACGGCGGGCCTGGCACGGTCCGACCCGAAAAATAACCCGTTGATCATCATTTATTAAACAAAAAGTCCATTAATATTTAATAAAATATATATATTTAAACCATTAATCATCATTTATTAAACAAAAAGCAGTTATATAACATTTTTTTTTAAAATAAAAAAATATTAAAGCACATGGGCCGACCCACGGACAATGCACGAAAAGCCTATGGACCAAGCACGACCCGAGCACGAATATGACCGTGGTGGTTTAATGATTGATTTTTTTTTTTTTTTTTTTTTTTTTTTTTTTTTTTGTCAGCTGTAAAAGAAGGTTCTACAGTTTCATGGCTTGCTTAGCAAGGCTATGCGCAATGCCATTCATCTGCCTCGGAATAAAATTGAAACATACAGTGAAAGAAACTAAAAGAACCCCTAAGGTCCTCCAAGAGCCCTGCAATCCTGTGATTATCCTTGTCCACTCCTGCTATTTGGCTGATAAGTTGCAAGCAATCCGACGAGATATCAAGATGTAAAATCTGCTCTTCACGTGCCCACTCCACGATATCCCGAACCCCAGGGCTTGACTTGCGGTGGTGATTCACGGTGCGTGCACTCTCACGACCTAATTCCTGCCCCATGCCATCATAAGCAATCCACCCGAAAGCCGCCTCAAAAGTCTGGTTCCAGCTAGCATCCACTTTTACGCGTACCACCGTACACCCGGATGACTTGCCTACAACACACACAGGATGGCCGTTGCGAATATCGACCACATCCCTTTGGAGGGATCCTTCTTCCTCACATCGCAGATCACTCCGATTTTGCCTCAAGTTCATGGAATTACACAAGATGTGTACTTTCTCCCCAATAACCTTGTAGACCATATTCGTGATCACATGCGAATTGACCGCTTGATCTTGGTTTAATTTTGTTCCTCATTGTCCATAAGCCCCACAAAGTTGCCACAACATGGATCACCTGGTTCATCCCCTCATCCTTTTTTTGTAAATAGTGTATCCAGTCGCAAATCCAATTTGAAATTGGAATGCCTCCTGCACCATCGACCCGAATGCCTAGAACCGATCCAGCCCAGATCCTTCCTGAGAGACCACAGTCCCTGAAAAGGTGTTCAGGTGTTTCCATAATGTGCTGGTCTCCTCTGCACATGTCACAGAACGGATCCGCATCAATCTTCCGCTTCATGATCTCATTCCCGGTCGGAAGCACATTTGTAATAATCTTCTAGAGTAGGAGTTTCCACATCTGTGGAATAGGCAACCTCCATAGCACTTTCCGACAGAACAGTCGTCCTCGATCGCTGAGTCTACAGTTGTCCTTATCCGTCCCAACTTTGTCTATGTAGTCGGTAAATATTAAACCATATCCACTCTTTACCGTATAATTGCCTGTTGTTGTGAGCGGCCAAAAAACCTTATCTTCGCTTCTCACTTCGCACCTTGGTATAGCAAGGATCCGTGTAGCCCACTCCTCAGTGAACAACCCTTCAATGAAGACCTTATTCCACCTACCATTAGATTGGAACAGGTTCCGTACCTGCATATTAGCAAGGAATCCATTGCTAAGGTTTAGCCAGTCTTCTTTGGGCTCCGGTCTCTCTCCCCCCACCCATCTTGCAGTCCAGACATTGATCTTCGAGTTAAAACCAGGCTTCCACCCCATATTCTCCATGATGACAGATAACCCATATAGGATGCTACGTGTACCCCATGAACACCTGGTGCCCCTAAGGGGGGTCATACCTTGCTGGATCACCTGTGTGCCAAAAATCTTTTGCCTGAAAATCTTGCAGAAAAGAGATGATTCTCCAGAAACGATTCTCCACCCATGTTTAGCGAATAATGCTTGATTAAGACATTTCACATTTCGAATGCCCAAGCCACCCCCACTTTTTGGTAGGCTCAAAAATTTTTTGCTACACCAGTGGATATTATGCCCCATCCTACATCCCGTCCACCAAAATTGTGCCAAAATAGAGTTAATCTTTTTTGCCACACTTACCGGTATTTTGAAGACCGATAGAAAGTAATTTGAAAGATTTGATAGAACCGATGAGATTAGAGTAAGTCGTCCAGCTGGTGAAAGAAAAATCTCATTCCATGAAGAAATGCGTCTGGTGACATGTTCAATAAGAGCGTTAAAAATGCCTTGTTTTGAGTCTTTAAATTCAGCAGGGATACCCAGATACTTCCCAATACCATTGTTCTTCTTGATATCAAAAGCCTTCATAATCCTCTGGGCTTTGGCTAAAGTAGTACTCTGACCTGAATGTAATCCCTGACTTATCCACTTTCAACCTTTGACCCGACGCGTCGCAGTACTCCTTGATGATTTGCACTAAATGGGTTACCGAATTCCCCTTATCCTTGAAGAGGAAGATTGAATCATCTGCGAAAAAGAGGTGTGTAATAGGGCTAACTTCCTTAACCAATTGAATACCATGTACCAATCCAAGCTCGTGTGCGTGTCTAACATTTCGGGACAGTACCTCCATACACAGAATGAAAAGGTAAGGGGATAGCGGGTCCCCTTGCCTTAAACCACATCTAGGCCTGAATTGTGGTAAAGGAACACCATTTACCAGAATTTCATAACTCACCGTCGTGACACAACTCATCATAAGTGAAATCAAATGCGGAGGGAAACCGTATTTTACCAATACCGCTTCCAAAAAATCTCATCTGACTCTGTCATACGCCTTGCTCATATCTGCTTTGAAGGCACATAATGCTTGTCTCCCCTTTCCATGGCTCGAGATTTTATTGATGGCCTCATGAGCCACCAGTATATTGTCACTAATGTTCCTTCCTGGGACAAAAGCATTTTGTGTTTCACTGACGAGTGCACTCATCACTTTGGCCAACCGATTTGCTATGCACTTTGTCACAATTCTCATCATCACGTTACAAAGGCTAATAGGCCGATAGTCCGTAACCCCCTCCGGACTATGGATAAGCGTGATAAAAGTTCTATTGAGTTCCCGAAACACTCTCCCAGAATTTAGAATCGATAGAATAGCCTTTGTAAATTCACCCTTGAGCATAGACCAGTAGGGCAGAGCAAAAAATCCGATTATCCGAACTAATCCGAGATCCGATCCGTATCTGATCCGAAAAAGCGGATATCTGATCCGAAAATACATTTGGATCGGATATCCGATCCGAAAATTTCGGATACGAATCAGATATCGGATAGTAGTCCAAAAATTTTCGGATATCCGTATCCGATCCAAACTTAACCTTTAACTTTTTTTTCTAGAAAATAATATTTTACCCATCACATTTGGGCCTTCAAATACAAGTGATTTTCCTAGTTTTTCTACGTTGGGCCCTTTTAACAAAATAGTCTACCATATAAATAACACACATTAGTGCAAGCCCTAAAATCCCCTTTCATTTTTATACATCACTCCATCAACCATGTGCGTCTTCCTCATCTTCTCCTTCTATTTTACCCAAATCTCTTAAATCAAGTTTGAAGAATAATGAAGAAAGAGCATTACAAAATCACTCCATCAACCACTAGTTACTTTTGACCCATCAACACCAGCGAGTCAACTCGGCGACGCCGGATCTGACTCCTTCACTCATGACGACCGCAACGACGCCGCCGCATGTGAGAACGCCAACAACGGCCACATACCACCGCTTCATTCGTCCATCATTTATTCGTCGATCGAACACCACCGCTACATATTTCTCCCAAACTCCATCTGCTTCACTCATCCACCTCTTCACTCTATCACCACCTGCATCACCACCGACGACGCAACAACCACCACTACATATTTTTTTCCCCTTATTTCATATATTAAAATTCAGATCTTATACTAATTTTATGTAAGATATTTTTTCTTTATTGTTTGTCTATTGAATGCATTGATTTCGATTTTTTGTGTTTCACAAATTTGATAATGAAGCAAGTTATGTTAGATTTTGCGGGTAAACAATGAAATTTTGGATTTTTCGGATCAATATTGGATAATCGGATACCTGATCCGATATTTCCGGATAGTAAAAATCGGATATCCGATCATTTCGGATCAGATAATGGATAATGAAATTTTGGATTTTCGGATCGGATATCCGAACCGAAAGTCGGTTTCGGATCGGATATCTGATCCATACTCTCCCCTATAGACCAGCACCTTTGGAAGAAGATAGCAGGTATGCCATCAGGACCCGGAGCTTTGAGCGCTCCCATTTGAAAAACAGGCGTGCGGACTTCCTTAGCGGAGAAAGGTCTACATAGCCGGTCTAACTCATCCTGTGAAAAAAGAGTATTCCAGGTGATTGAGGATTGGATCAAACTCGGAGTTTTCTCGCCACTCCAGGTTGTCGTTGGAGGACAAATAGAGCTCCATAAAAGTTTGCTGGAATTCATTTCGAATTAGGTCCTCTTCATAGTGCCAAACTCCATCCAGATCTTTAATCCCATGGATATGATTTCTTCCTGCCCGGCCCTTTACCCAATTGAAGAAGAATTTTGTACACGTATCTCCATCAACCGTCCATTTCATCTTTGCTCGTTGTCGCCAAAAAGCCGCCGTCGCTCTTGCAAATTCTGTCACTTCCTCATTTACTCTTGTGTATTCCTCATCTCCATTCCCCGTGATAGCCAGAGTCATACCATGTTCCAATCTTTGATCAAACTCATCCCATTTCATTCTCCATTCGGCCCGTTTATCAAGTGCCCAACGCTTAACACCCATACGGATTCTTGATAGTTTCCGAGTCACTTGATACGCCGCCGAACCCCTATCACTTCTTTTCCAGTCTACTCGGATCTTTTCCATACATTCTTCATGGTCAAGCACCCACGCATCGATCTTGTATGGTCGATTTCCAGACATGGCTATAAGATTCAAATCAATTTCAATAGGCGCGTGATCCGATATTTGGATGGGGTAGTGTTTGAGTCCAGTATGTGGGAAGATCGTAAACCAATCCTTCGATCCAAAAGCTTTATCAATTCGTTCATAAACCCGCTTCTCCCCCTTCCGATTGTTACACCACGTAAAACATGGTCCCTTAAAAGGTATGTCCAAGAGCTCATTGCGAATTTTCCACAAACAAAATTCATCCATTCCCCCGATGGGCCTATGATTCAAACTTAATTTGTCACATCGATATTCGACTTGATTAAAATCCCCTACCATAAGAAAGGGAGCATTACAAGTGCCAATCCATTCCTCCACCTCTTGAAGTACGGAAGCACGCATATGGACACTCGGAGCGCCATAAAAGAGCACAAGATACCACACTAATCCGTTATATTTTTTGACTAAAAGGATGATGAAGTGATTACATGCCTTAACCAAAGTCATACGAGACTCTTTCCGCCATCCAACCCAAAGCCCACCCGATGCCCCCACGGCATCCACCCCAAAACACTTGTCAAAGCCTACCGATCTAAACATAGGGAAAATTCTACTAGCATTACATTTAGTTTTGATTAAAAAAAGAAAATCATAAAACTTACTACCTACCAACGCTCTTATTTTAGGAATTGTAGGGGCGAGCGTGTTATTGAGACCCCTACAATTCCAAACCAAGCCCCTCATGGTGAGAGGGGTTGTGAAGGCCCAACCCCGCAAAGCCATCAAAGTCGACCTCAACACCTCCCCCATTAACAGAGGGCAAGGATGAATCACTAGACTCAATCATCACCACATCCTCCACATGAACCCTGAAACCCCAAGTGGGTTGCTGCTGCTCCTGTTTGTGTTGTTCAAGCTCTGGACTCCAGCATCTCCTCTTCGCCATCATGCGTAAGTATTCCTTAGCTGCCTCCATTGATTTTTTCGCAGATTCTGGTATAATATACTCCCCAGCATCAGAACAACATCTTCGTTTCCTTGCCCCTCTGATTTCCTCCCTGTACTCATCCTTCATCTCAGAAATATGATATACATCCAACAACCCCATACAACCATCAGAAGAATTGCCAACAGGCAATGCAGCGAACAATTTAGACTTGGCCCCTACCTCGGGTATATCAAACAACTTCACCCCAAAGTATCACCGATTGGCTCCTTTCCCTTACCTCGATTTCGTCTTGTTTTTCTCGGCCTCAACCAATTTCTCCCAAGGATCAGGTTAGAAGACCCTCATCCAGTTCCCTACCTTTACCGATAATGGCCGTTGAAAAGAAAGGGGTGGATACTGCCGATTTTGAATTTGCATGTCATTCCCGGTTGCTTCATGAGAAGTGGTGATAAGAGGTCCCATCTCGAACCTCCACCCACAACAAATTCTCAAGTATTCACCTCGTATTATCATCGATGAGATGATAATGACCTCATCCCCTTCCCTTCCATCAGAGTAGAATTCTGATGCCAAGGACTCAGATGCAAGCATGTTCTCTGATAAAGAGGGATCAGCAATTGGCAGAGCCTCATGTTCATTGATTGCAGCATCATTTTCATTGTTACCATTTCCTTGATTTATCATTCCAGCATTATCTTCCTCCATTGCAGCCATTAGAAAATCTTCATTGCCTTCTTCATTTTCGTGTAGTCGACTCGATCCCTGTCCCACCCGCCGGTGGACCCATCGACATAATGATACACCGTGGGCCACCCCTCCATAGGTGGGTCAAAGGTTTGATTGTAGCCCCTGTGCTCATCCTCTATGTGTGCCCGCCCCGGATCATCTTCACCCGCTCGGGATGGTGCTTGGTTTCTCTGATCACGGTCTAGAGCCCCAATCAGACTGTTGTGGTTAGTATACAGCACATAAGGATCCTCAGCCTGTACCTGTTCAAAGACACCTTGCTGCAGAATGTTAAATTCTCCCCGAGTCTCCAACTCCTCCCCTACACTATGGAAAACCTCAGTATTGGCATCCCCCTCCTCTAACCACCCACCAGCCCCAGGGGGTAGTTGATTTTCATTGCCCATCACAGTATCCTGAATCTGATTATCTTGTGTTTGTCCCTGATTTCCTTCCCCTGTTACCACTTGTGCATCAGTCATAGCCACATCATTCTGAACTCTGCTCCCATTTAACCCACCAGCCCCATGGGTATTTTGCACATTAGTCACTGTATTAGCAGCAGCCTCTCTCTCCCCATTTACAGCCTGACCCATTCCTGTACCTTGACCACCCACCTCATTACCACCATGAAACACGACAGGTCCTGCAAAGGGTTGGGCAGTGACAGCAAAGGCCATCCCCGGAAGTACTCTCCCTCCAGGAGTTATGCCTAGGTCGAAATCTACAGCCCTCTCAGGAGATTCCCACCTCCTTCTTCTCCTCTGAGTTCCCCTAGCATTTCCTAACCTGACTTTGGAAGACAAGTACTTCGTGGTGGATGGGGTAGCACGTAAGTCCAAGTTGAACAATTGTATGTGTACTGTTAGCTTGAAAGACAGGAAAACCATTCTCCACTGATTTATCTAGCATACCATTAATCCCTGACATCACCGTCATTATAGACTCCCTACATTGAGCCCTCTTGTGACCAATTTTACCACATTTTATGCAGTATTTAAAAACCTCCTCGCATCGAAATTGAATCCATAAGAGGTACCCCCCCGCCATTGCCAAGAAAAATCCGGGCATCAAAGGTTCATTCAATTGAATGTGAACCTTAATCCTTAAGTAATCATTGTCAGGAACAAAATGAAAGGGTTCCACTTTATAGTTGTGACTCAGCAACTTACCAGCAATGTGTGCAACCTGCATGGCCAGATACTCGAAAGGGAGCCCACAAACTCTAACCCAGACTTCTGCATATGGGAATCTTACTGTGCGTGGAACCGTATCAGCAAACCATTTCGAAAAAACCATAACCGCACCATCAATCGTTGCTGTCGTCCTCTGCAACAAAGCTTCCATGTCTTCTGGTTCGGTACAGTGGAAGACATATACCTCACCCATTCTAAAAGCGTTTCAAACTCCCTTGGTGGTCCACTTTTTCCGATCACGTCATTGATCAGTGGTGCTTCAAACAACCTGTAGTCCACCAAGAACCCCAACACGCAACAACCCCGAAGTCTCGGGTCGACTCGATTCAAACAGGTCAATATTAATGACCCCACCAGACCTGGGATATCTCCAAATGTTAGCGTGAAGAGGATTCGCTGGATTGAACTCAGGTGTTGCGTGTTCCTGATTGTATCCATGATGATCAACAACATTATTCTGTATTTCATATCCGGGTTCATCAATGCCATGACCAAAACCCCCAACTTGATTTTCAGCTTCCATCCTCTTGTTTGATGGGTTTTTTTGAACAAGAAAAGCTAGAAGTATTACAGTTAACAAACTCGTTTTTTTGGAATTTATGTCGTGTTTTCTTTTTTGGATTAACAAGATTAATAAAGTGTGAAGATGAGTATGAACAACCAATGACCATACTCGTTGTTTAAATAGATTGATAAAACCCCTCGAAAAAGACTCAAAAGAGGAATCTCCACCGTTTGTCAATTAGCAACTAACGAAGAGCCAATTAACGGAGAATACAACCTCGAGCTGACCAAATTAATTAGAGGCCAATAAAGATCAGCTGCACTTAATGATGGAGAGGAATATGGAAAGATTTTTGGTTAATAGCAGCTGATTTAATTTCTGACAAAAAATTAGGGTTAGGAGCCCCAATTAATGCCCCCAAAATAAAATGATTACCAACTTAATAGATACCTGCAAGAATCTCAAAGCAAAAGGAATTTGCAGGGCTATAGGACGCCCAATGAGAAGAAAGAGTATTTTGAGGGATAGAAAAAGATTGATTTTGGTAATAGAGACGATGAAGGTAGCTAGCGTAGGTACATTTGAAAGCTCTCCAAAGAGAGTTACAGCTCCCTAGATTTTTTAGAGAGAGAAAAAGTATTTTTTAGCAATCCTATGGTTTAATGATTGATTGGGGTTGCTAATTAAGGTTTTTGTGGTGCTTTTTAGGATTAAAAGCGAAAGGTTTAGAGGAGGTTGGTGGAAGAGTGAGTTGGAGTTTGGTTACTAAGATGTTGATCATCGGTTGAAAATGGAGTGGATGAGTAATGGGTGGTGGACTGGTGGTGAATTGGATTATTGAAGCCTTGATAATGGAGGTTAAGAAATAGATTGAAGAAGATAATGAGGTAGATTAGGTGAAATTAGAGTTAGTTAATGTGAAGAAATCCGAAGTTCCCACATGTGAGGGTTGTCCCACATTGATAAAAGAGGAGAATAATTACCACTTTATAAGGCAAGGGGCTACTCTATATATCGCCAATTGGTTTTAGAGTGGAACCCTCTTGGGTTTAAGTTGTGGACTCTTTCTCGTCAGTTTGGGTGCGGCCCAGGCCCGTTGTTGAATTTAACATGGTATCAGAGCCCATGGCTAAAGACCTGGGTTTCATGGGCCAAAGTTTGCAGTCGGACGAGCAAAAAATTGCTCAGTTGAATTTGTCCGGTCTAAGTTAATACTGGGCCATGTTTGCAGCTGGACGAGCAAAGTTGCTCAGTTGAATGAATTTGTCCAGTCTGTGTGAAAAGAGGAGAATAATTACCACTTTATAAGGCAAGGGGCTACTCCCTCTATCGCCAATTGGTTTTAGAGTGGAACACTCTTGGGCCTAAGTTGTGGACTCTTTCTCCTCAGTTTGGGTGCGGCCCAGGCCCGTTGTTGAATTTAACAGTTAATCATAGTTAATAGTTTCAGTATAAGATAAACAACATATACATCCATGTTATCGCTTTAACTGAGCCCTTTGATTAGATACAAGGGTTAGGATTATGTTAGGTTTTTATTTGTGAAAGTTAGGGGTACCATGGAAGTAGTAAAAGTGGACGGGTACCGTGGAAAAACTAAAAAACACAGGGGCACTATGTAGAAAAATCCAATAATTTTTAAAAGAAAAAAACATCTCTCGTTTCCAATATCAGCTAGTAATCAGGTATGAAGACCAACAATTCCGTACAAAGTACAGTAAAAACAGCAAATTTATTTGACAATTAAATCACATCTTTAGATGTTCCCAACTTACATGAGGCCCCAAAAAACCATCAACAGAAATCACAATTTCCTACAATCTTTTACTTCGACGAAGCTTCAATCTTCATCTTCTGGTCTTGTTTCAGAAAGGGGTCCTGCAAGTGGTGAAACCATGGGGGAAAAAACGACGTTATGCTTACAGGGAGACCAAGTGTTGCCATTTTGTTAAAGCTCCACTAAAGTAATATCAAAATCGGTGTAAAAGCATGCAACGATGACTCGATGAGGCATTATTCCAGAAAGTTTAAGGCAAACTATTCATTCCAGCAAGCAAACTAATACAAATATGGCTACTATCCTTAGTCTAGGAGTCAAAACGACAGCAATATCTTGACGAAGTTAGGAATAGGACATCTAACTGGCGGATGATTAGCTTCGATGATAAGCAATGGCAAGTAATGAATAACATTGTTAAGATATTCCGTCTTTAACACTTGCACACTTCTACTCAGTTTTGATAACATTGTCTACTACTCTACTGTACTGACTACTATGGAGCACTGAGATAAAATGTTCTGATTACCCCCAACACTATCTTAAAAACACATTAAAATATCTCAAAAAGAAATAAACCACATACCAAAGTAAATATCAATAGGTCAAACCCACTACCCTCCATCCCGGTCATTTGTTTATCTATTCCATTTTTGTGCGTCTCATTCATTTGTTTACCTTTCTATATTAGGAGTGCTTCTATTGGGTACTTTAATCTACCACATCGACTATTGTCCGCTTGTCATTCAATAACAAGAAACACAAATGGTTCCCTCCTCTTTTCTTCATCTTTGTTCTAAAAGAAAAGTTAAACAAACGACCGGGACCGAGTGGGTATTTAACAAGCAAACCACTTCGCAAAGTAGACACATAAGAACCCAACTCATGTCAAAATCCGACGGTTAGACTACCAGATTATACACAATAACACAAAGCAGAAGAAATCTCAATCACATTGCAAGTACTAGGATGCTATGATTGAACATCCACGAACTCTGTTTAAACTAGACTATGAGCAAGTTTTGCTGCACATAATTTTTCACCCCAATGTAATGCGCCTCTCTTAGCAGATATAAGAGGGGGAAGCAAAAGGGGAAAGATCATGCAGTGCAGACTCGGGTTCACGAGCAGGCGATGGCATCTAAACAGCCGTCCCCTTATCCCAATCCCTCCCCCTGTTTCCCTTCATCCTATCCCAAATCAGTTTCCAGGCAATAAATGTTTTCACCTTCTAACCTTTCACGTAATCCTTGAAACCCTATCAAAATGGGCTCTAACCATTGGCACCAGAATAACTTTGAACTCAACTATTCGATACACGGGCTCTCTCTTTTCACCCTTCTCCTCTAACAAAGTACGAGTATATTTTTTTACTATTGTTTGTCACTTTTTAACCAAAATATATAGACCTCATTTTTTGGGTGTATTAAACGAGAAGGCTGCAGAGAAGGTCATTAGCAATGACCACTCATATTATTATTTCATCACAATTCACGACAGATTATTGCAACATAGCGTTTAGCCTCGGATATCCTCAACATGAAACCCACCGTCTAAGCTCTAAAACACCTGACAGAAACAAATACTCCCTCTAATTCACAAATATCTACCGAATTCTTCACCCTAGGAAACTTACAAAGTAGTATTAAAATGATCATATCCGTCGTATTGATACTTTTAACTGCTACTAGCCTACTAGTACACTACTCCCTCCGTCCCAGTCATTTGTTTAACTATTCCATTCCAGGGTGTCTCATTCATTTGTTTACCTATTCGACTTGTGTCATCTAATAACACTACCCTCAAATGATCCCCTCTCCTCTCCTTAATCTTTGTGCTAAAAGCAAAGGTAAACAAATGATCGGAAAGGAGGGAGTACTTTTTACCTCTCGCATTAAAAACACGGAAGGTATATGTATCGGAGCGAGTATAAATTCCGACAACAAACCCTACCGGCAAGTTAAGGGAATTTGAGTCCGATCACAAACAAAATCACATATCCGAACAATTACTAAAATTGGATGATACTTCAACATGTATAATCTCAATTATCAATCAATCACTAAACAAATACACAAAAATTCGATCAAAGGCAAAACGAATACCGCAAATTAGAATTAATCAAATAAAACATGAACAACAATTGCTTAAATAAAGATTATAGTAAGAGAGACTTAACGGCAATTAGGTTTCCGGCGATGACAGCGGCGATAATACTGCCGGAGATGGCAGCGGTGGTGGTTAAAAGACTCCATTTTCTGTAAATCATCGTTTCTCTCTCTTCCCAATTCGCGTTCTCGCACTTTCTCTCTTCGGAATGTGTAAATCGACTGATGTGAATTATGATTATGGTTTTATGTCTGGGCCTCAGTTTTGGGCTGCTACTTTTCCTATTTTGTTGGATTGTTATTTCAAGCCCGAGCAATTCAAGGACTATACAACCAGTTGTATATGTTGTACGGTGTAGAATTTGAGCTTTGTGATAAGGTATCCGAGCTTTATGTTAAAGAATATGAGCTTTATTAAAAAGTATTGAACTCATCCATTTACACATTAAAAACATAACTTTAAAGTAGCTTAGAAAGAATACATATAAGCTCGTATTCTTATACCATGGTTGTACCATACTTATAGTACAACTAGATGTATAATCCTATTTGTGGTGGAGCACTGAAGTACTAAAGATGTTGACAAATTATTTTAAATCGTAGACAATTATAATGAATTACCCAAAATATTCTTATTCATTAAAACTATCGGCAATATAGGATGGTTTTATAAATATGATTAGTTCAATAGGAAAAGGCTTTAATATGATTATTATACATTTTGTATCTTAATTTATTTTGACAATCTGTTAAGTATAGAATACTCATCAATTTTTTTAATAAGTCGTTTAGATTATTGCACAAGAAATAAGATAGTATTGAAAGGTGCGATATTATTATTGAGGTGTCGTAAATGCTTTTTGAAAAAAAAAATCATAAATTTAATGGCAGACCTCTTTTACTAATTATTAGTGCTTTAAAAATGAAATAACATGTAATACGTGAAGAAATGTAACAAGATATATAAAATAAAAAATTTATATTATTAAACGACAAAATATGGAATTGAAGGAGTATTAATTTGTGAAAACAGTAGTCTTTCTTAGGACGAACACAATCTGTCTTAAATTTAAGATGGGTCAAATATTGTTATATCATATATGGTAGTAATAAAGACAAATTTTGGCATTTCTTAGGCAATAAGTAGGGTAATTTGGTTCTCCCCCGTCCCGGTCAGCTGTTGTCTTTCGGTTTTGGCACAAAGACCAAGAAAATGGAAGGAGGCTAATTACTAAATGACAAGTGAAATAAATTGAGTATGAATGATTAAATCGTTCATCAAATTCATTTTTAAAATAGAAAGAATAACAATTGACCGAGACACTCCAACATGGAATAGCACAACAAATAATTGGAATAAAAAGAGTATATATATTTAGGGAAATGCTATATACAACCCAATAGATTGTATTTAAACATTTAATACCCTCCAAATTTGGTATTAATTTAGAAATTAAAGAATAAATTACACATGAATCAATGTAATTAATGCATATCTTAAGTGTTTATTCTTAAGTGTTGTATTTATCATAACCCATGTATTTAACTTATTTTAAGGGGGTGTTTAATTGGGGCATTTGGAATGGATTGAAATGGATTTCAGCCCCTTTTGGAATGGAGTTTGATACAAAGGGGTTCTAAATCTATTCCAACCCCTTGAAATTTCATACCCAAGTCTCATCTCAGGATTCTAAATCCATTCCACCCCATCCAAACCCTAGAGCGAAAAAAAAAAAGTACTTCTCCATTGATATTCCTTGAAACTTCATTGTTAGGTATGCTTAATTTGCCTTCAATTTTCGTTTTTATTTACTTTGATTAAGGCATATGTACGTCAGGTATTCATATCCTTTAATTTTGTTTGTTTTTTTGTTTGATTAATACTATGTACGTTGCACTGCTTGTTGATTATGAATTTTTGTTTTCCTTCTTTTTTTTTTTTTTAATAATTTGTTCTTTAAGCGAAAATATGACTATGCATAATTTGTTCTGTACACAACTTTATACTTGGATTGAATGTGTATGCTTCTGACAATTTTTATGGGTAACTGCATCATAATTTTTTTCATATATGGGTAATTATAATTCATGGTTACATAATCATTAATTCAATTTTTTCATTTGTCTTATAGTTACTATATATGTTTCAGAAATGCCTCCCTCTCAATTGACCTTATTAAGGAGAAGGAAGAAGAAGCAAATCGAATTGTTATTGACTATTTTGGTTGTGATTAATATAGTCATTATTCTATATCTAGTATTGTGTATGATGGCGTGACTATTCGTATAATTGACCATCCTCGATATACTAAAGATGAAAAAAGGCGTCTTAGGCAAAGACACTTGCATACACTAATTAAGCATAGTGATATAATTTGTAAGAACGAACTTCGTGTGAATCGAAGGACATTTTACGTGCTTTGTGAGATGGTTAGAGTTATTGGAGAGTTGAAGGAAACTCGAAATATGTCACTAGAGGAAATTGTTGCCATGTTTTTATATACATTGGCACATCATTTTAAAAATAGGACGATAGGAAATCATTTCTTCAGAAGTGGAGAAAGTGTGACTAGAAACTTTCATCGTTGTCTCCTTGTTGTACTAAAATTACATAGTCACTTACTTAAAAAGCCAAAGCCTATAATGGAAGAATGCGAAGATGGTAATTGGAAATATTTTCAGGTATTGCAATTTATTTAATCAAATGCATTATTTTTTTTACAAGACTAATAATTATTGTAAATATTAAGCCCGTTCACATATACTTGTTTTGTAGAACTGTTTAGGAGCCTTAGATGGCACATACATTAGTGTACAAGTTCCAAGTGGGGATATACCAAGATATCGAACGAGGAAGGGTTCAATTGCTATGAATGTGTTAGGTGTATGTAATTCATTTATGGAGTTTATATATGCTTAACCTGGTTGGGAAGGATCTGCTCATGATGGTCGTGTCCTTCGAGATGCTATTAGAAAGCCTCGTGGTTTAAAGGTTCCCCAAGGTAGTTAAACTAAATAATGATACTAGTACAAAAAAGAATAATTATATATTCAATTGTAAATTGAAATGACTTTTTGTTTTTTTAATAAATTGAAGGTTCCTATTACTTGGTTGACGGGGGTATACAAATTGTGAGAGTTTTTTAGCACCATATAGAGGTCACAGATATCACCTCAAGTGTAGAAGAGTATTTTAACATTGAGACAATCTAAAGCCAGAAGTGTTATTGAAAGATAGCAAAGACAGTGAAAATTCCAATGGAGAGTAAGAAAGCAAAGACATTGAAAATTCCAATGGAGAGTAAGAAACAAAAAAACAAAGAAGAGAAAGATGCCAGATGTTGTGGATTTGACATTTTGACTACTTCGTTCAAAGATATGTCTTCAAACTTATCTGATTTCATGAGTGGAAAAATGTTCATATGTCTACTATTGTTAATGCTTTATCAACCACTCAACAACATGAACATGTTATATATTATGGTTCGTGAGCAAGAATTGGAAAATCAGAAGAAATATTTGGTAAATGAGCTACTTGGCGTTCAAGGGTTGACTAGGTATGAAGCGTTATTAGCTTCACAAAAATTGGCGTCTAGTCCAAGCGATCTCTCTCTTTTACCAGAGTCCGGATGATGCATGGAAGGAGTTTATTTTTAACCTCATCCACCCACACTTGCCTCGAAATGACAATAATTGATGCGTGCAATGTTTAGACTATCGTATTTTTCACAAAACATTTTATGTGGATTTTTTTTGGTTTTAGAATATTTTTGCTTTTGTCGTATTATATGAATGTTCAATGGATTTTTATGGAGTAATTTGGATTTTTGCTTTTGTTATAGTTAATTTTAATCATAAATAAAATTATTAATGTTATCTATAATGAAAAAAACAAAATGATTTGAAATCCATTTTAAATGTAAACCAAACAACAACAATTGGAATGGAATGAAATGAATTCTAATATCAAGAGAGTCAATCAAACACCCCACAACTCTATACCTCTTTGTGAGTTATTAGTATTAGAATCTATTTCATTACATTCTAACACAAAATCTCATTTGTGACGGCACGTATCCGTCACTTTGGAGTGACGGATACCATTTTCCCTCACAAATGACCCAAACAGAGGAGAGAGAGAAGCACATGAGGGTACCCCCACCTTGTCTCCCTATCCGTTTTGTGAGTGACATTATCTGTCACTTGCTCCGACCCGTCTTCCCCAAGACTAATTGCCATTCTAATTGTCTGAACCAAACAATTTTTAGCTTAAGATAAATAGTGTCTGCATTAGACGATAATATGTGTGGTGAAAATAAAATGTTGTATAGTGGAGAAGTCAACTTCTGAGTGAGTTCGCAGGAAGAATATGGGAAATTGGGAACTGATGAAGTTATGATTACAGTTGGAAAGTACAAGACCATTGATTGTAACACCTGGTAAATTTCTGAGGTCATGCTCTAGAAATCCAGATGCATCAATATCCAATAATATTAACAAGTGTACTGCGTCATCTATACTGTCACCCCGCCGTCATTCCTATTATTCTCAGGATCCTAAATCCTAAAACGGTAAAATAAGAAAGTGTTATTTCATAATTAGTATAGATCCCGCACGAATACGCGTTTTTTTTAAATAAGAATATTAACAAAAATAACAATTATACAACTGATATTTAACCCAATTTGAAATTCAATTGTAAAATTAATTATTATTAATGTTTTGTATTAATCGGTGGAAAAAGAAAAGTTCATTATTATCCAGTTGTACATATAATATAATGAAAGCCCTACAGATATGATATAATGAAAGTCCAATTATAATCAAATTCATTTAGGCGGGAAAATTTTGAAGATTTCTTATTCTTTTAGTATAAGGGGATCGTAAATTCTCAATTAAGACGGGTCGGTGTATTGGACTTAATCTTAAAACGGAGCAAGTATCTTACCCTAGATAAAAACATAATGTATTGATATTGGCAAAAAAAACTTGTCTTTTTGGTAAACGTCATATGATAGCTATGGAAATATATCAACCGTAATATAGAGATATGTGGCGGATATTCTCGATATATTCGGATGATATATTTGTTAGTTTTTTGTTATTCTGTTTCCTTATTTGTAGGATCTTTTCTAGGACTAGTTTTGACCCTAGTTGTTGGTAGAACTGTATATAAGGATGCCTTGTACATTGTTTTTGATTATTATTAATACACGGCTATAAGCCAAGCTTTTACGCATCATTCTCAGTTTATCATGGTATCATCGGAGCAGGTTTGAAACTTGCATCCGTCATTCTTAATTTTATATTATTATTTTTTTTTACACAAAACAAATGACAAAAATTGGAGGAGACAGCAAAGGGCACGACAGTAGTTCTACGCCTACAATTATACCTCTGTCATCGCCCCTATATTTACATCCATCCGATAGTCCGAGTCTAAAATTGACTCACACGATGTTTAATGGTGAAAATTACGATCTCTGGGCTGATGCGGTGAAGAACGGGCTTGACGCAAAGAATAAGTTAGGCTTTGTTGAAGGAATCGTGAAGAAACCCGAAGGATCAGAAGAAGATAATTACGAAGTGGTCGCTTGGCGTCAGTGCAACGCCATGATCAAGGCCTGGTTACGGGCAGTGATAGACGAAAAGCTCCATCCAAGTATTGCTTGGAATGTCCCTGTCTTTGAAATCTGGAAAGAACTTAAAGATCGGTATGCCGCTGGTAATGCACCCCGAATTCATCAACTCAAAAGTGATTTAATGGAGTGCAGACAAGGAAATCGTTCCGTCGTCGATTATTATACTCATCTAAAATCAATCTAGGATGAGTTAGCCACCTATAGCCGTGTCCCTGCGTGTACTTGTGGTGCAGCTGCTGAATTTCTCAAAGAAAAAGAGGAGGAGAAGGTACATCAATTTATCATGGGGCTCAATAATGCCTTGTATGATAATCTTCGTTCCAACTTATTAATGGACGATGATCTTACCTCCCTCAATCGTGTATACGGACTGGTTCTGCGAGAAGAGCGCCATAAGGCTGTAACCCGCATCCGAGAAGAACCAGCTGTTGAAGTAGCCATGAGTGCTCGCACTGGAGCAGGGAGAGGCAGTGACAGTTCTGCCCAGTCAGAGCACAAGGAGTACGAACCACCAAAGTGCACATATTGCAACAAGTGGTACCATAAAGAGGAGAACTGCTGGGAGAAACTCGGAATTAATGGTAGAGGACGTGGCAGGGGCAGGCGTGGAGGCCGAGGTGGGGGCCGTGGTGGAAGAGGATCCGGTAATAACAACCAGGTTGTTAATGCTACTAGCACCTGTGAAGCAGAGTCCTCCAAGAAGGAATTCACGTCTGATGAAATGGATCAGTTAAGACTTCTTCTTACTGCTCAAACTACGGGTACCGAAAAATTGAAAGGTATGCATCATGTTAGTCTAAATGAATGGATGTTAGATAGCGGTGCTTCGCACCATATGACAGGTTGTCGGGAATTGCTTGTGAGCCCATGGAAAGGAGCGCCGTCCACAGTTGGGTTGCCGGATGGGTCCACAATCATAGCACAGGAACATGGACGTGTTGTTCTCAATAAAGATTTTGAACTATCAGACGTCTTATACGTTCCAAATTTATCCTGTCATTTAATTTCCATACCTCAACTCATTCGTGAAAATAATTGCTTTGTGACTTTTAATTCTAATTATTGCATAATTCAGGACCAATCTACGAAGACGGAGATTGGACGGGGTGAGCCGCGAGACGGTGTTTATTACATGACACGAGTTGGAGAGGTGGTCGCTCGAGTAGCTGTTCATGAAGGTCGAGTATGGCACCGGAGATTAGGTCACCCTTCAAGCCATATTTATCCATTTTTAAGTACTTTAATTAAGAAACCTTTATTGTTTGATTCGGAATTCGTTTGTGATCCTTGTTGCCGTGCCAAACAAACACGTTCGAGTTTTAAGCTTAATAATAAACGGCATGATATTTTGTTTCATTTGATCCATTGCGATATCTGGGGACCATACCATGTTCGTAGTTTATCAGGAGCACATTATTTTTTGACTGTTGTAGACGATCATAGTCGTAGTGTCTGGGTTCATCTCATGAAGGATAAAGTGGAGGTTTGTGACTTAATGCAAAATTTTTGTAAAATGATGCATACGCAATTTGGGGCACAGGTCAAAGTTGTCCAAAGTAATAATGGCACCGAGTTTCTTTCGGGACCATTAAAACATTTTTACAGTGAGAATGGAATGCTTTTTCAAACTAGTACCATTGACACCCCTCAACAAAATGGATGGGTAGAACGGAAACATAGACATATCCTAGAGAAAGCGAGGGCCCTTCGTTTCCAAGCTAATCTACCTATCGAATTCTGGGGGGAATGTGTTTTGACTGCAGCCTACCTCATTAATCGGACCCCTACGAAACTCCTAGACGGACGGACACCTTATGAGCTTTTACATGGCCACGTTCCTAATCTTGAGAATTTGAGGGTACTAGGTTGTCTTGCTTATGCCCACAATAAACAAAGGCCAAAGGATAAATTTAAAGAACGAGGGACTCGATGCGTTTTTATTGGTTATCCGAAATCTCAAAAAGGGTGGTGTATGTATGACTTGAAAACCAAACGTCAATTTGTTTCAAGGGATGTGCAATTTTATGAAAACATTTATCCGTATGTCATTACAAATAATGAAGCCTCTCTTGAAAATAGGATAGCTAATACTGACGCATCAAACTCCTTTGATAATCCTTCCTTAGACATCCCTCAATTAAATATTCAAATCCCTATTATTGAGAGTGCACCAACCGAGTCAAGAGAAGCAGGGAAAAATTTTGCAGGGGATGTGACAGGTCAGGAGCACGACTCTGTCATGGAGCCTAATGATGGCCTGATTAGTGATGAACCAGATGAGGGAATGGCTACTGGCCATGGTGTTGAGGGGGAGAGTCAATCCGAAGAGACGACACTTGGACGAGGTGCAAGGCAGAAATTTGAGCCGGCATGGAAAAAGGACTATGTTTGTCAATCCACTCGTGTCATTAATACAAAGACCGCTCACCCGTCTCAAGCTCCGTCATCTTCGAAAGGTACTCGTTATCCAATAATTAATTATGTCACAAGTAGTTGTTTTTCCGTTTGTCACAGGAAATTTCTTGGGGCCATCGATGCAATTAAGGAGCCTCGAAACTATTTTGAAGCCGTAAAGCACAAAGAATGGCGAACAGCAATGGCTAGTGAAATTGAGGCTCTCGAAAATAATGGCACCTGGAAAGTTGTTGATCTCCCAGATAACAAAAGACCAATTGGGTGCAAATGGGTCTATAAAATCAAGCACAAGGTAGATGGGACCATAGAACGGTACAAGGCACGATTAGTAGCTCAAGGTTTCACTCAAGTCGAAGGAGTGGATTACCATGAGACATTTGCACCCGTGGCAAAAATGACTAGTGTTCGACTTCTACTGGCGGTAGCAGTAGCTAAAAAGTGGAATATTGCTCAATTAGATGTTAACAACGCTTTTCTTCACGGGGATTTGAATGAAGAGGTATACATGAAATTGCCCCAGGGATTCGAAGCGACTGGCAAGAGAAAAGTATGTCGCCTTTTAAAATCTTTGTATGGCTTGAAACAAGCGTCGAGAAATTGGTTCTCTATATTGACGGATGCTTTAAAGGGATATGGGTTCATACAATCGCTAGCAGATTACTCTCTGTTTACTATGAAAAAGGCCGGAATTTTTCTTGGTATCTTGGTTTACGTAGACGATATGATCATAGTAAGCAATAATATAAAGGTCAGTGATGATTTGAAAAATTTTCTCGACATGGAGTTTGGAATTAAGGATTTGGGTCAATTAAAATATTTCTTAGGCATCGAAGTAGCCCATGGATCGACAGGTTTATTTCTTTGTCAACGGAAGTACGCGATGGAAATTATCAAAGAAGCCAAAATGGAAGGAGCAAAACCCATTAACACACCAATTGCCCAGAATCACGAGTTGGCTCTCTCAACAAGTCCCTTATTGAAGGATCCATTAGCGTATCGAAGGTTGGTAGGGCGTCTGGTTTACCTTACCATTACCCGGCCAGATTTACTATATGCCGTTCATACTCTGTCACAATTTGTTCAAACACCACGGAAGGAGCATTGGGACGCTGCTCTCCGGGTTATACGGTATTTGAAGAAAGATCTAGGGAAAGGAATAGTTATGCATCGAGACACTGATTTCCAGCTCAATGGCTATTCGGATTCTGACTATGCGCGTTGCCCACTGACACGACGATCATTGACCGGGTATTTCGTCTCTTTAGGTGTCACGCCAATTTCCTGGAAAGTTAGAAAGCAACCTACTGTTGCCAAATCCACTGCCGAAGCGGAGTATAGAGCAATGGCCGCAGTCAAATTATAATCAAATTATAATCATATTCATTTAGGCGGGAAAATTTTGAAGATTTCTTATTCTTTTAGTATAAGGGGATCGTAAATTCTCAATTAAGACGGGTCGGTGTATTGGACTTAATCTTAAAACGGAGCAAGTATCTTACCCTAGATAAAAACATAATGTATTGATATTGGCAAAAAAACTTGTCTTTTTGGTAAACGTCATATGATAGCATATTAGTCGGAATCTACTGTTTTTGAATATGTTGCTAACAGCCTATTGGCTATACCATAATATGCAATTTAATTGGTTTTTCTTGTGACGGAGGAAATATTCTCATTGATAATAAAAGGTAATCATCAACAAATTATTATTTATCAGATAATAGTCGTATATTATCATAAATTGATCACATTTTTCTGTCACAGGATTATGACGCGTCACAAATGAGAATTTGTGAATTTGTACTTGAATTAATTAACAAAGGTAGTGTGTTCATTAGTTGTAACTCTACATAAAACTAGAATGCAGCTATGACAGAGACGCAAACATATAGTGTGATGGACAAATTGGTGCGGCTTATTCAATTTAAACGATGTCGTGTTGGTTTACCCAATTACTCAATTTCGACATTATGCAATCAAGTCATGACCAAGAGGTTTAATGTTAATGTGATTCGAACCAATAAAAAATAGGAAAATGCTATATACAACCCAATGAGTTATATTTAAAAAACTAAAAAAGAAAATAAACACTTAATATATGCATTAATTGCATGGATTCATGTGTAATTGATTCTGTAATTTCTAAATTAATACCAAATTTGAAAAGGTATTAAATGCTTAAATACAACCTGTTCCGGGTGTGATTACGGAGCAGTGTTGTTACCACGTGAGCTTATTGAATGATGACTTTGCTTGACTCTTCCTTTCGGCCTCTCCTGAAACAATGAACAAACTGAGGGCTCGGCTTTGTACCGAGCGTACTCACTCCGACGCTCAAGTCAGTAAACTTAAAGGGATTAAGTTGTGTGATACTTGGCAAAGTATATTGTAGAGAGATAAGGGAGTTTATACCAGATTATGAGTGGTTTATGTTATATTTCGGATCCCCTTCTCAATGAGAGAAGTGGAGTATTTATAGACTTTCACCTTTTGTCACGTAGTGGCTAAGTGGCCAAGTGGCTAGCAGGTGGAAAGACCATTCTACCCTCGGCCGATGGACCCATGGCAGGCCGGCCGAGGGGTCTTGGATATGAGTACGCGGATATGTATCCCGGCTGGCTAGTTGTCCTGGCCGGGACCCAAGTGACAGGCCGATAGGCTGCATCGGCTAGGCTGTCTAATACGTTGACTTGCTGTCTTTTGGCCTTGACCTTGCTCAATATGTTGACTCGGTCAGCGGGTGCAGAATATGCCCCATCAATTTGCCCCCAGCGTAGTCTATACCGTGGTATGGGCTCCGATGTGTGTTGAGCGTATATTCTGCGCATGTTGAAATTCTCCATCGGCTTCTTCTTCCTTGGCTTGGTTCTGCTCAGGCCGTATCATACCATATCCCCCCTCCATATGGATGTGTAATGGACATCAGATGTGGAAAAGAAAATGGCCCTGGCTGAGACCTGGGTTGAGAGTGCCAGAGCTTTTGATTGCCCCCAGCCGGTGCTGCCAAGTTTGGTTGAACAGCGGGCCGTTTGGCAAGTAGATACGTAAGATCGTGTTGAAGAAGACACGTCGATTGGCATTCTGTCAAGGAGCGTGTTGAAGAAGTTTTGTAACTGTTTGTCGATTGACATTCCCTTGCTGCATGCTTGACACGTGGCTCGGCGTTGATTGGTTGACGCCTCATGGGCTTTGCTCTGATTGGTCGGATTGAGTGGGCTTTGCTCTATAAATAGGGCAGTTACCCCCTCATTTTGGCCTTCCAAATTTCATTTTCTCAAAAATTTCCTCTTGTTTAGTTTTTCTTTCGCAGAGTTCCTTTCTCTTTCTAATTTCTCGAATCGTTACTCGGTGTAACATTTCCTTCCAAGGTAATCAAACAAATTCTTCAATCTTTTTTCTTGTTAAATATTCGTTGTCATGTCTTCTGCTGATGCCGGACCTAGTAATCCTGCGTCGGGGGGCTCCCCGTCGCGTTTTGATGAAGAGGAGGCACTGGCCGCCATCCCGATAAGGTCCGGGGGCCCTAGGTCTCCTTCTCCTGAGGTTGACCCAAAATTTTTGGAGAGTTTTGAGGAGGATGATGATGAAGGGACCCATTCCGAGGGTACTGATGATGAGGCGACCCCTTCTGCCGTAGAGAGACCGCTAGTTTTGCATCACGGTGATGCCTGCTCGATCGGTCCTAGTCGTGCCTGGACAAATAAGTTTGCTAGCTGCTCCGGTTCTGAGCTTTTTGAACACCATTACTCATTTGGCAGGGAGTATAAAATTGTTCTTCCTGGGGAAGGTCAGGCGGTCTGTTGCCCTCCCAAGGGCTGTATCGGCGTATACATCAGACACCTGGAGTATGGGCTCCGGTTTCCTCTGAATGAATACGTTATGGCCATAATTAAAGCCATGAACGTCGTCGTGGCCCAACTGCATCCGTTGGCCATCAGGACGATTGTTGGCTTTGTGTGGCTCTGTCTTTTTAAGAAGGAGGCCCCAACGGTGAACCTCTTCCGCCGGCTTCACCATCTTAGACAGTCCACCGCAGTCGGCTCGGGGTGGTACAGCATACAGACCGAGCCGGGCTTCGTCACCGTTTCCAAGCTGACGTCTTGTAAGGACTGGAAGGGGCGGTGGGTGTACGTTGAGGTTCCGGAGGACTATCCTTTGCCCCGGTCCTTTCAGCACCGTGTCAATTTGCGGTGTGAGAATCGGGGGGAGCGTGAAAAGTATGTCTCCCGGAGTAAGCTCAAGATGGACGCCAGCAAGGTCTATCTTAATGAGGATGAGAAGCGGGCGATGAGGCTGTTTGAGGCCGAGAAGGATGGCACGTCGAAGGGATGGATGCCCCCGACGCAGATCGTTCTTCAGGATGAGCTGCTCTGCCACGTCGGCGTCATACCGGCCCTCGAACGGGGTGAGTAGGGTCGGTGTGAGGCCCACCTTTGCTTTTTATGTTTCTGTACTTGAACTTTGGTTTCACTTCTTTCGTTTAACTCCTGCTTCATTTCTTTTGCAGACCGTTTTGGCCCGGATCTGTCTGAGGATATCCTCAAGAGGTTGAGACTCAACAAGGACGGGAAAGTTGTTGATTTGCATCCTAAGGCCGAGACACGTGATCGCATACCGGCGCCAAACGACCTCATGGATCAGCAGTTGAAGGCCCTAGATGCTACGACGGCCCAGGCGAAGGTTGCCAGTAAAGTGCCGCGCTGTAAACGAAAGGCGACGTCCATGGCGGCGACGGCGTCAACTTCAGTTCAACCTTCAATCCCTGCGGTCCAAAAGGAGAAGGTGGTGGTCGTCGACATTACCGATGAGGAGGTCACCGTAGCAGAGGAATCTCCTTTTTTACGTAAGAGGAAAGAGACAGCGTCTGCTGCTGGCCTGCTGCCGCTGCTACTGCTACCGAGGCCGGCAAAGAAATGGGTCCTCCAACCAAGAAGGCCAAGCCTGGTACAGATCTAACCTGTGGCTCAGATTTAGCTGGTTCATTAGGCGTTCGATGACAAAGGCTCTCCGGCATGTCAATGAACGTTGACATGGATGCTTTGTCCGAATTTTTTGTAGATCAACCGCCTTGTTCACCGGTCCTCCGAACGACGATCAGAGAAGCAGTCTGTGCAGACGGGTGATAAGAATGCCGCCGTCGTCTCCTCCTCCCCGAAGCCTTCCCCTGCCCAGATTAGGAAGATGCTGGCGAAGTGGGCTGATATGGCCGGTGCTCATATTATGGAGCAAGAAAAGGTCATGGCCGAAGGCCCTACGCCTTGAGCGGCTCTCAGCTTGAGCTCGCTGCTGCGAAAAAGGAAGCCGAGAGGGCCAAGGTCGAGGCTGAAAAGGCGGTCCTTGCTGAGCGAAAACTTAGGGAAGACGCTGAAAAGGCGGTCCTTGCTGAGAGAGCCAAGGTTGAGGCTGCAGAGGCTGATGCCGCTAAGCTGTTGGAGGAGCGTGACAAGCTTCAGGCTGCCTTCTTTTTTGCCGTTGAGAAGAGGGAGGAATGGAAGTCCCTGTATACGGCCCAGGCGAAGGCGCATCGGAACACGAGGGCTATCATCGCCCAGAGGGAGTTGGACATTGAGACGCTCCAAAGCGTCGTCCTCCCTAACATGTGCGCCCAATACCGGGACCTAGCCGAAGAAGCCGCCAGGGAAGTGATCGGAGAGCTCTTTCCTGAAGGCTCCTTCCCATGGCAAAAATTTGACGAGTTGTTTGATGTTAAGCTTGATGATAAGGCGAAGGCTGCGGAGACGAAGGCTGCGGAGGAGGCAGAGGTGAAGAAGGAGAAAGAGGAGGCCGTGGAGAAGGCGGCCCGCGCTGAAAAGGTGAAGGCGGCCAGGGAGGAAGCTGAGAGGGCAAAGGCAGCTGAAGCTGAAGCTGCCAAGTCGGCTTCTGGGTCGCCCACTGAAGACGATGCTGCTGATGTCGCCGGCAAAGCAAAGAACAGCATAGGGAGACGGGCGGTCGTTACTGTGTTCACCGGCATCTCGGATAAGCCAAATTGTTGGGGGGCCAATTATTAAGCCTTTTCTCCCTGCCACCTTTTGGTACTTCATGTATTATGTCTGTACCCTTTTGCTTTTCCTTCTTTTTTGTAAACCTTGGTAGGTAGTGTTTAGGCTATCTCTATGGGGACGGCCGTCGACTTCTTTCTTGTATTACCTGTAAACATTTTAATAAGAGTTTGTTTATTTTGCCTCCGGCTTGGCCGAGGTCTTTTTCTCATTTTTGTCTGAGTTGTCTTCGTACGTTATTAGTTGAGCGCTCTTTTCTTTTGCTTTTACCCTCGGCTTGGCCGAGGCAGCTAGAATGCGTATCTCAACTGTACTTAACGTTTTTTTTTTTTTTTTTTTTAAAACATGTTGGCATGTTGGTCGCTTCCTCTTATGCGCACGGTCTTAGCCGAGGCGGTCAGACTTGCTATCCCAACACCGTTGTGAACATGTTACGTATCAGCCGTTGTGTCCCCGCTATTCTTCGGGGTAACGGCCGAGGTGTTCGTATCTATAGACGTGTTGATCGCTTCCTCTTTCACTCTCGGTCTGGCCGAGGCGTCCGATTTGCGTCTCAACAGTGCTTATACGTTCCTAAGCATGCTGGTCGTTGTGGCGAGTTAATAGCTGCTTGTTCGCAGTTCGACTGCTTTCCGTATATGTAGACATATTGATCGCTTCCTCTGCCACTCCCGGATTGGCCGGGGCAGTCAGATTTGCGTCTCAACAGAGGGAGGAGGACATTGAGACGCTCCAAAGCGTCATCCTACCTAACATGTGCGCTCAATACCGGGACCTGGCCGAAGAAGCCGCCAGGGAAGTGATCGGGGAGCTCTTTCTTGATGGCTCCTTTCCGTGGCAAAAATTTGACGAGCTGTTTGATGATAAGCTCGATGCTAAGGCGAAGGCCGCGGAGGAGAAGGCTGCGGAGGAGGCAAATGTGAAGAAGGAGAAAGAGGAGGCCGCGGAGGAGACGGCCCACGCTGAAAAGGTGAAGGCGGCCAAGGAGGAAGCTGAGAAGGCAAGGTTAGCTGAAGCTGAAGCTGCCAAGTCGGCTTCTGAGTCGCCCATCAAAGATGATGCTGCTGATGTCGCCGGTGACGAGCAGCAACCGGCATAGGGAGACGGGCGGTCGTTACCAGGTTCACCCGGCATCTCGGATAGCTTCAGCTGTTCGGGGGCCAATTATTAAGCCTTTCCTCCCTGCCACCTTTTGGCACTTCATGTATTATGTCTGTACCCTTTTGCTGTTCCTTCTTTTTTGTAAACCTTGGTACGTAGTGTTTAGGCTATCCCTATGGGGACGGCCGTCGACTTCTTTCTTGTATTACCTGTAAACATTTTAATAAGAGTTTGTTTCTTTTGCCTCCGGCTTGGCCGAGGTCTTTATCTCATTTTCATCTGAGTTGTCTTCTTACGTTATTAGTTGAGACCTTCGGCTTGGCCGAGGCAGTTAGAATGCGTATCTCAACTGTACTTAACGTTTTTTTTTAAACATGTTGGCATGTTGGTCGCTTCCTCCTACGCGCACGGTCTTAGCCGAGGCGGTCAGATTTGCTATCCCAACCACCGTTGTGAACATGTTACGTATCAGTCGTTGTGTCCCCGTCACTCTTCGGGGTAACGGCCGAGGTGTTCGTATCTGTAGACGTGTTGATCGCTTCCTCTTTCACTCTCGGTCTGGCCGAGGCGTCCGATTTGCGTCTCAACAGTGCTTATACGTTCCTAAGCAAGCTGGTCGTTGTGGCGAGTAACAACTTGCTGTTGGCAGTTAACTGCTTTCCTTATATGTAGACATATTGATTGCTTCCTCGCCACTCCGGATTGGCGGGCGATCATTTGCGTCTCAACAGTGCTTAATACGCTTTTGTTCTTCGGTAGTGACTGCCCGGGCTTGGCCGTGGCGTCCTCTTTGGCATGACAAGTATTTTGATGGAAAACTTGGATCACTTTTTATAAGATATAATCACACGTTGGGGTGCCCACAATGGTCTTGGACACCTCCGCCGTTATATGAAATATTTCCTTAGATTGTCCGTGTTCCAGTGGCTCATTAGAGGAACACCCTCCATGTCTGTCAGCCGGTATGTACCCGGCCTCATTTCTTCAACCACTTTGTAGGGTCCTTCCCAGTTGGCCGTCATTTTACCATGAATGTTTCCTTTGTTGGTTGCGGCTGACTTTCTTAGGACTAGATCTCCTACTCTTAAGTCTCTTTTGTGGACCCTACGGTTGTATGCTCTTCTCATTCGGTTTTGATATACTGCCAAGTTAAGCCGTGCCGTGTCTCGGCTTTCTTCGACCAGGTCTAGGGAGGCTCTCAGGCCTTTCTCATTTTCGGCTGGGTCAAAGGTCTGCGTTCTAAATGTCGGCACCGATGCTTCTATTGGCAGGACGGCTTCAGACCCATAAACCAGGTGGAATGGACTGTATCCCGTTGCTTCTTTCTCCGTGGTTCGAAGTGACCACAGGACGCCGGGTAGTTCATCAACCCACCTTCCTTTTAGATCTTCAACCGTCTTTTTTAATCCGTTCAAGATCGTCTTATTGGCTGCTTCCGCCTGCCCATTGCTCTGAGGGTGGCAGACGGAGGAGTATGCGAATTTGATGCCGAGGTCTTCTAACCAGTTCATCACCATGTCGCTCCAAAACTCTCGGCCGTGGTCAAACACCATGACATGGGGCAATCCAAATCGAGTTATAACGTTTTCCCAAATCACTTTTCTTACGGCCGCCGTGGTCTTGGCAGGTACTGCGACGGCTTCGACCCATTTGGTGAAGTAGTCAACAACAACGATCAGATATTTTCTTCCTCCGGAGGCCGTTGGAAATGGCTCTAATAGATCCATCCCCCACTGTGCAAAAGGAAGGGGACTAGGCACCGGTTGCAGGTCTCGGGAAGGAGCATGTATCACCGGAGCATGCATTTGACAGTACTTACACTTCTTGGTCTTAGTTCTGGAATCCTCAAGCATGGTGGGCCAGAAGTAGCCGGCTCGGAGAGCATTGTGGGCTAACGTTCTTGCCCCCATGTGATGTCCACAGATGCCTTCGTGAATCTCTGTCAGTATTAGCTCCACGTCGGTTGGGCCGACACATTTCAAGAGTGGCCTTATTACAGACCTTCTGTATAATTCTCCTTCGAACACCAAGTACCTGGCGGCGATCCTTCTTATCTTCTGAGATAGACTGCGGTTCTCCGGCAACTCATTTGTTAGTTTGTATTTCATTATCGAAGTCATCCACGTCGTCTCGGCTTCTATGTCGCCCACCATGCAGAGTGTGTCAGTAATGCTTTTAGCATTCCTGATATCCACTAGCACGGTTTGGCTGACATTCTTGATGGTTGAACTGACAAGTTTTGAGAGAGCGTCGGCTCGGTTGTTCTCAGACCTGAGGACGCATTGGATTTGGAAAGATTTCAGTTTTGCTGTGTCAGCTTTTACCCTTTCCAGGTATCTTACCATCCCGTCGTCTCGAGCCTCGTACTCTCCTCTGATTTGGTTAGTCACTAATAGTGAGTCTGTCTTCAACACAATGTGTTCTGCTCCAGCAGCTCTAGCTAGCTCGACTCCTGTTATCACCGCCTCGTATTCGGATTCGTTGTTTGAGGCCGAGAAGGTAAACTTCAAGGCATACTCAAACTCGTCCCCGTTTGGGCTGATGATAAGGATGCCGGCTCCTGAGCTGTTCGTCGTGGAGGACCCGACGGTGAATACTTCCCATACGCCGGGGTTTGGCTCTTCTTTATATGTGCACTCGGCCAGGAAGTCTGCAAGTGTCTGCCCTTTTATCGAGAGCCTCGGCTTGTATTGAATGTCGAAGCCGGATAGCTCTACTGCCCATTTGATGAGCCTGCCTGATTTTTCAAATTTTTCCGATGCTTTCTCTAATGGTTGGTCGGTTAGGACCGTCACGGGATGCGCGTCGATGTAAGGTTTTAGTTTCCTTGCGGCAACGACGACAGCAAAGGCTGCTTTTTCGATCAGTGGGTAATTTCTCTCGGCAGCCAGCAGTGTATGGCTGATAAAGTAGATTGGGTGTTGCTGCTTGTCTTCTTCTCTGATGATTACGGCACTGACCGTGGCCGAGGTAACGGCTATGTATAGATATAGCGTCTCCCAAAGATCGCCCGGACGGGGTTGGGAGAGTTTGAAGATGAGCTTTCGATTGCTCGAAAGCCGTGCTCTGTTCCTCCCCACCAAGTCTTTATTCCCCTTTAACACTTTGAAGAATGGGGTGCTTTTGTCGGCTGACCGAGAGATGAAACGGGCGAGAGCCGCCATACTCCCGGTCAACATCATAACCTCTTTTCGATTCCTCGGCTCCGGTAGGTCCAGTATTGCTTGGACTTTCTCTGGATTGACATCAATTCCCCTGGCGCTGACAAGTACGCCGATGAACTTACCTGCCCGGACACCGAAGTTGCATTTCATTGGGTTAAGTTTCATCTTGTATTTTCTCAGTGAACAAAATGTTTCGCTCAAGTCGGCCAAGTGCTCGCTGTCTGACTTGCTTTTTACAATAGCATCGTCCACGTAAGCCTCGATGTTTCGCCATTTTTTATCTTGAAATACTTTGTCCACCAGCCTAGTGTAAGTTGCGCCAGCGTTTTTCAAACCGAACGGCATCATTTTATACATGTATGTGCCGTGTATGGTGATGAATGCGCATTTAGGCATGTCTTCTTCGGCCATGAATACATGATGGTACCCTGAGAAGGCGTCGAGCAGGCTCAGCATAGTGTAGCCTGCTGTTGCGTCTATTAAGCTATCTATTCGAGGCAAGGGATAGCAATCTTTGGGGCATGCTTTATTAAGATTTGTAAAATCAACACACATCCTCCACGCCCCCGATGACTTCCTCACCATTACAACATTAGCTAGCCACTCAGGGTAAGTACAAGGCATGATAAAGCCTGCCTCTAACAACTTGTCTACCTCGGCCTTGATGGCATCATCTTTCTCGGCCGAGGAGTTCCTCATCTTCTGCTTGACAGGGCGAGCGTTGGAGAGCACGTTCAGCTTGTGAACGATGACCTCTCGGCTCACGCCTGGCATCTCGGCGGCTGAGTACGCGAAGACGTCTTTGTTCTTCCTCAGCAGGTCTAGGAGATCGGCTCTGAATTTTGGTTCCAGGCCGACACCGACAGTTACGGTGCGTCCTGGATCAATTTCCACTTGCTCAGTCTCGGCTCCCTCGACCATACTGACGTTGTTGGTGCTTATCGGATCACCCTCCTGTCGTAAGGATGGGCTCTTCCCCTTCTCTGATTTCTTCGCCATTTTGAGGGATTGCATGTTGCACCCTCTGGCAGATACTTGGACATTGATGATTTCGTCTCTCTCGTCCTTTGAGACGAGCTTTTGTGCCCCCCCCGGTCCGAGACATACATTAATGTCAGGGCCCGGATGGACATTACAGCATCGGCCTCGCTCAAAGTAATCCGGCCTATCAGAACATTATAGGCGTACGAACCATCAATGACCACGAACTCAGACCAAACATTTTTAGCCGCATCGGCTTGGCCGAACATCACCGGCAATTTGATTGACCCCAGGGGTACCAGACCGGCCCCAGAGAAGCTGTACAGCGGGTTGGTGCAGAGGCTCAGGTTCTCAATCTTCAGGCCGAGATTGAGGAAGCATTCCCTGAACATGATGTTCGTGTAGGCGCCTGTATCAATTAGGCACCTCTTCACCAAGTGGTTGGCTATGTCCAGGTGGACCACCAGCGGGTCGCTGTGTGGGGCTACGACTCCTTCGTAGTCTTTCCTTCCGATGGTCATATCGGGGACGGTGGAAGCGGGGATCGCTGTGGTGGGCACAAAGTTGATGGCTTGATAAAACTCATTTAAGTGCCGTTTGTGCCCATTAGCTGACCCACCGTTCTCGTTTCCTCCGATAACCACCTGGATCACTCCCATCCTCTGGAATACTGATTTCTTCTTCGCCCCGTCGGAGCTCGTTTCCGGGGTCCCAGCTACGTACTTGCTGAGGGCCCCCTTTCGGATCAGCTCCTCGATGGCATTCTTCAGATGCCGACAGTCGTCGGTCTTATGGCCTGGCTGGCCGTGGTAATCGCAATATTGGCTTGTGTCGCCCTCCGCCTTTGTCTTGGGGGGCCTTGCCCACTTCTGCCCTTCATTCTTGCTCAGGGTGAAGACCTCGGCCGCTGATTTAACCAGGGGGGTGAGACTGCCGTACCGCCTCGCGGTGTATGGTCCCGAACTCCCCCCGGCACCCGCCGAGTTCTGTTTTCTGTTATCTTTCTAAGACCGTGACCTATTATTGTCACGGCGTCCTTCATCTCTGTTATCCCAGCGGCTGCTCCTCTCTGGGTGCCCAGCTTCGCTGTGGCCTACCCAGGTCTTGTGGTAATCCTCCACCTTTACGGCTTGGTCGGCCATCCTTCTGGCGGAGTCCAGGTTGAGATCCGCGCACTTGATCAACTCATTTTTGAGCTCGCCTTTCGGGAGGCCCTTCATCAGTGCGAAGGCCGCCAGTTCGGTGTTCAGCTCACAGATCTGCTGAGCTTTTGCGTCGAACCTCTTTACATAGCTTCGTAGAGACTCGTCCTCCCCCTGTCGGATAGTGAGGAGATCCGATGTCTCCACGGCCCTCCTCTTGTTGCAGGCGTACTGAGCTATGAAGTTATCCCTTAGGTCGGCGTAGCAGTATACCGAACCATTAGGCAGCCCTTTGTACCAACTCTGGGCCATCTCATGCAGGGTTGTTGGGAAGACGCGGCACCACACCTCATCAGGCTGCTCCCATACCGACATGTAAGACTCGAAAGCCTCGGCGTGGTCGGTTGGGTCACTGTCCCCTTTGTTTGATAGGGACGGCAGCTTCAGTTTGGTTGGCACGGAGACGTCGAGGACATAGGCACTGAGGGGCTGTTTGACCACGTGTCGAATGACACGTGGCGACCGGCTCCTCACAGTCCTAGTCCGGCTTCTCTCCCCGTGGCGGGAAGGGCTTCTTGTTCTCCGACTTTGGAAAGTCGGGCTTCTTTCTTCATTTCTTCGGGGGTGGCCTCGTTGATGCCGCGGCGACGCTGTCCTCCCGCGAGTGTGGGAAGGACTTTGGTCGGACACTGACAACACGGGCACCGCTGACGTTTTGGTACGCCCAACCTCTTGCATCGCTCCGGTTAGGTTGTTCGGAGTCACCTTATGGGCCCTGTTCACCCGTGGGTGTGCTACTGTAACCGTCGTTGCGACGGGGGTTAGCGGCGTACCACTGGGTTGTATATAGCATTTCCCTAAAAAATATTATCTCTCATAACTTTACACGCCATTAATATTATCACGTGTTTGTGTTAATTTTCGTAGTGATAGTTTGGCTCGTCATAATGACAAATGTTACGAATGATCTGGTTTAATCACAAGTTTGATGCAAATTAAACATTAACACTACATAACATATCGGATTAGGAATATATGAGAAAACATTTAGTCTTAAGTCTAGCTTTCTTTAGACAGGTCAAATATCATCGGTATATAGGACAAATCTTTTGTTTTTCTCTTTGTGTTCTATGTTTTTGTTGATTTATTTCATGGACATATTTGTCCGAATTTTTTACTTAAATGGCGTTCTAAACCAAAATATTTACAAAAACGGGGCTCATTCCAAACTATTTACACGGAATGGGTCCACGTCAGCACCTTATTTTTTTTTTTTACAGATTTCTTAACTTCTCGACATATGATTTAGCGGGAAGTATTTTTTTTTATTTCATAGACTTCTCGCCAGTTCAATCAGCGAGAAGTTTGTATTGTATGTTGTTGCTCCTTGAAATGCTTCTTCTTCATGTTCGTTCTCCTTGCTCCCTCTACCAAACCACAAACTACCACCACCATTCTCTTCCTCTCACTTCTCTTGTCATATAAACATCTTGTTTTGAATGCTTATCCTCGTAGTTTAAAAAATAAAAAGCCCGCAATATTGCCGTACATAACTATTTTTGCGATTTCGGTAACTTGGTCTTTACTTGAGATTGATTTCCGCAATTTATTGACTCCCATTCCCGCTGTTTTTTCCTTGTGGTAATCAAACTAAATCGACAATGAGCCAAGCATACAAATGAAAGAGAGGGTTGAGTTATTAGCGTAACATATTCATTCATGAAACCGAAATCGCAGAAATAGCTGTGAGCGGCAATATTACGGGCTTTTTTCTTTGCAAAGTACGATAATAATCATTCGTAAAAAAGATGTGTATGTGATAAGGGAAGTGAGAGGGAGAAAATGGTGGTGGTACTTTGTGGGTTGGTAGTCGGAGCAAGGAGAACTGAGATGAAGAAGGAAGCATGTCAAGAAGCAACAACATACACAAACTTCTCGCTGAATCAACTGGCGAGAAGTCTATGAAATAAAAAAAATAAAAATACTTCCCGCTAAATCATATGTCGAGAAGTTAAGAAATCTGTAAAAAAAAGTAAGGTGCTGACGTGGACCCATTCCGTGTAAATAGTTTGGAATGAGCCTCATTTTTGTAAATATTTTGATTTAGAACGCCAATTAAGCAAAAAATTCTATTTGTCCCGTATTAAACTTAAAACGATATATTCGTCTAAAATGAATATTTGGCAAAGAAAAGTGAGAAACACAGAAACGGAAGTGACGAAGGAACTGAGATCATACACACAAAGAAGTTGAAGGAATATTCTGGGGGATTAGGTCGTTAATTATGCACACAGTGACACAGCACAGATTCATTGTTAAGGGCAAAATGGTAATAACAGTCTCACGTTTGGCTGACGTCACCACCAACGATACTCGCGTTTTTCATTTTTTCGGTCCACCATGTTCATCCAGTACGTGAACGTCCTGCCCACAGGGCATAGGTAGACCTGTCAAACGGGTCAAACGGGCGGGTTACGGGTTCGGTCGTTTTGGGTTCGGGTAAAATACGGGTCGGGTCTATTTCGGGTTTGAAAAATACGGGTTTATACGGGTCGGGTTTATACGGGTTTCGGGTCGAGTTTAGGGTTACGACGGGTCAGATTAACGCCTTTTTAAAAAAAAATCATTTTCTTTAATTCTACTTATAAACGCATAATTATTCTTAAATTTTTATTATTATCTAGTTTAATATATGATATTAGTAAGATTAAACATTTTTTGCTTAATATTTTCAATATCACACCGTTAGAAGAACGGTTCGATACGGGTTTCGGGTAAAAAAACGGGTCGATCAACATCTTTTTTGTTATTTTTTAAAACTTCTTTTATATCGTAATTCCTACCATTTATACGTTTATTATCATCCTGCTCGTCTTAATCAACTTAATTGTCACCATTCTCGCCATCACCGCCTCATCATCATCATCATTACCCTAACTAACTCGCTAAGTACGACAGTGAGACACATATAGGTTAATAATGATGACGTGGCACGTGATCAAAGGTGATGATGTGGCAGTGCTGACGTGGAATGCGGTTCCACATAATACAATGAAAGTGACGGTGTGCCACACACTTCGAAGTGATGACGTGGCATGTGATTGAGGTGATGACGTGGCAGTGCCGACATGGAATGCGGTTCGATGTAACACGGTGAAAGTAATAGCGTGGCACACACTTTAAGCCTTTAAGGTGATGGCGTGGCATGTCGCCTGAAATGATGACATGGCAGTGCTGACGTAGAATAAGGATTAATGTAATATGGTGAAAGTGACGGTGTGGCACACACTTTGTTGTGATGACGTGGCATATGGTTGAGGTGATGATGCGAAAGATTCGTATATATACATATATTTCCTTAGAAGTTTATAAGTCAATACCTATTTGACATTTTCAATATTAAGGAAGATATATTGCCTTGACCCAACGGTCAACCCGTTACGGGTCGGGTTTCAACCCGCTATTTACGGGTCAAAACGGGTTCGGGTATTTTTCGGGTTCGGGTTGAAAACAGCGGGTTATTTGCGGGTTATATACGGGTCGGGTTACGGTCGGTTTTCGGGTCGGGTCAGCTTTTGACAGGTCTAGGCATAGGCCCTTCATTGGCCTCTCAAAGACCACGCCAACATCGGTTATATCAGGTTATTGTATACCTATTTAATGAGAATATTAAAATTTATTAAAATTTCCCATAAGTAAAGCAATATCTCGGTAGAATAAAGGCGAGATTTCTCATTGACTATGTTATACGATAATCTTGTATATTTGGTGTACCTTGAAAATTTAGAATAAGAAATTTCATAATTAGAAGATTATATCTTGATTAATTTCTACTATATCCCATATGAGAATTCAATGAATTGTTTGATTCTTGCTCAGATTGTTAGGATTTAGGGGAATGGACGTATCATCAAAAGTACTACGTATTTCGAGTAACAAATTATACTAGAATTGGTAAGACACTTGTACTAATTTAGATGAAATATATCAAGTTGTTGCATGAAATTTCTCATACTATACATTTAAATAGTAGGATTTGATTATGACCTTATGTCTTATAAATAATAATAAAAAAAAAATATAAATAAATGATCGAGACAGCACAGTAGCTATAGGAGTATTATATTTTTATAACATAGATACAACGGCGGAGTCAGGGATTGCCCTTAGAACTTAGAAGGGTGAAAATTTTGACGAACGGGTAATTAATCACACAAGATAAACTAGAAAAAAAGTTAATTGGAAATTTCGATTTTTTTATTTTTTTAAGGGGCAAGCACACCTGCTAAACCCTCACTCAGTCCGCCACGATATCGTACGTACTCAATATGCAAAATATGCACTTTGGCTTCAATCCTACCACCCCCACACGTTATCAATTCAATTAAACTCCCTTTCGTTCCAACTCTATAAATACTATATACTACCCTACAATCTCTTGTATCTCCCACCACAAAAAAACATCTTCAATCATATACCTCAATTTCTTCTAATTACCTCCTTTCTAATCAAAATACATTCTTTAATTACCTAAATCAAATAAAAAAAAATGGAGGAAAACAAAACTCACCACCTTGTATTAATCCCAACACCGGGAATGGGCCATCTGATTCCCCTAGTAGAACTCGCTAAGCGAATTTTGAACGCACACCCGTTCACAATTTCCTTCCTAATTTTACACGAGGGGTCCCAGACACGGACAAAGTCCGTGCTGGGAGCCCTCCCTGAGGGCAGGGTAGACTCCTACTTCCTGCCCCAGGTTAACCTGGACGACCTATCCCCAGACACAAAAATCGAGACTAGAATTTCCCTTGCCCTTGCCCGTTCAAGACCGGCTATCCGGGACCACCTTAGGGGGCTACAAGCCATGCCTCATATCCACCTGGCGGCGGTCGTGGTTGACTTATTTGGCACGGATATGTTTGACGTGGCATTTGAATTTGGCATGAAACCGTACTTGTTTATGCCTTCAAATGCTATGTTCATCTCATTTATGCTTCATCTTCCGAAACTTGATTCACAAGTTAAAACCGAGTATCGAGAAATGGATGACCTGATAAAATTACCCGGTTGCGTCGCGCTACATGGAAAAGACCTTGTTGACCCTGCTCAAGACAGGACAAACGACGCTTATAAATGGCTACTACACCATGCAAAGAAGTACACATTAGCCGAGGGTATAATGGTCAATTCATTTAACGAGTTAGAAAAAGACACCCTCAATGTGTTACAAAACCCTGAACCGGGTTTTCCACCGGTCTACCCGGTCGGACCATTGATCCGGACAGATGGCAGTGACCAGGTTGATGGGTCGGGTTGTTTGGCATGGTTGGATAAGCAGCCACGTGGCTCGGTCCTATTCGTCTCGTTCGGAAGCGGTGGGACCCTGTCATATGATCAGTTAGATGAACTTGCTCATGGTTTGGAAATAAGTGAACAAAGATTTTTATGGGTGGTGAGGCCCCCAAATGATAAAATGGCTAATGGTGCTTATTTTACTAATGAAGTTGAGAGGGACCCACTACATTTTCTACCAAAAGGGTTCTTAGAAAGGACCAAAGGACGGGGCCTAGTCGTTCGTGACTGGGCCCCGCAAGTCCAGGTTCTTAACCACGAGTCAACTGGTGGATTTATATGCCACTGTGGTTGGAACTCGGTTTTAGAGAGTGTTGTTCATGGCGTCCCCTTAATTGCATGGCCGTTGTACGCTGAACAGAAGATGAACGCGGTTATGCTAGTCGAAGGGTTGAAAATCGCGCTACGACCTAAGGCTGACGAGGGAACGGTAATTGGTCGGGTTGCGATTGCAACGGCCGTCAAGGGGCTAATGGAAGGTGAGGAAGGGAAACAAGTAAGATATAGGATGAAGGAGCTTAAGGATGCAAGTGCTAGAGTTCTTGGTGTAGAAGGGTCATCTACAAAGGCACTTTCGGAAGTGGCTCGAAAATGGACATCGCACTAGTCATTAAAGTCGTCAATTGTATGGAAAATGTGTGCATACTTTTACTAGTGTCATACTGTCATATACAAGTCATTTGTTTGTCATTAATTTTGTTAAGTATGTTGTCAAAAAAAAAATATTTGTTAAGTATGGAGCATTGTTAATTGGTTGTTTTAGTCCGTTATTTCTTTACATTTTCGATTTAAGTCTACATGTGTACAAGTCGCTAATCCATCACATAATACATTTTTATGAATTATGATACAAGTTTTCGATAACCCATCACATAATATGATTTAACTGACTGTTTTAGTCATTTAATTATTTCTTTTCAATGTTGGATGATAATAATTTTTTCTTTTAATTGGGAATTTGTGCGTAGAATACAAAAGAGTGAAGTTAGAAAGGCGTTAAGGAAGATGGGGTCAAAGAAAGCAGAGGGACCGGATGGTATACCCATAGAAGTTTGGAGGTGCTTCGGGGAGAAAGGGACCGAATGGGTAACCATGCTCTTCAACAAGATTTGGAGAAGCAACAAGATGCCATCGGCTTGGAGGAGAAGCACTCTTGTCCCTTTGTACAAGAACAAAGGTGATGTTCAAGAGTGTTCCAATTATCGGGGAATTAAACTTATGAGTCATACGATGAAGTTATGGGAGCGGGTAATTGAGCAAATGCTTAGGAGGTGTATAGACATCTCGGATAACCAATTTGGATTTATGCCCGGGAGATCGACTATGGATGCGATTTTTATCATGAGACAGTTGATGGAATACCATCGGGACAAGAAGAAGGACTTACATATGGTTTTTATTGACTTGGAAAAGGCATATGATTGGGTACCAAGAGAAGTACTTTGGTGGGCTTTGGCGAGAAAAGGTGTGTCGCGAAAATATATTGAACTCATAAAGGACATGTATGAGGGGGCTAGTGCAAGTGTTCACACTAATGTTGGGAGAACGGAAGAATTTCCTATTACCATCGGGGTGCATCAAGGTTCCGCACTTAGTCCTTTTCTCTTTGCTATAGTTATGGATGAGTTGACAAGGGATATTCAGGACGACATCCCGTGGTGTATGATGTTTACTGATGATATTGTGTTGATTGATGAGACAAAAGAGGGGGTGGAGAGAAAGTTGGAATTGTGGAGGCAGACTTTAGAGACTCGTGGGTTTAGGCTGAGCAGGAGTAAGACTGAGTATTTGAGGTGTCAGTTCACTAAGGTGGCGGGGTTGAGATCGACAGAGGCGGGGAGTATTATTTTCGATGGGAAGGTTGTTGAGGGTTCAGATTTCTTCAGATATCTAGGATCTATTATTCAAAAAGATAGGGAGTTAGACGGAGATGTGGCTCACAGAATTAAAGCGGGATGGTTGAAATGGAAGAGTGCTTCAGGGTTTCTATGCGATAAAGATATGCCCCAAAGATTAAAGGGAAAATTTTATCGCATGACAATTAGGCCTTACTTTATGGCTCCGAGTGTTGGGCCGTGAAGCATTGTCACATTCAAAAGATGAGTGTGGCAGAGATGCGCATGTTGAGGTGGATGTGCGGACATACAAGGATAGATCGGTTAAGGAATGAGGTGATTAGGGAAAAGGTAAAAGTTGCGCCAATAGAGGACAAGATGATGGAAAACCGACTAAGATGGTTTGGCCATCTGAGAAGGAGACCTATGAACGCACCAGTTAGGAGGCTGGAGACTTGGAGAATAGAAAAGGTCCCTAGAGGTAGAGGAAGACCGAGACAGACATGGTTGAGAGTGATAGAGCATGATATGAGAGTTCTGGGGCTTGAGGAGAGTATGGTGACGGAGAGGGCACAATGGAGGGAAAGGATACATGTGAATTTTTAGTATTTGATGTTTTTGACATATTTAGTGTAATACTCCGTATTTATAAGTCTTGGGGTACTCTATCGAGTAGGCCTTACTCTGTCGAGTAAGGGTAAGTTGCGAAATAAAATAGTTTCTGACCTGTTGGGTACTCGATCGAGTAGCTGGGGTACTCAATCGAGTAAGGGGGTACTCGATCGAGTACCTTGGGTACTCGATCGAGTGTCCGGTTTTACGGGAAGTTTTCTCGGGTTTTGTTAATTATGCGATTAAGGTATTTAAGCATCGTCGTCATTATTCTAAATCACTTTTCAAAACCTAAATCCCCGTTTAAGAGAGAAAGCAACCAGTTCATCTTCCTAATCGCATTCTTAGCAATTCCCGGAGTTCAGACGGTCAGTTCTTGTCGTTATTCGTATCGTTGAGTTTCTTGCGTCGAGGGTAAGATCTATGTACCCTTTTTATTGTTTTTCCCTTGATTTGGTTAAACCCTAATTTAGAGATTGGGGGTTTTTGTGTGTAGTATGTGATGTGTAGCCTCTATGTGTTATATGATAGGAGGAGGGTTCGTAGAAGAGGCTTTTTGATACAAATTGTTGATACCGTCTCGATGTTGTGCTTTCCGGTAGGATTTCCTACTCGCATTAGTCCCATAATGGGATATTGGTGATGTGTTGTATTTGGTTGTTTGATATAATGATTGTACTGTGTTTGTGGTTGTGATTGCCGTTGATGGTTCTCGAGATGCGTTCTCGGCTGAGTGGGGTCGCTTGCGGGAGTGACTTCACGCCCTAGTTTCGCCCTTCGTGGAACCCGCCACGGAAGGGGATGTGCACATTAATGGACAGGGTTATCGCTCACTATGTGGAGCGGGGATTTGGTGGGTACGGCTGCGGTCCCCATGGCGTGGTCGGGTCCAGTGGACGATCGGGATTGAGATGATGGGAATTGGTTGGTGTGTGTGTGTGTGTGTGATTAAGTCGTCTGTTTATCTTATTGTTGTTATACATGTTGATTGTGTGATTAGTATCGACCCGATGTTGTTTTGTAAACCTGCGGTGATCCATTCGGGGATGGTGAGCAGATATTGAGCAGGTATTGAGATGAGTATCGGGATAGCGGGATGCCACGACGTGATGATAGGGGTCTTCCGCCGTAGCCTTTAGTTTATTTACATTTCGATTAGACAAGTCGGTTTGAAATCATGTAGCGTACTTTTGGTTTGGTTTTGAGGATTGTATCTATTCACTAAATTATTTATAATAAACATTGTTTCTTTATTGTTGTTTGATTATCATTGCCTCGGGTAACCGAGATGGTAATGTCTTCATACCTGAGTGGTCTTGGTAAGGCATTTGGAGTATGGGGGTGTTACAAATGGTATCAGAGCGACGATCCTGAAACCTGTAACCAATGAACTTAATGAACATAAGGAGTCAATTAAAATGAACCCGGGGTAAAAGTTGTGGGAGCTAGTGCAAAGGCTTGGAAGACGTCCTAAAGTCGCAGGGGTCGCCCTACAACTTTGAACCGGTCACATGGGGGAAGTGTTTGTCGAGTCGTATGTGTGTTTGGTTAACTTGTTTACGAATGTAATGGAATGTGTTAATTGTTGGATGTTGAAGTAGAAAGTTGAGCATGTGAAAGAAAATGGTGATATGAGGAAACTTGTTGATGAGATGATAACATGTTGGATGATTTACAATGTGGCATTTAATAACATGATGAAATGGTTTCGTAGATAGTAGAAAAGATGCGTAGAATACTTATTATGATATAATGTGGTTTATAAAGTTTAGCATGTTAGCATATGACCGTAACATGCGGGTAGCTTCTATGAATTAGTGTTACTCGATCGAGTGGGACTGACTCGATCGGGTGGGTTTTTGGCGATTTTGAGTCCAGAATCGAGTTTTGGGGCACTCGATCGAGTAACTAGGGGTACTCGATCGAGTAGGGGGTCACTCGATTGAGTAGCCTAGATACTCGATCGAGTAGGTAAGAGATCAGAAGGTCTGTTTGGGGTCTGAAGTTTGGGTACTCGATCGAGTACGTGGGGCACTCGATCGAGTAGCCCGTTACTCGATCGAGTGTGTTTGGGAACTCGATCGAGTGGGTTCTGGGCAGCGTGTTTTCGTGTTTTGAGGTTTAGTACGTGTGTTTATGTCTACCCTTTCTTATATAGCTTCAAGATGCCGCCCAAGAAGACTGCTTTGTATGCGAGAGCTGAGCTCATGACCATGGATGACATCGTTAAGATGTTAGAGCACCAGGATGCTCTTACTGAGACCCTGAAGAGAGTGAATGAGGACAAGGATAAGAATAAGGAGAAGGAGGTTTATCATTCTAAAATCAGTCTCTATATTGCGAGGTTTAACCCGAAAGAGTACAAGGGAGTTGGGGAGCCTAATCTGCTTGATAGTTGGCTGAGAGAGATGGAGAACATCTTAGACTTGGTTCATTGTCCTGATGAGATGAGAGTGGAACAGGCTGCGTTCTATCTGAGGGAGGCAGCAGGCAAGTGGTGGGATTCAGTGAAGGTGAGTGCTAAGGAAATATATACCAACCAAGGCTTACCTGCTATACCTAGGGAGGAGTTTCGTAGGGCTGTGAGAAGGGAGTTTGTACCGGAACATGTGAGGAGTAAGTTGAGAGAAGAGTTTGATGGTTTTAAGATGACTGCTGAGATGTCTGTGGCTGAGTACTACAGGCTGTTCAATGAGAAGCCTAGGTATGCTGAGGACATGGGTTGGAGTGAGGAGAATTTGGCATTGAGGTTTGAGAGGGGGTTGACCACCAAGATTATGGATAAGTTACCCGTGGGGATCGTTACTGATGTTAAGGAAGCTTATGAGAGGGCTGGGAGAGCGGAGAGGTTGGTGGAGATGGCTCAGGAGAGGTCAGGTGGTGAGAAGAGGAAGTCCGAGAGCGAGGGTGGTGGCCAATCGAATCACAAGAAAGGCAACCACAATCGATCTAAAGGATTTTCTTCTCGGGTCCGGGTTTAGTGGGGCTTCCTTTGGGCGTGGCCGTGGAAGTGTGAGTAATAGTTGGGGAGTGACTTGCTATGGTTGTGGTGGTGTAGGCCACAAGATACATGAGTGCACGAGTGCACCGGGATCTTTCGAGACTCGCACAGAGCTTCGCAAGCAACAGACCTACTGGATCATGGCCAAACCGGGAAGTCGAGTTACCGAGTGGAGGCAACCGCAACGGCGGTAATTTTATCGTAAAACACCGACGAACAACAACAACAATCAAGGGTCGGGTGCTAAGCCGACCGCATCGGCCAAGATCTTGTCCGTGGAGGTGGGACAAGACCAAAGTGGCAAGTTATTCATGATGGAGAAGAAGGCGGTGAGGAAGATGCGCACGTTATCACCCAGACATTCCTTGTTGATGGTATTCCTACCTTTGTTTTGTTCGATTCGGGGGCTTCTCAGTCGTTTGTGTCTTCGAGTCATGTTAAACAGTTGGGTTTGAGAGTATATGAATCTATTAGTGAGCAAGTTTTCATACCTTCAGGTGAGTCTGTATCGTGTGGGAGGTTGTTTAGAGATGTATCTTTGATAGTTGGGCAAGTTGATTTCCCTGTAGACTTGCTAGAGTTTCCTTTTAACGGTTTTGAGATGATAGTTGGGATGGATTGGTTAGGAAAGTATAAAGCTAAGATAGATTGTCATCAAAAGAAAGTGTCCTTAAGAGGTCCAAAGGGTGTTAGTGTGTCTTATCGTGGGTTTCTAGTCAAACCCAAAGTTAAGTTGATTGTAGCTGTTACCTTGAAGTCTTATCTGAGGAAGGGATGTCCTTTGATCCTGTGCCATGTGAGAGATGACCGGATAGAGATTCCGACAGTTGATGAGATACCAGTGGTGGGAGAGTTTGCAGATGTTTTTCCAGAGGAGATTCCGGGGTTGCCACCGAAGAGGGAGATAGATTTCACCGTTGAGTTGAAGCCAGGGACGGGGCCAATCTCTAAGGCACCGTACCGTATGGGTCCTAAGGAGATGGAGGAGCTTAGGAAGCAGTTGGATGATTTGATAGAGAAGGGATACATTAGACCAAGTGTATCGCCTTGGGGAGCACCAGTTCTTTTCGTGAAGAAGAAAGATGGGAGCTTGAGGCTGTGCATAGATTACAGGGGAGCCGAACGTGTGACGATAAAGAACAAGTATCCTTTGCCAAGGATAGATGACCTG